>NW_015162482.1:412435-438618 GCF_001447785.1 Gekko japonicus
CTCCTGTGGAGTAGAAGCGTCTGCCAAAGGCATCCAATTTCTTACCTTCCTTGTCAGAAGGTGCGGAGTGTGTCCTCTTGGATTTAGAGGAAGATGTTATCACCATCGAGTTTGGCTGAGGGTCCGAGAATAGGAATTCGGCATCTGCCTCTTGGACCCTATACATGTGATCTAGTCGTCTCGTGGACACTGGGGCGGACGAGGATTTTAGCCATGGAGCCTTTGCTGCCTACAAAAGGACTGAAGACATAGGCAATGCCCAGGTGGAGGATGTATCAAGTTGGACTATATAAAAAACGGCATCTGTTGCCTGCGGATGTTGCTGGACGACAGAGAGGCCTAAAGAGTGGGCCATTATTTTGACTAAATCTGTGTATGACGTAAGGTTGTCGGATGGGGATATGGGTAGGTCCTCAGCGACATCCTGGTTGGGAGATTTATGGTCAGGAGAAGTATGAGCCTCAGATGCTTCCGTATCCGGGTCTTCTTCTATGGAGTCAGAGGAGTCTTGGTGTGGTATATGGACCAAAGTGTCCTCTTGACAAGCTATAGGTTTTGGTGGAACGACAGGATTTGGAGTGACCTGAGGGTTGGGAGGACGACTTGGTTCCAGACTATGGTAGGAAGGATTGTCTGCAGGAGATCTAGTCGTCTCGTGGACACTGGGGCGGACGAGGATTTTAGCCATGGAGCCTTTGCTGCCTACAAAAGGACTGAAGACATAGGCAATGCCCAGGTGGAGGATGTATCAAGTTGGACTATATAAAAAACGGCATCTGTTGCCTGCGGATGTTGCTGGACGACAGAGAGGCCTAAAGAGTGGGCCATTATTTTGACTAAATCTGTGTATGACGTAAGGTTGTCGGATGGACTTCTGGACCGTGGATGTCTGGAAGACAAAGCAGTAGCCTGTCTGTGGGAACCATCCCTGTAGTCTCGGTTGTCGATATCGACAGATTGGACCTGGAGACGTGGAGGATGACATTGCGTGCTGTGAGAAGCGTGTCGGTACCAACGTGTTTTGACATCGGGAGCCTCTGATATCATCGATGCTGACAAAGTAGAAGGAGAAGGCTCAGCACCCATCTGGTGACTTAGGAGCTCTACTGTCTCGATGTCGGAGTAAGGACGCTCCACTTGTTGGATGGGGGAATCCAATAGTTGGATGGTCGGTATCGGTGGAGGAATTTGGGCGTGCGATATCGATACTGCCGTTGGAGCGGGAGGCATTTTAGGGGCATCACCCAGTGCAGGCACCGCTTCCTTCCCCTTCTTCGCCGCCTTAAGGGACTTTGAGGTGCCCTTCTTCATGGACTTGTGATCCTTACTTGCCTTGGCCTTCTTTTTGATTGGCGTGGAAGTGGAAGATCGCACCGTCGATGCCAGAGCTGTCGATGTTGATGGTCTCTCCTCCATCACTGAGGTAGGAGTAAGGGCCGATTCTAGCAGCGCTACTTTAAGGCGCGCAGCTCGATTTTTCCGCGTTTGATTAGAAAAACGAGCACAGTGTTGACAGGACTCTGGCCGGTGAGACTCTTCGAGACAAAAAATGCACAGGGTATGACGGTCAGGAGGAGCATGTTTGCTGCTGCAACCCTTGCACCTATTGAAAAAAACCCACTTCTTCTCCATAAAAGAAAGTGAAGAAGAGGGAACGTTAGAGGGGGGGGGGGATAGCCCGAAGGCCTGAGGTAATCGGTAGACTCCCCCTCAGCAGAAAATAAAATTTTTTTAAAAGTTTTTTTTGAAGAACAAACAAATAAAAAGAGAAAGGAGAGGAAATTTAGAATAAGGAAATAATTCCTAAGAGCTGTGAGGCAAAAGCCAAAAGCGAACCGATCTGACTGGCGAAAAATAGGTCTACTCAACGCGGCGGTAAGAAAGGAACTGGCGGGATGTCCGTGCCCACCCCTCTGGGCATGCGCGGTGGGGTTCCTGCGCATGCCCGAGGGACTGGGCGCAAAAATCCATTAAAAGAGCTTGCTACAGCACCAATCGATCCAGCGCGTGCGCACTAGATCCCATGGGTGTGAAGCACAGAGACCACGTTGAAGATATTATAGTTACTTTGCTTTCTAAAATCAATGTGCATGAGCTGTAAGGAATTAGAAGTAGAGTAGGTTTTTATACTCTGTTTCTCTCTACCTTTACGGGGTCTCAAAATGGCTTACAAGCGTCTTCCCTTTCTCTCCCCACAATACACATCTTGAGAGGTAGGTGGGGCTGAGAGAGTTCTGAAGGAACTGTGACTGGCTGCAGGAAACTCAGTAGTCTTCATATGAAAGATTGAGGAATTAAACCTGGTTCTCCAGATTAAGATTCCACCACTCTTAATCACTATACTCCACAGGATTGTGTTGCCACAGCCTATACCATCAAGCCACTGTAAGAAAAATCCTCTTTGGACAAACCACTGCAGAAACACAAATCTTTAGTGAGAAATTCACAATGTAAACCTTCTTCTTTTGCAAAAATAACATGAAAGGCAGTACAGATTCTTGTCTCTGCCTAGGTTGCATTTCTTTGGTTATCAACGAAGATGGTGGAGGGTACATAAACTCAAAATTGCATCCCTCTTGTTTTACCTAATACAAATTTTCAGTTTTCCAGGATGTAGTTGGGATGGAACCTGGTTTTCCCCACACTGCATTGGTTATGTCCAGGAAACCTTCTAGAATCCAAAAAGCAATTACACTGGGAAAATGAGAGTATAAAGAATCTTGTCCTTTGGTCTCTATCCATTGTTGTGATGTTGATTTCAAGGGACTGTGCCATCCTGAGAATCTGTTCAGAGTACAACTTTAAATCCTCATTAGGAGAAACTGGTATAAGATCTCCTACTGTTTCATCATGCAATGGAGCAGAAGGTATCTCAGAGCACATCTTCTTCCCCTTGCACTTCAAATGAAAAGCCTTGGTGCTCAGGGGATCTATAGGTAAACGGTCCTGGAACTGAAGAGTGCAATATGAGTAGCCCTTCCCACAACATTTTGCCCATCACCAAACCTGGCCGACCAAGCGGAGGTGGTGGTGGTGGTGTCGCAGTCTCACAAATATTAGAATATATTCATATTTTTTAAAAAAATAAATGTTTTGTTATTTATGTTTCCAATAGGGAAGAAAGGGCCCCATGACTGAAAAAAGACACAGACAATCTGAAAAAACTAACCAACTCTAAGGACAAAGAGCTAGGAAGATCCTATCATTGTAATGGCGAAGAAGGAACTGAGGAGGGGGCACCCTTCCCTCAGAGCACATGACGGTTTTAGCAGAAAACAGCATCATGAACCCTCTGAGGGGTAGGGGCATCCCCTCTGGTATTTTTAAGCTAGAAATTTCCTCTCCACAGTCCCAATGTGGGACCACACAGAAGACCAAAGATGAATATCTCAAACTCTATGCACTGATGTCATTCACTCACAAAACTGTCTGGATGAAGAGGTTCTTCACTGGACAGGTGGTCAAAGATTCAAAGGGAGGCAGGGACAATGCTGAGTAACACCATATACAAGTTCCTACTCATCATCAGAGAAACTTTATTAAGCATTTGTTATAAACACTGAACAACCTAAAATACTGCATAGCCAGTAAAGCACAAATATACACATAAGAAAACACACTGATAAATGGTCACAGACTTAAAATAGAGATAAAATTATTCATGATCATTCACAACCAACTCATGGATCTTTATAGCAGCTAGGAAATGCCTGGCAACTTGATTGGTAATGTAAGGGTTCCAATCAGATAAAAGGTATAAAACCAAACACTTATCTGGGTAACCCTGAAATTTGTCTAAGAGTTCCTACTATTAATGTTGGGGAGATTGACAAGGAAATTCCTCACAAAAGCAAATGAATGTGAGGATTACTTGATAGCCATTTGCTGTTACCCATCCTCAGGATGCTGGACAACACTGCTTTACCCTTTAACATGCTTGCAGGTCTTTGTCCAAACCAACCTGGAGAAATTTGGTGGGGTGGCAATATCCACTCTCCTAAGATCAACTTGCTTAGTTTTGAACCAAAAAGAGAATTTCTGCCTTGTGGCATTGTATATTATTAGTTTAGGTCCTATGAGAAGACAGCAAAGAAGGTATCACCACATCTGAATACCTAAATAACAGGAGCTGATGCCACTCAATCTCCACTCTGCTAAATATAGCAACTTTGGATGACAGTGAAAAACTAGTAATTGAGACAAAAGAGTCACTCTTAGTGGAAGACTTCACAGTGGCAGTGAGGGTCCTGTAAGCTGACCTAGGAGACATGTATGTATGGGCCAAGAAGGGTGCAATTAACATGATCTCTGTTTCCCTTTCAGCATCTTCTGCAGTACACTCAGAATTAGTTTGATCACATAGGAAACATGGAAAACATCACTTAAGGACATCAGAATTTTGTAAAGAAAACTGGTAATTGGTGGTTTTTGCAGACAGCTTCACTCTGACTCTCCCAAATCATGCTTTGACCTGACTGAACATTACTGGATGGACCTGCCATCCTGTATGACTCGGAGCATGTCTGCTGGGCCACCTTGCTGTATGATGGAGATGTTTGTTATGTGTTCTACCTTCATAGACCTGAGGTTCATTTCCTAGTTGGTAACTATACCATCACCTTATAAAGAGAGGAAGATCTCGTGTCTTCTTCTCAGTTTAGATATGTCTTTATCAAAGTAGTGTCTGGGTATACTGGAACATATACTTCCTGTATCCTGTAAAACCAGAAGAACTAGTTTGATTACCCTCCATTCTAACTAACTGATGTTCTCATTCACTTTCCGAATAATCTGGGCTGTAGAGCTTTGGAAATCAGTCCCCCAACCTGTGAAGCTGGTTGTTACCATCAGCTGTATCAGAACCTGAAGCAGTGACCCTGATGACAGACCTTGGGTAAGCTACCACCTTAGCTCTTTCAGGAAGGAATGGTGAAGAGTTTGAGATGCTTAACTTTGGCAACAGAGATGTTGTCTCTGGAGAGGCTGGGCACAGAATTGCATCCTGACAAGATATCAGCATGCCAAGTAACTGTGTTAGATATAGACTGTTGTCTTGAGATTAACCTAGAATGTTAGCATCTCTGTGATCTTTTCTCGACTCTCAAGAAAGTAACACTGTCAAGTGTTGAATCTGCTACCTAGGAATCAGATTGGTTTTGTCCCAGTTGACCATGAATCCATAAAACTGGAGGCACATGAATGTCTTTCAACCTCTGATAAAGACTTGAGGATAGTCTCAGAAGGTTCTCTAATTATAGGGACCACAGGTCAGATATCAGGGCCAGTAGGATCTTGATAAAAATCTGAGAGACTGAAGAGAATGCTAATGGAAGGGGTAGTGCTGAAAATGTCTCTCTACATCAGATGAACTGAAGGTTTTTTCAGAGAGATGGTCTGGGATGTGGAAATCTGAACCTGGGTATTCCCAGGCCTAGTCCACACCGGTTCTCCTTTGATAGTAAGTTCCACAAATCAAGCATATACTGTGCAAAAATGTATTTTGCTGTTGGTTTTATCAAGTACCTCCAACCCATTTCCTGAATAAAGCACAAAATACATATTTCAAGCACTGGTCTCCTTCCAGTAGAGAGAAGATAAATTCTGTTTTCTTTGGAAGTAGTACAAGGATGAAGAACATTTGTTTCTAAAGAAAGTGTAGAAGGGGAAGTCCACCAAGAGGGGTTGTTTAATAACAGATTCACTGAGCAGCACACTAAAACAGTACACAATTCTAGCATAATCCTAACCCTAACCTTTTAAAAAAATCAATGTTTAACTACATTTCTATTCAATTATTGTAACTATACAAGGTTGTAGAGACAACTGATAAAAGCAGCCTGTATGTTAACACTCCATGAAACCTTCCTCTGCCAGAGAAATAACACAGAACTTTCTAGATGAACTCATATCTGTATCAGAACTGAATTTTACAAATGGATTCTGCAGCAATAATACAGCTTAAGCTATATCAGGGAACTATCTAGTAGAATCTTGTGACCAATAATTGATATTCAGGGATTCTTGTGCTATCTATATACTATTAGCGACGTGTGCCTGCTAAATCTGTGGATTGGGGCCACATGGAGGCTAAAAAGATTTTTCTGCAAATCTGGAGTACCCCCTAGGCTTATGGAAAAATCTTAAAATCTTCAAAAAAATAGAAGTGGGGGGTTAAATTCCCCCAAAAGTAAAACAGCATTCTCTGTGCAAGCACAGAGAATGCTCTTTACTGATTACCTTCTGTGGTGGTGGCCAAGCATCCCAGGGGTGCCCCAGGCCCAGTGGAGGCAGTAAAGCAAGCTCCCTCCCCGGCTCAGAAATGGAGCGCCTCAGAGCCACGCCAGTGAGAAAGGGGGACAGAGATGTGACTGCCCCTGCGAGTTCGCCAGCTCCCTCTGTAGGAGTTTCAAGGGTGACAGGGCCACAGAGGGTGAAGCTGGAAGCTGTGCCAGGCTCCTTGGCTTCAGCTGTCAAGATGGGAGGGGCTCTGGGAGTAGCAGCTGGCTCAGTGGTGAAAGCTGGGTTGGGAGGTGGGATCACGGAGTCCTGGTGGCAGAAGCTTTAAGGGCAGAGGGGCTTCAGGGTCTGACAGCAGAGGCCTAGAGCCACGGTGGGCTCTCCAATGTTGATGCTGGGGGATGGTTGGGAGATGGGAGTGCTGCAACATTGTGTGTGTGTGTGTGAGTGAGTGTGAGAGAGAGAGAGAGAGAGAGAGAGAGAGAGAGAGAGAGAGAGCCATGATACTCACAGGCAGACCCCTTCCCTCTCTAATCTGGCAATGACTGGGGGGAATAAAGACAGAAGGGATTCCCCAGCTGCAAGTATCACTTAAATCTCCTCCAAAGCACAAGGGGACAGGGTGAGGTTGTTGGAGCCATTGGGAGGCCAGGAGAGTTGGTGCTGCCACTGATGTGTGTTGGGGGTGAAGCTGCCAAGTAGGCAGACAGGTGGCCAGGAGAGTTGGTGGCGCTGCTGCTGGGGGACGGGTGGGTGGAAGCTGCCAGCAGGCAGCCATGATAGTTGGTGGTGCTATTACTGGGGGTGAGCTGCCAGGCAGGTTGCCTGGAGAGTTGATGGTGCTGCTGAGGCAGAAAGAAAGAGTGATGAGGCAGGGGAGGCATAAACAGAAAGAAAGTGTGACAGTAGGCATACAGAAGTGAGAGGTGGAAAGTAAGAGAAGAGTTGGGGGAGGAAGAAAGAAAGACTGAGAGAAGTGGGGGATAAGGGAGGAAGCAAAGATGAGGGGAATGAGATGAGCACTCCTGCAACTTTCTTGTGGGTCTCCACTTGTACAAACATAATACTCAGCTATGCTGTTGATTACTATGCTCTGATCTTACAAGAGTCCAAGGTTTATCACTGAGCACTATCTAGTATAAAACAGCTAAAGAAGGACAAACCATTCTTTTCCATATGAAGTAGCTATCTACTTGATACTATGCAAATGCATTCATCAAACCAACTGTGTATACTGCATATGCAGATGGCAGTGATAGTGAGAAAAATCACCTCTTTTTGTTTTAAACCTGCGGCCTGTTAATTTCTTCAGGTGTCCCTTTCTGTTTATTTTTAAAAATTGCTACATGACATTTTCCTGGATTGCATTTTATGAGCCAATGGGAGCGCATTTATATAAAAATGGACCCTTCTGGTCACCACTCATATATCTCCACTGCAGCATGACTGATGGCAGGATGAAAAGCAGAGCCTCTAGGCTTTCAGGCGATGGTAGATTAATGATGACATGGCCTTGACCTCCAAAAGGTAAAGGTTATGAAACACTCACGAGTAGCTGGCTTCCAATTTCATACCCAGAGGGTGAATGACAGCAACTGATAGTTTTGTTCTTCAAAACACTCTAATCCTGGGATGCACAGCTGTCACCCACCACCTTTTGAAATGCATCCCAATATATTTATATCTCCTTCCTCTTTTCCCTAGTGGACTCTATTCTGTGTGCATCAGCTACATGAACAAGACTCACTGACAAATGTTTAGTAGGAACCATGAAGTGTCTAGAAATTGAAAGGCTGCAGTGTAAGCATCCCCTGCAAAGCAGGGAATCCTCCTTTTTACAGTCCTAGAATTATCTTTTGCAGAGCGTTCAACATGTTTAGTTACACACTGCACATGCACTGTGATCAAGTGGATAGGAACAATTAAGGAGCTGTTGGTTTTATAGACTCCGATACAGCCTACCTTCCTACTCTGCTCTCCACAAAAGGCCCAAAGAATATGTGATTGATCTCCCCCTTTCACGACTAGTCAGTCAAATCAACACAACCCTTTAATCTCAAACCCCAGGAGAAAGTCAAACACTGTGCAGCTCTTCCCAACCCCCAACAAGTCATGTTTCACCAAAAGCTCAATGTAGTTGTACAAGGATGCAGTGACACTGAAACAAGCTCTTTTCAGAGCCTCAAAGGTGTTATTTGGAAAGGAAGCTATGCTTGTGAACTAGTGTTACATAAGGTCATGCTTCTGTTTCTATGCAGCAGACAGCTGACAGGGTTCACATCATGTGAATACTACAACCATTTGCCCATTTTTTAAGATTCATCTACCATACCATGAAACTAACAATACATGACTCAAGATGTCAATATATATGAACATTCAATCATGCCTCTCTTGCAGGAGTATAATATTTTTATTTTTCAGATTACTGCAAAATGATAAAAATAGTTGCATGTACAGATCAGTGTGCATGTACGTACACAAATTAATGTGCTTAAGAGAAACATGCTCAATCTATTCACTAACTTATTTACATAAAGTTGCAAGTTATACAGGACTCTTCATCAGGCAGAATGAAAAAATACATTCTAATGTTGGCTTTACAGTTAAACAAAAGATACCAGCTGAAAATGATCCTCATCATTTCTTCAAGTTTAAAGCACAAACACAGACAACAAAAGAGAAAGCTTGAGAGATCAAAATTGTTTGGGGGGTGTCGAAATTGTTAAAAGGCAACGTTCTGAGAGTCAGCAATTCTGAAAGCACCGTGTGTCAAAATACCAAAGCTTTCACAGATAAAAGTTTATGCTTGCTCCAAACGGGATCAGCAGGGGAGTGAGGCACAAAAAAAGTCACAGCCATGTGTTAAGAGCACACCTGCAACTCCCAGAGTTTAATTCTGAAGTTGAAAAGCATTCTTTGACATAGACGTCAGAGAATGAAACATACATATAAGGAATGCCACATGGCAAAGTGAAAGAGACACATCTCAGGTGCAGAGTTTGTTTTTTAAAGGGAGAGAAATCTTTAAAATCTTTTGACACGACCTAAAGAAGCTTAAGATTTTAAAAAATATTCCAGACAATAACAAATAAAAAGAACTTAAAGAAATATTACCTATTCTTGTTAGGAGACATTTCGGTACCTATCACCTCCTTCCTCGCAGAAGGATCAGGTCATGGATTTCACAGCAGTTAAGTATTTGAGTAGCTTCTCTGTGCAAGGAACGTTAATGCTGGTTATCTCTCTACTGTCATCACAACCAATGGGTTATGTCCTACCACTCTGCTCACCTAAGGCCAGTACATTCCATTTGCACAAGGTATATTTATTATGTATTTATTTAATTTGATTCACCATAGGAGAGCATCAGCAGAACATACCTTGCCCTGATGGAGCACGCTTCCCTTAAAGTGAGCAGATTGGTGGGACACAACCTGATATTCACAGAACCAAGCAGTTGTGCTTCCTCTACCATTCCACATCTGTCATGCTGTTAATATCTTTTCCTGGCCACCAAAACCACTCAAGTTAAGATCTGTCTTTGCCTATGATGGCCACAATGCAAACACAACTGAAGTATCTAATTCTAATGTCATCAGATCTATTGGTGATTTTTGTCCTGCTTTACATTAAGATTTATTTTACATTTTCTTCTTTGTATTTTTTTGATTTTGTATGTTAACTACCTTGCCTTTCTACCATTGGACCTCCAATCTTGTAAATTAATAATTGTGGGACTAAAATATTTCTAACCCAGTACCTCAATGATGTCAGTGGATGCAAATAAAAAAACCTTTTTTTTGCTAAGCAAGTCAGTATGCTTGTGAGAGTTTAAAGGTTATATTAAACTATTGTTTTTAAAATGTAATTATGAGGAACTGAGACAGAAACTGGAGCAAATTGTAGGAGAAGACAAAAATGGCAAAAAGCATAAAAAGTACTTTGATCCCCATGAGGTTTATAGGAGGACATGTGCACTATGCAACCAGGAATATATCAGCTCTTCTTTGCTCTCCCTATCTCCCTTTATAACATGACAAGGAAAGAACTATTTCAAAACCTCTTCTTTCATACCAGCAGTTTGAATAAAGGTATAAAGCTTCTCAATAAACCTCTCTTCATTAAACATGTTAGAAAACTGATGTGTGCTAGGAGTAGCACAAACCCAAGAGTATTCACTGTCCCAAAATATTTAAGAACAAATTTTAAAATGGTGTGTGCGTTCACTTTGAATCAGTTCTGTATATCAGGCTGCTGTCAGAAGCCCAGGAGTAGGCCCATAAGGCCCATAGTTCAGTTTGTAAAAAGTTCAGTACCATAAAAAGTAGTGATAATATTTTGAACACACAGATTGCAGTACGGCAGGTTAGATATTATGCAGCAAAATACATGGAGTATTTGTGGTGCCTGTCTTGCAAAAAAGCAGACTGCCCTCTGAAAGCTGTAGAAATTCTTTTCTTTTCTGGTAATTTTAAAATACATGCATATATGTGTGTGCACCTCTGATGACTGACCCCTACTGGGGGCCTGGAGAATATTCAGAGAGGTGGCTGAATAAAACCTGCCCGCACCTCCTGACTGCTGGTATTCCAAGGAGGTTTCCCATCCAAGCACTTGCCAGAGTCGACCCTGCTTAGCTTCCGAGATCTAATGAGACTGGGTTTGCCTGGGCTATCCAGGTCAGGGCAATGCTGTAGAATTTCCACCACAGAATCAGGGTATCTATTGGTACAGTTAAAAAACATAATATTTGAGATTAAAGAAAGCCTGACATATATAGACAGTTTCTTCCAAAGGCCACAAATCATGCAGTATTGCCCTTGTGTCCTAAGGTTCTATTGCTGATAAACGATCAGACTTTTTTTGAACAGTTCAAAGGGCGGGGATGATCATACCACTCCAAGCTACTATACAGCCCCCATATAAATCCACTGTTTACATTATCCTTCTTCCTACCAGTCCCTCATTTCCACCTACCACCCCAGCCAAAGTCTCGCCATGAACCTAGATAGATGAGATAAAAGTTTGTGCTAATTATGAAAATATTATTATTTATTAAAATACAGGGAAATGAGGAAGAGGAACTATTGAGACTACAGTAAATAATAAATTACATACTTTGGATGCAATTCTATACCTACCTAGTTGTGAGCAAGCTCTACTGAAAGTGGGCCTACTTCCAAGTAAATATGCATAGGATAGCGCTACACAATGTTCATGGAATACAATCCTCCAGTGCCTCAATATGCTCCTGATAATGCACTGGCAAGGAACAGTTCTTCTGTATGCCTTGTACTGACTGATTGCATTGTTTATATATTTTGTAATTTGATTTGAGTCTCAGCCAGAAAGGCAGACTATAAAGAACATAAATAAGCCAGCTATGCAGATTTTTTGCAATCATTTGCTCTAGTACTGATATTTTATAGATGACTGCTAAGAGATGGACTTAGGAAGCGAATCATGTCAAAGTTCTCTTCACAGGGATTTAATATGGGGCTTTGTTGCATGGGACACCTAGGTTTATACACAGAGTCTACTTAATTTTCTTTAATCTCAGGAAGTGTTATAACAGTTCTATCTTATTCGTTGTCAAAGCCACTATAAATAATTATTTCCATTTTACAGATAAGAATTATGCAAGTCCCCTTCAGCCTGCATGTTCTGTTGCGTTCAGCCTCATGGGTCACCCAATGTTCCCTCTAAGCTGAGTTGCTGTGAGCTAGCTCACAGTTTTTTAACCTCTGGCTCACACATTTTTGTCTTAGCTCAGGAAGGATGGCTCCAGAACAAACTAATGTATGCAGTAGACAAACTGCTCACTCACAACTTTAAGGCCAGTAGCTCACAAAGTAGAATTTTTGCTCACAAGACTCCACAGCTTAGAGGGAGCATTGGTCAGCAGTGGCCTCAAAAATGGGGCAAGGGGGACAAGGTTTGCAGCACCTTGCATCACTTCCTTTCCCCCAGAAGTCAGCTTCTCATTAGCTGGCAAGGAAGATTTGCTACTGGCACCAGCTGCTGCAGCATCTGGCTCTGGAGCACACAGCTTGCCAAGACACTTGCAGCTGAGGCTTGGTCCTTCTCCGTCCCTACCCTCCAACTCCACTGTGGCTCTGGTGACGTAAGCAGCCACAGCACCAGTCGGTTTCTGGAGCTTAGCGATGGCACTGAGCCCACGGCAGCCAATCCCTCCAATGACAGCAACAGGGTACAGCACAGGGTTGCGTTCCCCCTTTCAGATGGCCCCAGTCCCTGCATCGATGTCTCCTGATCAGGTAAATGTGGGGCGATAGCGTGGAGTCCAGAGATCTCTTGACAAATTGTGTCTAAGTTCAAACACTATCCTCATGAAGGTAATATACAGCTAAATACAGCTATATTTGTAAAGATAAAATACAGGTAATAGAGATACATGAAACTGGATTTAACAATCTCATCACAGCCAAAATATCTTCAGCACCAGTACCAAACATTCTCTTCTGAGAAGGAGTTACGAAGAAAGGATGTCTCAAAGACCAAGGATATAAGTTTTATTTTAGAGGTAATTTCATATGATTAGGTAGTGACCAGGCATTAAGAACTCTAACTGCAATTGCCTGAATCAGTTCAGTTTAATTACCCTGGACAATGTTGACAAGACCCTTTAGAGTGTGAAAGACATCACCTGTAATTTAGACCATTACCTTCATGCCATATAAAATCTGGGAGTGAGGTAACGAGACCTCTCATCCAGAAAACAGCGCATGCCTGCTTTATCAGAGAGTTCCCCCACCCCCTGTAATAAACTGTTAGCAGACTTTTACTAAATAAATGTTCTGCAGATAAGCCTGTATTAACCAACTACAGACCTGTGCCAAATCTACCTTTTCTATGGAAAAAAAGTATTGAATGAGAGTGGCAGAACAGTTCCAGGTTTACTTGGATGACAAATGTGCCGATGACCCATTTCAATCAGGCTTTATGTCTGGCTTCTGGACAAAGGCTGCTGTAGTGGCACTGATAGATGTCCTGCATATTCAAATGGACAAAGGGAATCCATCCTTGCTACTTTTATTATTTTTTTTGCCTGTTGCTGACACTGCGGAGCATTTCATACTGCTGAAATGATTTGAAGAGGAGGTAGTTCTAGGCTGAGTTACAATGGTTTAAGTCCTCTGTTAAAAGGCCATTGTCAACAGGTGGTAGTAAGACATGCAGAGCTAGGTCCACAGGATCTGTGGAGGGGTTCCCAAGATTTTGTTCTCTCTCCTATGACACTCAGTATCAATGTGAGGCCTCTGAACAAGATCATATGTTGTTTTGGAATGGGACGTGATCAATAGTTGGACATCCAGGTGTATATCGCCTTGACTCAATCACCAGGAGCAGCCAATCCCTATATTGAGCCACTGGTTGGTAAGATGTCTGCATTAAATTGCATAGTTCTCCCACTAATGATAGGCTGAAGTCCCCATTTGTTTCTTCATCTAATTTCAGGTGCCTGTGTTTACCATTAAAGCTCTTCATAATCTGAGGCTCACATACTTGAAGAACTGTCTCTACCAAAAGGAACCTCCATGGGATTTGTGTAACGGAGGAAGGATTCAGCAGCAGAGGTTTGCCCCACAGCAAAAAAGGTGCTGCATAAGGGCAAATAAGGCTTAGGATGCAAGACAAGATATCTCAGTGTATGAGTGGAACACACTTCTGCTTGTGCAGCAGGTGGCAAAGGCTATTAACTTTGCCTACTCATCTATCAATTCGGCCCTTCCTACAAGATACAAACTGGCTCCAACAAGTCAGTGAAAAACAGCATGGGAAAGTTGAAGGCAAGTGTTGGGCTGCCAACAGGGGGCAAACTGGCAATGTTCCACCCTTCCCAGCATGCCTCTTGTTTATGGAGTAGACTCTATAGAGCCAAATCAAGCGCTGGGAAAAAAATTACTTTCATCACAAGCTTTTTAATGCAGAAGACATCATTAACACAATTAGGTATACATTTCCTCAGGCCATAGTACTAACACACAAGCCCATCTTTGTCCCCAAAATTTGTTTTGGGAGTCCAATCAAATGTCTCAGCTACAGACACAATGGCACACGAAGGTCTGCAAGTCTCAATCCACCTAAGCACCATCTTTCGCAACAGTATAAGACAAAATGTATAAATGTTGATTAAAGTGTTACCACTCCTAACAATACTAACATTATGAACAATGATGCAAACACCCTGGATGATGGGATTTTTGTTTAGCAAGACCAGAACACAACTACTCCTCCTCTTCACTATGAAAAACAAAAGTAATCTAAAGTGAGAAGCATGGGGTAGGCATATATGAACATGGCACTGAAACCTATTGCAGTGCTTTCTTTGGTATGAATAATTTACTCTTTCTCTAAAAATACAATTGAGAAAACGTATTGGGGGGAAATTGGAGTTTTGAGAAAGAGTAAATTATTCATACCAAAGAAAGCACTGCAATAGGTTTCAGTGCCATGTTCATATATGCCTACCCCATTCTTCTCTACTTCTTAACTGTAACATAAATGAGAAACATTTTTGGGGGGATGGGGGGAGCCCCCCCCAAATTCAATGCCCAGGCCAAATAGGGAAAAAAAAGAAATGTGACTTTGTTTCTCTGGTTAAAATTAGAATAGACCCTTGAAGGCTAGGAGTGAGAGCACAGTTCTCTATTATTCTCCTGGTTGCTCCTCCAAATTCCTGCAGCCAAGTGGTTCAACAGTTCCTGAATGGCACACATAATGACATCATTGATTGAACTATAATAGAAGGGGAAGGGGGGTTGGGGAAAAAGATGTATTTGTGTTACAGACAAAAGATAAGTTCTGTTTCACAGCAGGGACAAATGAAGAACCAGATGACTGGACAGAGTGAGGTCGCCGAGTACCCCTTGCCATTGTCTTCACTTTAAGCAACCCTTCCACTACTCCCTAAAGGTTTGTTAGGGACTCAAAATCCTTTTCAAATGACACCGTGGAGAAAGGAAAAATCAGGAGCCCTGCTGACCCTCCACAACTCTCTCATCATTTATTTTTGAAATATCATGTATTGTATATTGGGGAAGGGGGTTGATATAAACATTAATAATGGTACAATCTTAAACAGAACTATCATGGGGCTCTAAGCTATTAGAAAGGCATAAGAAAGCAATGACTACCAAAGAGTCTCAGAATTCAATAGGGCCCATATTATATTTCTAAAGTCTGGTCTTCTGTGAGTAGCATTTTCTTTTTCCTAGGGTATGTTTCATTGGACCATGGCTCTAGTATACATTAGAAACCACTCCCATGAATTTGAATCACCTATAAGGAGACTAGGCTATTTTGAAATACTGAAAGGACTCGCTTTCACTGTTTGCAAAATCTAGACTGACAGAAACTCTAGACTTAATGCTATATATCCACAACTACATTTGCTTCACTAATGGTAAATACATATAAAGCAAAGTCATACTAACATATGCTGGCAAGGATAAATAAAACATTACATTAAGTGGATAGAAGCCACTTATTTTGATGCGAGTCTTGATAGTTAAAATAGAGAAAAGCAAAAAATACACCTCCAGCTGGACTGCAGCTGAAGTAAGGGAATATTCAAACCCCAGTATCAAAAATACAAAACAGCAGCAAAAGCTTCTTACATATTTCAAAAGCAGTTAATCTTGTATTAAATATGATAGGAAAACAAAGAGAGCATATGTGGTAATGACACTGGTATGCTGAATGTGTTTGGAACATTCTTCATGCTTGATTTTCTGTTTGAGCAAATATAGTCACACTGTTCTTCAATATTGTTTCTTAGCCGTGGAAATTATGGTTAAAGTTGGCACATAGCTACCATGCAATTATGCCAGTCAGAAAGAAGCATCTTTGAAAGTACATGTAAAGAACGAGTGAGAATTAGAAGGAATACAAAATCCAAAACATACACGCACACAAAGAAAAGGTAAGCGGCCCCTAGACTTTAGTGTGTACTTGTTTAAATAGTGCTGAGTTCTTTAAACGAGAGTCATGATTATACATCCCACTCCAAAAGAGGGGGGAATCTTCAAATTTTATAATGTATTGGTATACCATTCTCACTACCTGCGTTTAGGGAAAATGTACAGGCAGCTCTGAAGATCCCAGTGATGAAAGTATTGGATACTGACTATTGCTTGTACTGCCTGGCAATCTACTGCTGAGTGATTAAAAATTAGTCCTATACAATACGGTCTTATGCAGGAGAACTGGAGACCTACTGGAAGAAGCTTTTCTTCTATCTTATAGTTTCTGTTTCTGACAGTGTTTCAGTGAATGCTTCCCATTAGCAAAGTAAAAACACTATAATACTAATTTCAAATATTTAGGAGGCAATAACTACAGAACACCTAAGATAAATTTCTGAAAAGTTTAAAACAAACAATACTCTTGTGGTCTTGGAAGGAAGGCTGTGCCATAGAAAAAATATCTGGGTTGCGAATTTGAGGAAGACATTGGAGAGAGATAAGGAATACAACATGAGATCAAAGATATGCTAGAAAATGCCATAAATCAAAACCTTTCAGGAATACCTATCACTAGTTTAGGCAATATAGTTTTCTGCAGAATACACTCTAAGAAACAGATGATCAATACCATCAGGAGCTTAGACTCTGTCAAGAGGCAAAACTCCTAGCAGAGTCACTCAAGGCACAATGGTCACAGCTGAGACACCAAACTAAGATACACCCACCCCCTTCAGGGATCAACATCAGCAGAAAAAAAGGGACAGTTCCAATGGTGATGGGGGAGGAGGAAAGGGCAGCTACTGGGTGGCAGCAGCAGTGGAAGGTGACACTGGTGGAAGATCTTTGATTAGACAACAGCAGTGATACTTCAACTAATCTTTGTTGGTACTGCGTACAAAAAGGCAATGGTAAACCACTTCTGATCACCTCATACCTTAAAAACCCCATGATGAGACAGCCCCAAATGAAACAAGATAGTGCTGAAAAATAAGACCCCCAAGGTCAGAAGACACTCATTTATTTATTTATTCATTCTTTAGATTTGTGTCCCGCCCTCCCCAAAGGCTCAGGGGAAGAGCAGAGAACAAGTACAAATAAAGCTGAAGGATATTCAGTTGCCGATGGGAAAAGGAAAGTTCAAAGCTGTACTACACATATAAAAGGAATATCGAATGTGAGAAGTATGAATCAAAGTTCAAAATCATAAAAAGAGAAATGGAACACTTAACCATTGTAATTGTAATCCTGGGTGTGAATTCATTAAAGTGGACTGGATTAGGACATTTTCAGTCAGAAGAATACAAATCTGGAAATGAGAAACTCAAAAGAAATGGTGTTGCTCTAATAGTGAGGTGAGACGTAGTACAAGCAATCAGGGGCTGTCCAAATAATATCAGACTTCATGGAAGGCCGATCAATATAACTATCATTCACGTTTTTGACCCAGCTACTAATGCTGAAGAGGAAGAAATGGAAAGTTTTTATGCAAGTGCCCATGAAGAAATTGATCATAAACCTAAACAAGATGTGCTGATCATCATAGGTCACCAGAATACAAAATCTGGAAACAAAGCAGACTCAAATATTGTTGGAAGATTTGGACTAGGATTACAAAATGAAACAGGAGAGCAACTCATACAATTTTGTTAAGCCAACAATTTATTCATTGCAAACACATGCTTCAAGCAACTGAACAGATGATTGTATACATGGATGTCACCAGATGACCAAAAGGGAATTCATACATAACTGGAAGCAGAAGATGGAGAAGCTCTGTTCTCTCTGCTAAAAAAGGACCATGATCTGACTGTGATACAGATTATTAATTTTTAATATTAAAAAATCAGAATCAAGCTGAAGGAAAACACTAGAACAATCAAAGTGCCAAACTATAACTAACATTCCTGAATATTTTAAAGATCATTTAATGAGCTGATTTGCATTACTAAATTCAACTAAACATGAACGAGAAGTACTGTGGGTTGAAAGCAGAGATATGATCAAGGAAGATTATGCCTGTAGCCAAAAGAAATGAAAAGCCTCAATGGATAACTGATGAAATGCTTAAAATTACTGAAGACTGATGAAAAGCAAAAGTAAAAAGTGACAGAAATAGAATCAGAATTCTAAATGCACCTTTTCAGGAATTTGCATGCAGAGACAGAGAGCTATTATAATAACCAGTGCAAAGAAACAGAACAATAAAAAGGAAGAACAAGAGAACTGTTCCACAAGATCTAAGAAATCAAAGGAAAATTCAAGCCATAGCTAGGGATGCTGGAAGACCAACATCTGATCAGTACAAAATCAAGGAAAGAAGGAAATGATACACTGAAGAACTGTACAGAAGAGATGAAAGGATGACAGATTCCTTCAAACAAGAAACTTTTGAAGGAGAACCTACAGTTTTAGAAAGTGAAGTGAAAGCTGCACTGAGAACAATGGGGAGAAACAAATCACCAAGAGTAGTAAATATTTCAAGCTACAGAAACTGTCCATCAAAATTTGAAGAATATGCCAATAAAAATGAAAAACAAAACAATGGAACACAGACTGGAAAAGAATATGCCAATAAAAATGAAAAACAAAACAATGGAACACAGACTGGAAAAGTTCAAACTAAATTCCAATTCCAACAAAAAGGAAACATCAAAGATTTCAGCAACTATTCAAACCACCATATTAATTTCCCATGCAACCAGTGATGTTCAAAATTTTACAACAAAGACTCTTACTGTATATGGAATGAAAAATGTCAGATGTTCAAGCTGAATTCAGAAAAGGAAAAGGCAGTAAAGATCATATTACAAATTTATGATGGTCACTGAAGCATACCACAGAATTTCAGAAGAAAATTAGTTTATGTTTTTGAAGACAGCAGGAAAATAGGAAGATCCAACATGAGATGGATGGACACACTAGAGGAAACCACAGCCTTCAGTTTACAAGACTTTAGTTAGGCTGTTAATGATAGGACATTTTAGAGTTAATTAATTCATAGGGTCATCATAAGTTAGAAGCATTTGACAGCACATAACACACACACACTTCAACACAAATGATATTTTTCCAAGCAGTGAGAGTTCTTCATCTAGTTAAAATATACAAATGCTTATATACAGCTAATTTGCCAGAGGTGCCAGGAGATCAGAGATGGGTGAATGTCGTCCCCATCTTAAAGAAGGTAACTACTCGACATCTATAACTGAGAATGGTTTTAAAACAAATCATCAACGAGTCAGTCCTTGAGCATTTAGAAAGGATGGCTGTGATTACTAAGAGCTAGCACAGCTTCCTCAAGAACAAGTCATGTCAGACTAACCTTATCTCCTTTTTTGAAAGAATTACTACTTTGTTGATCAGAGGAATGCTGTAGACAATATATCTTGATATCAGTAAGGCTTTTGAAGCTCCTTTTGGCCAGCTCCTATTTCCTGCTTCAGAAAAGAGAAAGAAACCCTTCCCTTGATTGGCTGAAGGCTCCTCCTCCTCTGGGGAGGGAAGGCCAGTGGGTACACACCAGGAGGGAGAGAGGGCTGTGTTTAAGACCAGAAATATTTTATTCCAGGTATATGAGAGAGTCCTGTGTTTAAGACGAGGGGGGGGTCCCAAGGATGCCAGGCTTGCTATTACCAGGGCCAGGGCCTTTTCAGTGGCAGCTCCATACTGGTGGAATGAGCTCCCGGAAGAGATCAGGGCTTTGCGGGATCTTTTACAGGTCCACAAGGCCTGCAAGATGGAGCTCTTCCATCAGGCCTTCAACTAAGGAGCTGCCACCACTATTACCACAAACAATCTTAAGTATAGTCCTGGCTCTTGGCCTTGACACCAACCTGTGCCGCCGCTTGTATTACGAAGATCATAGAGCAGAATAAATGTTAATGCACCCTTAGTATGCCAACTTAAGTACCTAATTAAACATCGCCAGCATTTTATGAACTATGAATTATTTATAACTGAATTGTTTTAGATGATTTTATGTGGATCTTAATTGTTATGTTTTTACCAGTGTACGCCGCCCTCAGCCTGCTTTGTGGGAAGGGCGGGGTACAAATTCAATAAATAATAAATAAGACCAAAAACATCTTATTCCAGGAGAGAAGGGGGGGGAGGACACTCCTGTGTTTAAGACCAAAGACATGTTTATTCAACACATAAGCTTTTGTGGGCAAGCACACTTCTTCAGTGACAGAGAGGGAAGAGGAGGGAAAGAGTCAGAGAAAGTTTATATCTCTGGTACCTTGTGTTACATTTTATGGAACACATGGCCTGGCCTGACAAAGTGACATTTATGTCAGATCTGGCCCTCGTAACAAATTAGTTTGACACTTTTGCACTACACCATACACTGAACATGAGTCAGCAGTGTGATACAGTAACTAAAAAGGCAAATGTGATTTCCGGCTGAATCAACAGTAGTGTTCAGATCATGCAAAATGATGGTATAACTTTACTCTTCTCTGGTTAGACCTCACTTGGAGTATTGTGTTCAGTTTTGGGCACCATAGTTTAAGAAGGATGTTGACAAATGTGTTCAGAGAGGGCAACTGGTGAGGGGTCTGGAGACCAATTTGTATGAGGAAAGGATGAAGGAGCTGGGTACGTTTAGCCTGGAGAGGAAATGACTGAGAGGTGATATGATAGCCATCTTCAAGTATTTGAAGGGCTGTCATATAGAGGATGGAGTTGAGTTGTCTTCTGTTGCCCCAGAAGGTCAGACCAGAACCAATGGATTGAAATTAAATCAAAAGATGGGGAAAATAGGTGAATAAATAAGGACCTCAAGGGTCATCAAGTCCAACCCCTTGCACAATGCAGGAAATTCACAACTACTTCCCACCCAAACATTAGGAAGGATTTGCTGGCAGTTAGAGTAGTTCCTCAGTGGAACAGGCTTCCTTCGGATGTGGTGGGCTCTCCTTCTTTGGAGGTCTTAAAACAGAGGCTAGATGGCGATCTGACAGCAATGCTGATTCTGTGAGAGGAAGGGCAGGAAGGGACGAGCCAGTGCTCAGCTCTTGTGGCCCTTTCTTACATGCCCAGGGTAATGCTTTGGGGTCAGAAAGGAATTTTCCTCTAGGCCAGATTGGACAGGGACCCTTGGAGGGGTTTTTTGCCTTCCTCTGGGCATACAGCAGCAGTCATGGGAGAATAAGGGTGGGTGGATTTGTGAATTTCCTGCATTGTGCAAGGGGTTGGACTTGATGATTCTTGAGGTCCTTATTTATTCACCCATTTTTTACCTCTAGAAAGATATGGTTCTTTACATCCTCTATGCTTTTGATTACATTGGAATTCTTACATTGTTGCACTTCATTTTATTCAAGAAAAGCCTGTTTGCACACACTTAAGCCTAGAGGTGAACATCTGAACTACTGAAAAATTTTATATAATAGATGCATGGAAGCCAGCTTACTATTCTTGACATTTTTCCAATTATGATATCATGGTCCAGAAAAAAGCAGTGCTGTAAAGTGGGGGTACAACTCATCCAGATATAGATGAATCACCTGCTCTAGATGGGGGTGTATTCCTCTTGAAAGAGCAGGCTTGCAGTTAAAGAGAATTCTTGGATTCCTCCCAGGTAGTCAAAGTGGCTGGGAATTGTTTACTAGCTTAGATTGGTTCATCAGCTCTAGCTCTTTCTGGATTAATGTAACATACTTTAACTAGGGCTGTTTTTGAGGATAGTCCGAATACTTCAACTGATTTTTTTTTTTGGGGGGCCCCTCACCACGATGAACACGTAGCACCTATTTTGCATTGTTTCAGTTGGCTTAAAGGCTGTTTCCAGGTGCTAGTTCTGAACTTCAAAGCCTTAAACAGTTTGGTCCCAAAGCACCTGAAGGACTGCCTCCTCCCACATATCCCTCTCTGTACTTGAAGACAGTCAGGGGAGGCACTGCTCTGAGAACAATGGAAAAGTAGCATATAAATATTCCAAGATAAAATAGTCAGGTTTGATATACAGGGAAGGAGAAATAAAACTGGAAGCACTGTGTCTTTCTCTTTTGACTCATTTCAAAAAGGGAATAAAAGTTTCCTTGCTGTTTTTCTACATACTCAGAACTTGGCAATACTTAAAGAGGCTTAAGAGGAAGCAGAAGCATATATACCCTTGCTAAAGCTAGTCCAAAGAGGAAATCAAGGCATTTCCATCATTCCATCTTCTTCTCTGGTACTCTCAATCTAATGACCCACTGTCTGATTCCAGGCCTGATGATGTCCTCCAGCTGTCATTTTGCCATCACTACTATAAAGAAAAAGGGGTATCTGTATTGTCAAGATCAAGTTAACCAGATTTTAAAATGTTACTGTGGGGGAAAAGCAGTACTTATGATAGAAGCCTAGCTACCTAAATGCTACCTGTGAGGGTTATGAGACAAATCACCATATATATTATACTTTATAAAAGTCACAACTGGCCCAAGACAGTATTTTAAGATCCATGTTCTGAAATGAAATACAGCCTTTTCCACACTCCCAAGTTGTGAGTTATATGTTTCCAAACAAAAAGGGATTTTCTACTTCAGACGAGATGGGAAAGGAGGGGAAACTATCATGTTTACCCAAAAGGAAGATGACTCAGTGTTAGACAACCTTCTTAAAGAGGTTATACACAGGGTTTTTAAAATTGCTATACATAAATGTAAACTGCATGCCCCTTTTCTTAAGGGCATATGTGGAAAAAGCAAATCTTCCTTTCAAGGAAATAGGATAGTTAATCCCACAGAAAATATACTTGACCCTCTTATTTTTTCTTTTAACTTCTTAATTGTCAGAAGTTACCTATTTATAACCACCAACATCAATGAAATTCAAAGTTACCAGATGTTGCCCAAACAGTTTCAAGCCTATTTTTGCAGATATATTGACAGAAAATTGCACTTTGTTTTTAAAGAACAGTGAGAGTATAGGTTCTCAGACAGCTGAATTTAACAGCTGTTCCAAACTCTATGCTTTTTGTGCTTGCACAAAATACCCACAGCCCTGAGCATATTGCACCTTCTGCTCTGTTTTTCAGAGCTCTATTTCACTTTCAGGAGCAATCTCTGCAGACAATATCTCATAAGATACAGGGCCAGCTATTGAAGAAAATACACTTGATGAACACCTACAAACTATTACCCTCCAAAAATTCACCAATTAATTTTGGTAAACATTGGAAATACGTTATAAAGAAAATATATCCCAACGTTCCCAACTGGAAATACCATCCAGTGACACATATCTGACCTAAGCATCGTTCAAGTGGAATTCATATATGTGTTTCCACCTTGTAGATACATGAGAATTGCTTATGACTATTGGGCTCCAGTCTCACAAAATGTATGAAAGTCATACTGAAATCTGTTTGCTGTTTAGATCTTTTCAAGCTATTCATTCATTCTACCCTTTCACAGGTAGTCAGTACATTCTACCATAAGAGAAAGTGCAGATGGCTAAGGTAGAAGTTGGTTGAGGCCAGACTTGGAAGCAGGTGGTAGAGATGAGGTGAGAATGCATGCACATGCGGAAATGAATTTGGGTTTGAGGGACAGCTCCTTATAGGAATAAAGAAAAGAATTTGGACTAATAATAACAGGAAACAGGAACAAAGGAATGAGGGTAGGGGTGAAAGGTTAGCATCTTGACAGCGTTTACAAAATGATTTTTGGACAGTGATCTATGTTGTCCATGTATAATTAGTTTAATCTGCCCTGAACTTCTGTGGTGAGGCAAGTTATAAATCTAAATGTGTGGCCATGTAATTAATAATTTTTTTACTAAGGCAACAGGCCTGCATTTAGCATGGGCTACATTAGGGAGCAACTAAGTGACCACCACCCTACCTAACCACTAGCAAGGACATCTAATGGGTGCAGCAAATGAGCCTGTAACTATGAAAGCCATCACATATCAGAATGTTAAGTGAAGTAGTTAGACTATACCTTGAGACACAGAGGACATTCACTGTATCTGTGGATTTGTAATCCAAGCAGCCTATGCAATAAACTATTGGGACTGTTTTACTAAACAACTCAGTGTGGGGGAGGAGGCGGCCTTGCTTTCAGAATCCCTATGTTGAAATGTCCATGACTGCCAGCACTATTCTTCACCTTGTCACTTCCCATTATTCTAAAATCAACAGGCCTACATTCATAGCTACTCAAGTTGGAGCATGGTGACATCATTCCAAAGCAGGAGGGTGAAGGGAAAAGAGAGAGCATAGCTCCAAGGGCAACCTTCTACATAGATGTGCCTATGCATTATTTTACTCTACAACAGATTCATACTTCTTCAAAATATAAAGTGTGAATCCTGAAGTACATTGCATGCAAATCCAAACTAAAGTCAAAGTCAGCATGCTTTTAAAAAAAGAGACTAAGAAATAATATGGAAACTAGCATTTAGCTCTGAACCAATCTGCCTCCATATTAGTTCATTTTTCTGATAGTTTAATCTCTCTAAAAAACACAAGCAAATGGGCAAAGCAGAATTCTAGATATTTTCTCCCCTAAAGAAGGCTAACACATTTGACCTGAAAATTTTACCCCTCCTCTTCCTTCTCTGCCCTCTTAAGATGCCTGAACATCATCATCAACAACAACAAGTGATCCAACTCTGACTCCTGACACACCAAAGCACTAGACTATTTTGGATCCAATACTTGCAGCTCAATCCCTGCTTTTTGCAACTCCAAAACCGTGGCAGCCTCTTGAAGTACCTGATTATGCCAGTCAGTAGAAAGATTCAAGCCTTTCTGAGAACATCATTACTCAAAAAGAGCTTATCTAGCATAGTGAACATAGAGAAATTGATTTAAATAGTTAAGCATCATTGTGCCAACTCAGTTGATTAGTATAAAGCGTTATCAGGACATTGTAGCTTGTTCTGACACCCTCATTCTAAATATTATTTCTTAGAAGCAAACTCTGTATTTCCAAATAATTGTACTTGGGATCATAGTATTAAAAGTTAATATTCTCATAATTTATCTTGAATGCTATGCACACCAACTGCTAAGAAAAAAGTTGTTATCTGGGGATAAACTTTGGACAGTAAGAATTTTAGCCCAAAACTTTTGTTATGCATATTTCATTACTATGTCGTATTTCATCAACAGGTTTGTGACTCTGTCACTTGCATAAACATGAAGTTACAAGATAATGCAAATTAATGTCTCACAATGCTTTTAAGTTTCAGATACTTCTAACTTTTTAGCTGTAAGGTACTTTATTGCCATACAAACAGTGATCTAATAAAAACACACACCTCAAGAAGAAGGATGCTTGTCCACAAGTAGAAGACTAAACTCTTTTCTTTTTAGATAAACCCTATTCCAATTTGCATCTGATTTTTGTGATATATCCTAAAATGATGGAGACAAGCGCTTGGTTTTCTTTCATACAGCCCTCGAGTATAAGCCTTAAGGAGCTTTAAAAACAATTGTTAAAAAATGTCATTTTATAAATTCCAAATAGTCAACCTTCCATAATTTCTTAATGGAAGAAGAATATTGGGGGGGGGGAAGAATGAGAATATATCTCTTGGCAACAGAACAGTGCTGTAATGTGAACATCAATCAAGTATGAAATTTGAACGTGTACTTTTCTGTATATTCTGTTAGATATCACACCAGTCTAAATTTTTACACAGGCAAAAGCAGAAAAGGGACAAAATATTTCAGATGAAATCTAAGTACAGAATGTTGCCTGAGACTGAAAGACAGGAGTCTGTCTATAAAGGAGTTGGATTAAAGTGAAGCTCTACTGTAACTCCCTAGTTAGCCTCAGCCATGCAAGCAGTGATTACAATTTCCTCCTGACATCCCGCCACCTTTAAGTTTGCAGAGTCCAATCAAACATTTGAATTGGATGTCACTGAGAAAAACATCTGACTCTTCAAAACCAACCAAGTTCATTCCATAAAATAATAAAATGACATGTTCCCAAGTCAAAGGTTCTTTTCTTG
>NW_015162482.1:438663-534262 GCF_001447785.1 Gekko japonicus
TAGCCAAGCACAGAGACTGAGCAGAGAATCTCTCCTCCCTCAAGAATACCCCAGAATAATGCTCACATATAGAAAATCTAGCCTGCTTATACTGTGAATATTAGTGTAGTATAATATAAATCTTTTCCATCATTCAGAAAGCTTCCGGATCTCAAAGTCAGTATGGGTCTATGTTCAAAGATGGCCTAGACACGAAAAAAAGAACCAACTGCTTTTAAAGAACAATCTTCTGTTTTAGTTTGACAACAAAAGGATCTAACTCAAGGCCATATGTGAGCTCAGAATGGAAGAATTTGTCTCTAAAAATGTGACCCTGGCGACTTTCTAATATCCTGTGTAGGCATCGCTTGCTTCACTGCTAGCTCTAGGTGATCTGGGGTGGAAGCACCCTAAGAAATCACAGTGCTAAAGTATGGCTGAGAGACCCCTGGAAGACTCACACATATCATATTGAGGTCCTTGGCTGAGTTCTACCCACTGACTTCAGTGTAGACTTAGAAAGGTGTAACTGTGCTTAGGATTGCACTATCAGAGCTTTCTAAGGAGAAAGTGGGATATAACAAACAGTAAATGAAAATGTTACCAGCTACTTTGGAAAGAGGCACCTTTCTTTCCCCAGCTCTCTGTTTAGGTTCTACAGCATACTGAAAAATACAGATTAATCTATTTGTCGAGAAGGGTGGTGACCCACAGTACAGATGTGAGTTAATACTTTGAGACGTTCATCAGAACAGAAGTTAGTTTAGATGGCCTTCAGATCTTTTATAGCCTTACGAATAAAAGCATTATCTCTTTTCCTGCTTTTAAATGGTGAATATTTTTCCATCTGGCAACTGGTGGGGGGTATTTGGAAATATTACAGGGAAAAGAATTAGCCAGGAAAAGAATCCTTCCTCAGCATGCTTCTCTAAACTTGCTGGAAACTGAACAATTAATCCAACTGTATTCTCTCATGTAGTTTGTATATATGCACAACTTTCTACTATACTTGCTTTCCAAAAATCACACAACTGTTGTGAAAAACTAAGTTTCCCAAGCTTATCTTAAATAATAAAGCATAACAGCTCTCTTCTGCTCTCTTACCAAGACTTTGTCAAAGAGAATTAAACCAGTATTAAGAACTTTGACCAACTTTCACTTTAATTTTACCAGTCAGCGTAAATTACTTTTGTGTGCAAAAGATAAAAATAAAGAATTGGGTATTGAAACAGTACTTTCCAAGACTAATGAAACTGCTGATTTCATTGTACCAGTCTTAGAGAAAAATCTCAATATTCGTAAACAGAATCTGGGGGAAAAGGCAATGCAAGTCACATGAAGCTTGCTTTGTGATTTATTGGTAAAACAGAAGAGAGGCTTGGTTTATCCATCTTTTCAAGGTAGAAGAGCACAAATGCAGTATCTTCTGCAGCTGGCCTCTTTTTGCTTATTCAGTGGTGACACATCATCATTCCATGGGGCCACTTTTTGACGAATTTGGGTATTACTGCATTTGTAAATAAACCCCTGCTCGATTGCCCAGCACTAACCTTCTGGGTTCAAGCAGGGGACTTGGATTCAAAGTTCCTTTGTTTCCTTTTCAGCTCAAAACCCACATTTGATAACTGGAAGAAGCTGATGCTAAGATATCTGGACTCAGATCCCTGCAGTCCTATCTCCATTTGCAGCAGGACTTTGAAATGCTGGTATTTCACCTCCCCAGCTCCAACCTCTGACAGACTGCAGGTTAATTAGCTACTTGTAAAACAGTTCAAGACCCTCACATTAGATGATGTGAAACACAAATTATTTTAGTCATTTGTTCTGACTGGGAATGGCACCAGATAATGCAATGCAGAAAGGAGAAAGCAGCATTTATGCTAACCCAAGGGCTCTCCAAAGAGCCCCCAAGCTTCTATTTTGTGGCAATACTCTCTCTGCAGGATATCTAGGAGGCTGTTTTATGCATAAAGAGAAAAGCAAACCCTCAGAGAACATGCTTTTGCGTTACGATGCAGGCAACCCCTTTTGCAGGACTGAAGCCTGCAGCTATCAGCTCTCCCACTGGGAAGCCAGGGATTCAGAGTGGTACAGGGAGCAGCTGCTACAGAGGGGAAATTTACAAGGGAAGAGAGCAGTTTAAGTGTAACTTGCAAAAATCAAGGGACAGCAGCCTCAGGTCAGAGGGTAAATTTTAAAAGGAGGCCTCCCATGAGAACACAGGGGAGGGTCGTGTGATTAGTTCTGGAGAGAAAAATGCTTCCTTGATTTATTTTAAAAATTAATTTGATGGCTCTGGACTGAAAAACAACAACAACAACCACCAGTGAGCACCTGACACGTCTCTTCTATGAGATAGTGACAATTGCAACCTCTATTCAACTGTATGTACCAGGACCTTTGTTATCTGTAGGAAAAAATATTTAGCTTAATATATTCTACACTGGCATTAGTTTCAAAGCTACAGATTAACTGGAGAGCCACCCGCTCAGACCTGGCCTTGTTCCCCTAATCCCACCAGGTTTAAAATGGCCTTTAGCTATATTCTGCTCCCCCCCTTCAAAACCAATTTGAATAGAAAATAAAATGTGGCTCCACAGAGACAATGGCTTATTGTAAAGTTTTTGCTGTAATGCATGGTGTGAAAACCTGCAAAGACACATGTAACCAGGCTATTCTGTAATGAAAAGCTATAAAGAACACCCAGGTGGGCAACACAATACTAGAGGCTAATTGAAGCAACCAATAATATTCCTCAATAGAATTCAAGTGTGCTGTTCACAGAGGGAAACTCTACTTCCTAACAGGAGGGGGGAAATCCTCAAGACAAATCACTATAATGGCTAATTTTGTTGTCGGTCACCTTGCTTGGTATATACAAGCAAACAGAAAACCCAACAAAGATGCATAAGCTAGTATTCAAAGAATTCAGATAGGTCTAGAAATCTTAGCAAATCAATTTCTGACCTTGGGCAAGTCATTCCCCTATTGGTATTTTCGCCATGTGTACCATGGGGATCAATTCACTAATGAAACTAGACCACATTCATTTTCTAAGAGCATCTAAGTTACATAACACTTAGCAGTTATAACTCTTATATTTTTGTCAAATATTGGGCAAGGATAGTTAAGGAAAGGCCTTAACGAGAGCTTAGAATTCATATTAAGCTTCATCCATACAATTCTACTCAAAGGAACCTTGGCCATAAAAGCTGACAAAGCATATATTCTTCCTGAAAAATGTGTACTCCTAGTGACAGGGTTAATGATGTTTGAGCAGCCTCTCACCCTGACCTGCCTCTCCACATATTCCAGCTTTAATGCACTTGCATGATTTCACTCTCTCCCCTCCCCACCCAAGAGCAGTGAGTGGGGAGAAATGTGGCCTCCACGTCCAGTTATTTTCTACATGGCTGAACTCCCTGATGCCAGGTTCAGTGCCTTACTGCAGAACCGAATGCATTAAGTGTTCAATGTGCAAACCCCATGAGGGATGGAATAGTTTATTTTCCAAGGGTGAAGGCAAGATGACAGCCTTCTTCCTCCTCCGCAGACTTTTTCAAGAACATTCTCAAGTCTGAAACAATGAACAGATAGCATTTTTCTTCCTCCATGCTAAACTCATATCTGTCAGGATTGAACTTTTCAGCTACCCATAGGAAGTAATAGTTAAAGCCCACTGACAATTTTCAGAGTGAGCTGCACTGTTTTTACTCTTCTCTCACACTATTGTTATTCCTTTGCAGAACATTTCTACAGGAAAGCTTATACCAAACGTCACCTGCTCCAACAAGCTCTGCTTGAGAAATCTGTCCGCTCCCTTTTCCCCAGCCACCAACAGCATGGTGTTTACTCCTTTCAGAGATGCTTGTGTTCAGGCATTAATGGACGTATAACCAACCCAAGACCATGCCCCACTGGGGCCGAATTCTCACTGAGGCGGCAAATGAACCTAGGCTGTAACACTTCAGGTGGTAAATCACACAACTCTTCCAAAAAAAACCCAAAACCCAAGAATTCAATTTTAAACAAACCTAGCCCACTATTTCTCAATTTCAGTTTTCTACAGATAAGGAAATTGTGCATGGAAGAGCATAATTACTGGCAGCCTTCTCATGGAATTGGAACAACCCAAGCACATATCTACCACCTCATATCTCTGAAGCCAAGTTACTTAGGGTTTGATTTTTCTATTTTTCCCATTCTGAAGAGACCTGCCCAAAGGAATATTATCAAAGTACAGATGAAAGAGAGTCAAGAACCTGTCTTAAAGCACAATTCCACAGTCACATGTTCAAACCATTATCTGACCTCCTGACACAAACTGTTCAGCTCTATATAGGACATAGAGTCAGAGGTTATTAATGCAAGCCTGTGCATACTTATCTTGGCGCAAGCTCCACTGAATACAGTGGTGGGTCTTTCTTCTGGGTAAACATGCACAGGATTGCACTGCATCGACAACCTACCGAAATTTTTCATCAAAACAATTAAGCGAAAACAAAAAGAAAGGTAATATTATTTGGTATATTTGCAACAATTCCTCCAATGTCTACTCATTTGCCATAGTAGCACTTGCCCTGAAACCTTACCTTTTTGGAGATTGTGGAGACATTCAAGCCAAATCTCTGAGCCCTTTCCTTTAATTTGTCTATATTTACCTACAAAAGTCATAGGAAGCAGTTTAATACAAATTCCACTTGTATTCAATTAAGGAAACCTAAACAAAACCTTTATTTCTGGCAAAGAAAATTATGACACCTGAAATAGAGTATTTGTTTGGATGACTTTGCTATAACCCTGGAAAAAGGTTCTCCCTTCACTGAACTGTCAAGACTGCTTCTTCCCACCAATCAGAGCTGAAGGAGAACCAAATGATGGCATCCAAAGGCACAGTTTTAAAAAATTCTTCACACTACTTTTAAGAGGGGATTTCTACTATTTGTTTTAACAGACCTCAGAGCACAAAGACTATTTCCTTAATTTTGATGTTCATCAGTCAGTATACAAATGAAACTACCATATTTGTTAATTCAAACCCAGCTAGTACGTTGCTTCCAATAAACCAGATTTAATGTATTTTTAAATCACCTAGTTTGTATTTCTATTATAGCAGATATTGTACATACCAACCAATTCTGCAAGCTAATTAACACAACAAAAGAAACTCAAGTATTAGACGGAAGAAAACATTTCCACCAAAGTTCATTCTGTTTTTGAAGCATGAGTAAGCTGTATAATTATGTCTGGGATTAAGCAGCATTTAGTTTAGGGTAGAACCAAATTTTCACAGGGCTTGCTTCCCCCCACCCCAGCAAAAGGTGACTTTAAGGGACATATGAAGTCCTCTAAAATAGCAGCACTTCCCTAGAAATCACCTTCCAGATTATTTAATTAGTTATATGCTACCTTTCTGCCTGACAACAGGCTAGTTGTTAAGACACAACATGATAAGACTAAAACATTAAGGAAGTAGTGAGAAGGAGGGAACTTGCTGGGCATCACACTATGAAATGCTTCTAAGTGGCCACAACAGACAATTTGCACTGCAAATTTAATTTGCCTCTTTCCAAGTGGCCACAACAGACAATTTGCACTGCAAATTTAATATACAATGCAACCCTCCCTCCTCCCATGACAAACTGCCAGTCTCTGTGGATCCCCCCTCCTCTCGTATGCGCTGCCTAGAGATGTGAAGGCCCGGAAAAAAACCGGAAAAATTCGGGGGAAAAACGTTTTTTCCCCGTTTTTTTCCTGAAGCCTTTTTTGTTTTTTTCCGAAAAATTGGAAAAATTGAAAAAAGAAAAGAAAAGAAATTGATTATAGAACGTTTTATTTTAACATGATGAATAAAATATTTTAAGACAAGGTGTTCAAATATTTTCCAAATCATTTCTAAAATATATATATATGGTATCTGATTGATCTAATTTCTGTGCACTGAGGACAAGCAAGTCCTAGGTTACAAACTGAACTCTCCAATGCAAGAACAAGATGCATTTCTTCCTTTAGGAGGTGCGATTGTCAGAAGAAAGTAAAAAAGTTTCAGTTTTGTTTTTGCATGTGGCTGGGTATTCTGTTTGTAATAATTGTTTGGATACACTATATTTTTAATATGCTAGTTGTGATAATTTCATGCCAAGTAAAAATGTCCATAGTCATATTTTATGTTCCTAAAGTAACAGAATGACTTTCAATCTAGAAAAGACAAAAGAAATGCTAATGTAGCATTTTTTTCAAATTTTCCAAAAATTTCCGTTTCCCCCCGAAAAAAACCCGGGAAAAACCCATGTTTTTTTCCGAGCTTCAAAATTTCCGGAAATTTTACATCTCTAGCGCTGCCACAGCCACTGTTAAGACCAGCATTTTGCGACAATATTAGGTGCCTCATCCTTCCACTATTGCTTGCCCAGGAAGGCAGAGGATCACAGCACTGCAGATGGCCTAAAGTGGCAGTTATCACCTTGAAGGAGGCAAACATTTTCACTCCTCTTCAATAATCCCCCCCCCTCCCTCCAAGAACAACTGCAAAAACTGGGAGCCCCTTCTAGCAGGGGGCAAACCTGTTGTACAAACAGAATGCTCATATATTGACACAGTTCTGATTTGGTCAAGAGTTACTTTAATTTCCACTTTCCCCCAGCTTCTTTTGAACTATTTCAAACATGGTATCGACTGTACAACAACATTCCACAGCGTAGTCTGAGAAGGGGCATCATGAAGTCCAAACAATGAGAAGTGGAACAACTTAGATGTGACAAGGAAAGGCTAGAAAGTTGCAGGAGTCAAGGCAGGAAACAAGAATATGATCCACTGTTGAGGCTGGGGGTGGGGGTAGGAAAAAAAAGGTGGAATTTTGCAGTATCACAGAGGAAGAAGCAACATGATTTTGTGGCAGATTGAATATGGGGAGCAAAGAGGAGAGAGAAATCAAGATAGTTAAGATTTCTAGTTCAGTCTACTTCCTTTGCACTAGAACTACTGAATCTGTAGCTTTGACATGGTCACTAGCAGGAATATTGATTATTATGAATACTTCCTAAGGCAATAAACATATCATTTTAAGTAATGGAGTAAAAAGGACAATGACCATGCATGATGAATCTAGTTGGATATTCTCTCATGCATCAAAGGAAGCACAAGTAAAAAGAGAAAGTACAACACAACAAAAAATATTTTAAAAGTATCCTGTCACTATATTTAACACCAATTTTGAGATAACCATTCAATAGCTATGGTCTATCAATTTCATTTTCGTGGGAAAGGAATTTATCATAACGGTCTTTCTGATTTAAAGTTATTTTGAAAGTCAAATACAATAATTGAGAACAAAACTACTTACTGTAGTCTTACTTTCTGCAGCTAGACCTGAAATTAAAACAAAAAACCCAACATTTTAAATTATACCTGAAACAAGCGAAACTTCTTCAGATCACTTATGCAGGAGATAAAAAAAGTCAGACTCATCCTGCCACTTCTGTTCCATGTGAAATTTACAGAATACAAAAAATGAGAAGTAGGAAGGCAAATGTATTCTCATGTTTGGTTACAAAAGTATTTATTTTCATGACCGTGGAATCAATCCCTAACTCCTTTTCCTCCAAATCCAAGAGGAGAAGTGAGAGAAGCCTTGTAACTTGCTGCCACAAAGATTCAACAAGTCAGTCTGATCGGTTTTAATAGTACAGTTCATGAAAATATTGTTAAATGAAGGCCATCTGTATGCAAACCTTAAAAATTGCACCGCTGAAAGAGCAACCTCTGCCAGTCACTCCACTGGGGTCATGCATGTGACCTGCAGCAAAACAGTCTAACTATCTTCAGACAGCATGTATATATACTGCATATTTGTGGCAACATTGCATCTAGTATTTCCATTTGGAGGGAAATCTCCAAGCATACATAATCATATCATAGGGGTAGGCTAATTGTTAAATGCAGTCTTGTCTTGGTGTGATTATTTTTTTCATAGTTTGCCCCAATGGTCAGTTTGGCTCACTAATGTACAGCAGTTGTTTCTTGTTCTGGCTCATCTCAGACCATAAGACTCTACCACTTTTAAGGTAATGTTACGTGCTTTGATTTCCAGGGGTTCAGAGAACAGAAAACCTGATTTACAGATTCTGGTTTTCCCACCTCATCTTCAGAATGAGATTATACTTACTTGCATCAAGGGAATGTTGCAAACAGACTAAAAATGTACCAGGTAAATTAAATTTTCTAGGAGTGATTCTCCCACTGCCAATTAATAATGCCAATTCTCAAGACTTTCAATGAATAGCCACACTGAGAACACAGACATTGCTGACAGCACCCAAAAGTTCATAAAGGCACCTTTTTTCATTCTTTGCCTCCATTTCCCAAGGTAATTGGGAATAAAAGGGCAAAAGTTTGAAAAGATCCCAAACAGTTGTTTCAAAGGAACTCTGCTTGACATTTACATACCTTTAGCGGAAACTGTAGGTATACCAAACCTGTGGAGAAAAGTGAAGATTCAGCTACAGATTCCAAAGTTTAGATTCTAGTCCATAATAAAAAGCATAAAACATATTGATGACAATTTATAAATTCTGAATAACCCTTCTAAACACCCAGGGAATAGCTGGTGGTCATTGGATCAGATTAGCAAGTAATACAGTTTGTTTTGCTACAATACAATTGCTATGATACAACTGTTAAGACGCCACAAGTACTCCAATAAAGTATATTCTGGGCTATTCTTCCTTGTGGTAAATTATTTGCCTTCCACCTTTGGTAATGACAATTCAGATTTCATGAGGCTCAAAATACTTAACAGTATGACAACCATGGAATGCGATGGCTAGAGAACAAAGTTAGAGTCCAATGGTACCTTTAAGACCAACAGAGTTTTATTCAAGGTGTGAGCTTTCGTGTGCATGCACACTTCATCAGATGATGAAATGGAATTACATATCATAGCTGTATACATAGGCTAGAGACAGCTTTCTGGATTACATATTTTCTTTTTACTTTTTTACTCTCTTCACTACCATCTGTGGTACTCTCATGGATACCAGCAGAAGTAATACAGAGAAAAATAACAGTTCGGTGTAGTGGTTAACTGCGCGCATTGTAATCTGGGAGAACCGGGTTTGATTCCCCAATCCTCCACTTGCAGCTGCTGGATGACCTTGGGAAAGCCATAGTTTTGTCAGAGCTGTTCTTGAAAGAGCAGTTCTCGAAAGAGCAGAGCTCAAAAGAGCTCTTTCGGCCCCACCTACCCCACAGGGTGCCTGTTGTGGGGAGGGGAAGGGAAAGGAGTTTGTAAGCCACCCTGAGACTCCGAGTGAAGGGCGGGGTATAAATCCAATATTTTCTTCTCTTCTAATAACATCAACATTTAAGTAAACAATGTATTCAATTTAAGGATGGTAATGTCTGCTGGCTATAAGAGGGACTAAATTCTCAATTTTGATATGCAATTTTGTACTGATTTTGGCATGTGAAGGAGGGATTGACTCCTAACTGGAATAGGACATTATACTACTACTTCCTGTTCAAATCTTCACAAAGCAACAGAGTCCCTGTGCTGTTACTCATAACTGTACTTCCCCAGATCCTCCAATGAAGCTACATCACCTACTTAAAATAGCTTAACAAAACTTCCATCAGTACATCCCATGGATGCTAAGCAGTAGATGGAAGCAGCAAAGAGTGACAATATCACAATCAGACTTACCGAGCTGCTCTTGCAGCCTTCTTACTCTCCAAACTCACGGGAACATTGAATCTCTCTGCCCGTTTCTGCATTTTCTATCGTAAGAAACAAAGATATCAATGAACACAAATTTGATGCAAGCGCTACAGAGAATCAGCACACCTTCTAAGCCCTCTGACTTCAAAGGACTTAGAAGCATATAAATCTGCTTAGGATGGTACCGTAAGTTATTCAGTTCTTTCTGAACTGTAAGTTGTATTATCCAAATAGGATTCTTGATTTGGCACTTCTCTTATTTTCACGACAAGAGTCACTAGTCCTCTTTAATGGATGCTTCTGCCCTAACTTTTCTGAATGGCCATGACTTTATATTAGCCCTATAAATAAGTATCTTAACGGCGATTACGACATGCTGACAAAAATCTACTCTCCCTATCCCAGATCTCCTGTGGCTTTTGTCATCCACCACACCTTTGTATACAAATAACGAGTCAGTCATTAATTTGTCCTCTAAACTACCAAAAATGTAAGAGCAAGAGCGAGAGATTGGAGGCAGAACAGTGTGACCAAATGCCCCTGCAAGTATATAACACGTAACTTGTTTCTAACAACGACTGTACTGTTCCAATTTCAGCATATTCATCAGCCAAAATATGTAGCACTAGTACCCCATCTCAAGTCCCAATTACTATGGGCAAATCTGGCCTATTAGGAAGACCTTTTGGGAAGAGGTTAACTTTCCTAGAATGAAGGGAACATTTATAGCTGTTTTACATCAGATAGGGGCAACTCAACTAGATGGGTCCAAAGGTTGATCCAAGATGTCATTTATTATCCTTTAGGTCCTTAATAAAGCACTTTCTACTCTTTCCTCAATGAGACTGGAGACAGTTCTGGAGGCTTCACTTCAAAAAGGATGTGGACAAAATCGAGAGGGTGCAGAAGAGAGCGATGAGGTTAATCAAGGGTTTGGAGACTGAGCCCTACGAGGAAAGGCTAAGGAACTTGGGAATGTTTAGTTTGGAGAAGAGATTGAGGGGGGACATGATTGCTCTCTTTAAATATTTGTAAGGCTGTCATTTGGAGGAGGGCAAGGAGCAGCAGAGGATAGGACCTGAAGCAACGGGTTTAAATTACATGCAGAAAGGTATCGGCTGGATATTAGGAAAAACTTTTTCATGGTCAGAGTAGTTTATTTTATTTAGACATTTTTACCCCGCCCTCCCCGCAAGCGGGCTCAGGGCGGCTTACAAGGGGCAAAAGCCCATACATAAAATCCAATAAAACGATAAAATCATAAATAATAACACTACTAACAACTATAAAGTGCTTCCAGTATCAGATGGTGTTGAGTGGTTATGATGGTATCTTCCAACAGCCCCATTGGGGTACCACTGTCCAGTAGATGGTTCGTGCCAGTCCCATGTTCTCATCGCCACATAGTTTATGGCTGGGCTACCAAGGGCAATTCCCGATAAATTCGATGGTATTGCCACCATTGGTGGTGGTGGCAGTGGCGGCCCCTACGCGAAAGCCTAGCGGAAGAGCTCCATCTTGCAGGCCCTGCGGAACTGCATAAGGTCCCGCAGGGCCCTGATCTCCTCCGGGAGTTCGTTCCACCAGGTAGGGACCGCCACTGAGAAAGATCTAGCCCTTGTAGCAGCAAGCTTTACCTCTCGGGGGCCTGGGATCACCAGACGGTTCTGGGTCCCTGACCGAAGTGCTCTTGGGGGTTTAAAGGTGGAATCAGCTGCCTAGAGGTGGTTAGCTCCCCTTCACTGATAGCTTTCAAGAAGAGACTGGACGAATATTTGTCAGAGATGCTGTAGGCTGGTCCTGCATTGGGCAGGAGGTTAGACTAGATGGTCTGTATGGCCCCTTCCAACTCTATGATTCTATGAGACTGCCCCAGCACTGTATTTTGAAGACTGAGTTGCCTAGCATTTAGTATGGGAGAAAACTTGTCAGCAACTATAAATTAACTTGGTGATATGAAGAAAACTGTAGTTTCTTATAAAATTAGCATAATAAAATCTGAAAGCAGCAGAAAAAGTAAATTTCATCCAAGGACAGCCTCTGGCTAGAAGGTACAGGAGCAGCAGCCCTGGAATAACTATGAAGTGAACAACTAGCTTTCCTTCATAGCTACAGGAAACAAGTGTCAGCTCAAACTGCTCATAGCTGATTTGGATACAGGGAGAACAGAATTTTTTTTTTTAAATTCTCTTTAAAATAAAAACGGAAATTGTTCTGCAGGACATTGGCATGAACCCAAGAACATGTGCTTGTACAGAGTTTCATGAAAATGGCTGCATATTTCATTCAGTAATTTTGCATGAAATACATGATTCAAGCTACATTTGCTTTTGGCATAAAGGAAAGACATTCAGAAATTACCTCCTTCTAGCATAAGAACATAAGAACATAAGAGATGCCAATGTTGGATCAGGCCAAAAGCCCATCCAGTCCAACACTCTGTATCACACAGTGGCCAGAAATACCAGTGCCATCAGGAGCAAACAGATAACAGAATGAAACATGTAGAAAGCAGAGAAATAAAATGTTTCCGTGAAGACAGATAACTCCTAATGGCTAATCCTTTGTTTAGAATTCCTTCTGAAGGTTACAGGATATTTGATTAACAAATGAAAACAGTCTATTAAACAGCATACTAATAACCCCTGGCACTCACAAACATGTTAACTCATGAACTCAGCCTACCACTAATTCTGGCAAGTAGTAAACTTGTTCACTCTACATAATTTATTTTGACTAGAAGAGTCAAGTTTTCTTCCTGGATAGAAAAATATGATTTCCTGCAGGCAAATTTGACCTCAGGAGGTAACCTAATTGCACCTCATGTGACCCTTAGGCAGTTCAAGTGTAGTATCATCAATGACGAACTGGGAATAAAACCCTGGAGTTCTGGGAATGTCATTATACATCAGGTGCCTTCATACATCAACTGAAAAGTATTTACATTCTGTGATTATAGAGGTTCACAAAACATCAACAGTTTTTAGTGTGAATGGAGCTTGGCAGAACTGTAATCTGAAAGCAGGAAAAGAAAGAGAACATAGTAAAAAAAATTAATGATCTGTTGATGAAGGCTTCCCACAAAGTTTGGAAGACGTCATTCCATCACCAGCTCCATTTCAGATAATTTTTCTATTTATTGTTTCTGGTGATTTGCCCCACTGAAGTAATCATCTGTAATTTGTGACATCAGCCATCCCTAGCTGTGGTCAGTTTATGTTTTAGAGGTGGCAGTTTAACAGCAGGGAGACAGACTGTGTTTTCACATTAGGTTCACTAGTTATGCAAAGATGGAAATGAAGGATTATAGAAAGCCAAGCAACGGTGTGTGTGTGGGGGGGGGAGTGTGCCAAGTTTCCCTATAACTCACCAGCTCCTTTCACTCCTTTGCAGGAAAGACAAACTTAAAGCTATACAGAACACAACAGCTCATAACTTGTGCAAAAAAGTCCTTTCACACAAAGACACCACAAGCCACATTCATCTACTGACTGCAGAGTTGGAGAAATGAATGATGTGTTGCACAGGGAACTATGTTAACAGAGGTCACAGAGCAGACAGAAAGGGTACGAGATCAAGGCTCATGTGATATAACCAAATCCACAACTAGAATATTCAAATTAAAACCAAGTGGCGAACTGGCAATGCAAGGCCAACCAACCAACCAACAAGAGACTGGAAAATTAAGTCAAAAACATGAAATGCTGCCTAAGCCTCGGCTACATGCTAAGAATATGGAAGGGCCAGACATTTAAATGTTGAAGCCTACAGGTTAAAATGAAGGATTAAATTATCAAGAAAGCTTACCTCCATCTGTGGAATTTCTGAAGTAATTTTCACCACTTTCTTTTCTGCACCCCTAAAAAAGGCAAATGAAGCGGATCAGAGCCACACACAATTTTTGCTCAACATTTCCATCTGATATAGCTTACCAGTTTTTCAGACTTTGATTGCAATGTTTAAAAATTATGCACATTCAAGCAATACATGTTTTAATGGTCAGAGCAGCGCTATAAGGGATAAACACTGGGTGTGTTTTCTCCCTTCAATAGATAAAGTTTGTGGTGCTTCCATGTTCCATCTGTAGCCAAGTAGGATTATTTGCTGCCTGCAACACCTGCAGGAAGCAATTGATCCTGAACAAGTACAAGTTCTGAGAATTTCATCTGGCTTGTCATCCAGCTCTTGCCCTGGTACCATCAAAAGAAAACTTGTACAATTTATGCTACTTGTTAAGATCACTTGAAAACAAATCAGCCAGTATCATAATGCCCCTGTATAAATCGATGGTGCGACCTCATTTGGAGTACTGTGTACAGTTCTGGTCACCACACCTCAAAAAGGATATTATAGCATTGGAAAAAGTGCAGAAAAGGGCAACGAATGATAAAAGGGTTGGAACACTTTCCCTATGAAGAAAGGTTAAAATGCTTGGGGCTCTTTAGCCTGGAGAAATGACGACTGAGGGGTGACATGATTCAGGTTTATAAGATTATGCATGGGATAGAGCAGGTAGAGAAAGAAGTACTTTTCTCTCTTTCTCACAATACAAGAACTTGTGGGCACTCAATGAAATTGCTGAGCAGTTGGGTTAGAACATATAAAAGGAAGTACTTCTTCACCCAAAGAGTGATTAACACATGGAATTCACTGCCACAGGAGGTGGCGGTGGCTACAAGCATGGACAGCTTCAAGAGGGAATTAGATAAGCATATGGAGCAGAGGTCCATCAGTGGCTATTAGCCACAAGGTATAGATAGGAACTCTCAGTCTGGGGCAAATGATGCACTGTATTCTTGGTGCTTGGGGGAGGGCTTCTAGTGTCCTGGCTCCACTGCTGGACCTCCTGGTGGCACCTGGTATTTTTGGCCACTGTGTGACAGTGTTGGATTAGATGGGCCATTGGCCTAATCCAACATTAGCTTCTCTTATGTTCTTATATCCAAAAATACAGCAAGAAACCTGATTATTCTGAAGATGAGCAGTCTTCAGCTAGCAAAGATGAGAGAAAGTAAGTAACAGTATGTGCTGAACCTAAACGAGTCTAAGGTAGCAATGAATTCTGGAAGGTAATATTTACATTCATGGGATTCTAGTACAAAAAGATCATGGGATACAAGAGAAAAAATCAAATGTTTAAGGTGGCAGCATGGTATCTTGGCAAAGACAAGGTCTTGACCAAAATTGGACTCCAACCCTGGCGTCATCATTGATATATAAGCAAGAAAACAAATGAGTAGCTTGTTATTTTCTTGCTTGGTTTTTTACATGGTGACGACTCTTGTATTCTAGCCTTTCCCTGATCCTCAATTATCTGCACAGCTTTGTGAGGAATGAAATTATCTTCAACTCTGAATAAAACAGATGTCATTCAACTCCAAAGCATGGGAAGAGAACAGGGCACTGACAAAGGATGAAGATTACTGGTCAAGAAACATCCAAGAACTTCAGTTGTCCGAACTATCACTGTCCACATTTACTGCCTCTCCCATAAGTCAATGTAAACTGGATGGTTTATCTGAACTTCTAGTTATTCAAATATTTGAATGCCCCTGTGCCACTTACATAAACGAGGCTGTATTCAGGATGTAATCACTCATACACCACCAGTACAACTGGGGAAAAAACCTCTTGTCGCTTGCACACTGAGTAGTCTGCCTTAACCAGAAGCACCAAGCCTGTGTTGTGTGCCCCCAAGGTTCTTTATTCCTTTATGACCACACACTCACAAAAGGGCTGCTCTGTTGTACTACACAGGAGAGCTATGGTTGACTTTTGGCCAGGTCAGCGCTTGCTCCATTTCAAACACACACTTCTTTAACAATGTGCAGTGGGAGCCAATAAACAGCCTGAACAAAAATATAATGGAGTGGGCGTGTTTGAAAGTTTATGCTCTGAAAACAGGGTTTTAGGCTTGCAAGAGAAAACAAAGGATGAAGATACAAAGTTCGGAAGTTCCCAGGCTAAATGAAACAGCATCCTCCTCCTCCAAACAGCTCCCATAAAACAGTGGGTCATAGCCTGACTCATTAAGGTCTCCCATTTAGAGAAATGGACGGCTTTTGTTCAGGATTCCTGGACAGTTTTCTCATTTTTATGCCCTGAAAGGTAGTAATGGTTTAATGACTTTTTCACAGGAAGCAATTCAGAACAGGAACCAGGGACTTGTTACCCCTGCAGCACTGCTGGCAGTTTGTGATGCAGGGAAAGGGCACCCCCTGCTGCCTAGGAGCAAACAGTGCACAAAAATTCACACAACCTTACCCCCTCCCTAATTTAAACTTTAACTATATCAAATAGGATTTGGGCTAATTCTGTACTTGTTTGGTAAACATTATTCTATGAGTACACTCTACAACTACTAGCATTCAGGTAGCAGATACAACTACTACAGGTACTAGCATTCAGGTAGCAGATACACTCTACAACTACTAGCATTCAGGTAGCAGATACAGAGCAGACTTTGAAAATGGGAGTAGGTTTTGCTGCTAACATCATTCAACAGGAGCTAATATTTTCACTTATATCCATGCAGAAAACAGCAATAATCTTCCTAAGTACATTTTTGTCTCCACTGTATTGTGAATGTGACAATAGCTGGAACTAAGAATTAATTTGTTTGGAGCTGTACTTACTCTTTCATAGCACATTATCATCTGCAAAAATTACTGGTATACATGTAAAAGCTACTAACATTAGGGTAGAATACAATGCTCTTGCACACTTAAGTCAGTTTGATGGCTTAAAGGAATTAAGCAATAATTCACCAAATTTACATTTCTCACCAATACCCTTCTGTTCACATAAATTAAAGAGGAGCCAGATTTTACCCACTCAGCACACACTAGACTCTTACAGTGACTATCCAAACAATAGCTAAAAAAGGAAGGTATGCTCAAATTTCCTAGCTGCTGGGAAAGATACAACATAGGGTAAAGTAAACCAGAATGCTGCTCGTATTAATAGCATTTGATTCCACAAAGCAAACCACTCGGCTTTTCTACATTCTGGTTGTGCTGTTCTATAAGCCTAACTTCAACAAAGGCTCAGAGCTGCAAGTTTTAGCCAGAAAAAGATCTGAAGTTGAGCTGGATTTTATTTCAGTTATATTCTATCTCCTAGGTATAAAAGCAACATTAATAAAAGCCCTGATATTTTAATACCCTGAATTAAACAGAAAACATAGAGCTTAAATCTGCAAACAGGGCTATACAGAAAAGGCTTGCAAATACTTTTAAATATATCTATGGAATTGAAAAGCCTCACCCTTTGGAAGACCAGCCATTTCACAAATTCCTATGTCAAAGAAGCCCCTATATATCAGCCAGAAAGATGCTGAAAGCCACTGGGAGAGCAATTACATGGAAGTGCTCACAAAGAGCAGTTTGCTGTTTTTTTATTTTAAATTCATGTTTCCCCTCCAGAAGTATTAAGTGATCCTTTGTATGGGCAACTGTTAGGGGAGGTGCTTGCTTACCCTATTTGACCGGTTATTACAGTGTGCGAGTAGCCTGCATAACTGGATAAGGAACAGGCTGTACACCCCTTTAAATGTTCAGTTGATGAATGACATTGAGGACAAATGGGCAATTTGCTTCTCTCAGTCTTTAAAGCATACCGTTGACACAGGTGGCCCTATTTTTTTTTTTACAACTTGCTTGTTCCTTGATGTAGAATGAACACTGCAAACCAAGCTGTGTATCTTTGCTTTGTCTTTGTAAATGCTGAAGTGGTGCTAACAGTTTTCCTTAGACTCTGGAAGGCTCATCAGCAGTGAAGCTGAGATTCCAAGTTAAAGCGTATGGTGAGAAAGATGATATGGTGGTGAGACAGCAGGAAGTGTGATGATATTAACTTCTTAGGAAAAAAGATAAAGATTTCACACTTGTATAACATAGCACCTTCAAGACAGAGATCAAGGGCCATGTGTCTTATGCAACTGCATTATGCAGTCCCACTAATTAAGATTAAGTATGGCACTTCTCTAAAAAAAAAAAAAAAAAAAAAAGATGAGCTTCTAGTTCTATAAGTTGCAAGCAGGCTTGAGAGTACAAGCAATACCCACTCAAAACACAGGAAAAGGAGGTAGAAAAGAAGATCCAGTGTTAATTCATGGAATTTCAAGTGCCTTGCATACTTCCGTACCCCTTCTCCAGGACCAGCAGAAGCAGCAGAAAGTTTTAAAAATCTGAGAGTTCACGTACTATAATTTATACAGGCTACATAAATAAGGTTTTTTTCTGGTGCAGAATTTGTTACCTTGATGCAGAATACCAATTTTTTAAAAGACTGTGTAGCATTTACAAAGCCCTTGAAATTGTCAGGCCACATTATCATAAATAACACAGCTATATTTGGTAAAAGTGGTAACTGCATTAAGCAAACACACAAACTTGCATTAAGAATAGCATCCAACCTGTTCTCTGCAAAAGAGATTTCCTGTGAATGAAAGAACCAGCAGCTTTGCCTATTCCATGTGATTCATGTTAAATTTTAATTTCTAGGAGGACAAAGTTTTATTCTATGACTCGATTATGCTAACAGCAGAGCGTTTTTCCCACACCAGGCTCAACGTGCTGCAAGAAGATTCTGCCACTAGAGGAAGGTCATACAACATAACACCCTGAGTCCAGCCTTCTAGCATTTCAATTTGTGATAACGCTCCAAAACATAGTCTCTGCATTATCACCCTCCCTGACCTATTGCTATAGATTGGGATCTGCCCTCTTCAAGGGCAGTATCTAAGAAGTTAGCTCATATTCATAAGATTCAGAGCAGAGGTAGCATTCAGAAGACAGAGATACACAAACATGGTAATCTTAGACCAAGAGTTTGCTCTGGTTATGAATGATAATTACACTTCTGCTGATTTCTCCATAGGTACTTCTGCTTTGATAGGAGTGTCTACTGGCTTCTGTTCTTCTTCCTGCAATACAATCACACAAAAGAGAAAGGTAAACCTGCAGAACAGAAGCTCCACAAAAAATGCTAATTTGGACTACAGATATGATTACCAGCCTGGTGCTACATGTTGCCTTGGAAGTAAGCCTCATCACGTTCAATGGAAATTAAGTATGCATGGGACTGTGTCTGTAGTTATAGCAGCCCAATGCTACAATCACTGCTCTGGGCTCAAAGAGACATTTGCATATTTATAGTAAGAAAAACTGGCCCAATGGCTACACTGTCCTTTTATTTTTGTACATTTCAGTCAAAGCTCACACATCTTTTCCATTAATGCTCCATGCTTGATAAGCTATTTTACAGGCCAATGAGATGGATTCTAGCAGACCTATGCGAAAATTAAACCTTAGAAATAGAAGCTCTATCCCACCCTTTTTAAAAATGATAGAGCAGACCCCCCACAACAGGAAATGTGGTAAGGTACTAGCCATAACTCCCCCACCCTGGCCTACGGCCATACCACCCTGAACTCCCCCACCCTGATAGTTGAGACTTGGTTCCCTAATTGTCAGTAACTGATATCAGCATTTTTAAAACCATAGGATGTCTAATCATTGATCTTCTGCTGTTACATATAGCTTGTCCTTAGTTGGACTGTGACCCTGAATGTACAGTCAATCACCAACTGCAAGGTACTCTAAATGAATAATGTAAATCCTGGTTTTAGGAGCAACCCATAATAATAAGACCCAGAACTCAGCAGATCCCACTGCCCTCCTTAACAGAGGAGCAATAACAGTATTCTTCTGACTTTACAGATAACAGAAATATGGTTAGCAGCATTCAGTACTGGACTCTTCTGACTAGAAAACAGGTCTAAACTCACATCATTGCCTCCCCTCATCAATTTTTCCCATTTTTCATGGGGAAAAGATAGACTGAAATTATATGGAGTCTTGCAACATGAGACCAATGCAACAAATAATTCTGGGGGAAAATACATCTTTCAGTAGCCTCACTTGGAACGTTACAGGGTATGACTAGAAAAATCTATAAATATGGCAACCTTCTGTAACCATTTGGTGCAAGAACACAAGGAACAGAATTTTAGTATTCTGAACCTGGTTTTCATTTTAAAGAAAGCAACTTTCTAGCTTATATGACTACAATGATACACTTTGAAACCATGTAGATCACCTGTGTATAAAATCTTAGCAGCATAGAAGGAGAAGATGGGATAAACAGCTGAGTAGGTTCAGTGCCCTGTATTTGCTCCTTCTCAAGACTAGCAGAAGTAGAGCACACAAATTTAGCAAGTATGGTAGTCCGTTTAATATACTTAGTTCAGGCCACAAAAGCTATCTTTTTGGAATACAAATTGTGGGTTACTTCAGTGTAGCTTAGTCCAGAGTAGTGAGATTGAAGAATTACTGGGTCTTTTGGATGATAGTTCTTTCTGATCTCTTGATAATCCTCTTAGAAGCCCTATTTGGTAATTATGTTGACATTAGGGATTGCACGTGCAACTGAACTTTTGTGTGTGATTAATCTGGGGGTCATAGACCTTTTTAATAACTGTATCTAGACCAGGATGTGTGAATATTTGAGCTGCAGCCCAAAGTGAGTCACAAATATGAATGAAGGGTCACATACTATCATGCTTCTCCCCCATCCCATTACATTTACTTCCTGGATTAATGTAGGCAATCAAATGCATTAAACTCTGTATCAACATGAAGTGGCAGTTATGTTTATGCAAACTTCTGATTATCTGAATAATTTGAAGTTTTTGGAAGTAACTAGAATAGGCAAAATTGTACTGTTCTTTTAAAATGAGCCACAAACATAACTTATCAACCCACTTTTCAATAGAGAATCCCTTAAATTCATAACTGGATTAAAAATATATGTTCCAGTCTACTCACTCTAGTTATGAAATTCTGAGTCCTCGTTGTGATGCATTTTTATACTATGTGGAACACCAAATCCAAGCCAAATATGAGATCCTCGGAATACTTTCATTGTACAGTCACTTCAATAACAGAATGAAATATTTATGCTAAACAGACTCTTAAAATACACACAGCTTAATCTTATGTGAAATTAAATCTAAGGTCCTTACATTTCAATGGGTTTTAGACTGGAATTAATTCTGTGCAGAATTATATTACTATTCCCCTTAAAGCATTCATGAAATAAGTGCAATGCCAATTCAGAATTCAGATGGTCCCATTTGCTATCTTTTACAGCATCATCTAAAAACAAAACCTTTATTCATTTTTATGGGTAGTGCATTCCAGGCAATAATACTGGTCATCTGAAAAATTAATTTTGCCATGTCTAATGACAGAGTGTGAATGACTTTTGAGTTTAAATTAATGCTGTAAAAAGATAGCATTCAGAAGCCATTTACACTGTATCATTAGAGACATGGCAAAATAATCAGTTACCACTTGGTATTGCTGAATCTATAAACCATCTAAAGATTCATTGGAGATTAATGGCTAACTACTAAACACCAATAAAATACGGTTTATATGTATCAAATGATACAATTACTGTGGTTTCCTAGTCACAAGTATTATTTAACTCCAGTTTTAAAAATATTCCTAATCACAGATTTGTCAGGCGACTACATATTCTAGGTATTACCAGAAAACATTTTAAGCAAATTGTACCAAACACTGAGTAGTTCAAACACAATGGGGACTCCAATAAGACCTGTGGATCTAAACATGATGTTACTGGTCACCATGAAGCTTGTTACCAAAGTGCTGGTGATATAGATCACTATAGAGGTATTATTTAAGAAATTATATAAACTACATCATTAACAATTACATTGCACCTGTGTATAACCTACCTCTGTTTCTTCACCCAAGACATCTTCTTCATTTGCTTCCTCCTCAGCTAGAAGGGAAAAAATGGAAGAAGTCACTAATTCTCCAAACAGAAATCATCTGTATTAGTTTATTTCAGAATATCTCAGACCATCTCAAAGTTACAACACCAGTAATGGGTTTTCCAAGAAAACTTGCACAAATATAATTTAAATACTTAAATAATGTTAGCAGAAGAAGGTAAACACACTATATACAAGCCTGTACTATGTACAAGCACAATGGTTTGTGCACACTTCATATTGCACATTTAGCCCATTTAACATTATGGATCTGTAGCAGCACAATAGCCAAGACAACTATAGACAGACTATATTTACATATGTGGGGTGGAAATTTTCCACCCCATATCACTGTAGAACATCACAGCAAGCTGTACCAGAATTATACACATATATTACTAATACTATTTAAAGTGAAACATATCAAAGTACCTTGCTATTGTCAATAACACATTCCCCCAAAATATTAAAAAATCATAAAAATCAATCTGTAACAGTAGAAACATGTTTAGTATGTTGCAAGTTTATTAGACAGAGTACCATGGTAAATCCTTCAGTGGCAGCTAACTCTGGCTTTTTGGATGCAGTTCCGTCATTTAGGCTAGTGTTCTGTTGGGTTTTCTAACCCACCTAATACTGGAAGTATGTCAAGAACTACAAACACTGTTGCCAGTTCAAGGGTTCTCTTATCCTCTTTGCAGCTTACAGGGATAAGATGATGTTTGTCCCACGTGCTGTTGCAGGAGGCCTGGAAGTGGTGCTACACCACTGTAAGCCCTACTGGGGTGCAAGCAGGAGGAAACCATACATGGCATGGACTGGAACGACTGGCAACGCCTTCCCTTTTCTCCTTCCCCCTTCTGTAATTTTCTGGATAAATATGAGGAAAACAATTTTCTTTCTTTCCACTGCATCTGAAGAAGTGAGCTCTGATTCACAAAAGTTCATGCTGCAGTAAATGTTGTTAGCCTTTAAGGTGCCACTGGACCTTAAGGTGTCACAGAAGTAGCTCTGAAGAAAGTTACAGCATGACAGAGGACCAGTCCTGGTCCCAGCCAAGCAGAAAACTGTTCTGTAAAATCATGAGTATGTAAAAAAGGATCAATTCACACAGCGAACAGCCTATTCATACTCAGAACAACAGACAACGTGAACACAATTATAGGATCATGCCCACTGACAATCCCAGCTCTGTGGAGAGGGGTCATAAACTGTAGAAGTGAAGGAACAAAAAATACAGTTCTACCCCAAACATGCCACACAGGGTCAGAATTTTCTGTTGTTACATTTGTAGTACCACAAAGGGAACTCTGGCATAAGCAATAAGCACTTCACAGCTAAGAACATCAAACCAGCCTAATTTGCTTTTTCATACATACTCCATCTCTTTTGGAAACAAATACTATCACGGCTGCAAGGACAGATCACCCTACACAGTAAAGTAAGAGGATGGGTGAATGTGCCTAGTAATTCCTACCACCCCATCTGCAAGTAACAGGAGTGGTTTGCTGAAAGATCTATGGTATGAACCTTGTGCAACAGGCAGCCCTGGGGAGCACTATGTCCCAGCTCACAATTCAGCTCTTACCAAAAAGCTGTGAGAAAAAGGAAAGCACAGACAGTTTTGCATATGCTTTATGACCATAAGTGTGGCAGGACGCAGGAGGCCATGCAGCTATGACAGGAGGCAGAGAAATGAATGGTTAAGAATGAACTGTGGACAGAAAGAGGCTCAAGTTTGCTAGGCTGACCCAGACAGAGGACTGACCAGGAGTGCTCTATGGAATTAGCCATCCAATGATTCTCCATGCCAATTCTTGGCTACTCTGATTGATTACAGCCACCCCACCCCACTGTATTTCTTGACCTCACCTCAGTTACCAAAGACACCAGCCACTGAATCTTGGGCTTACAGATCATAATCCTTACCACTACAGGTCCTATATAGGGCCTCAATCATCCAAAACACTATGATCAGAGGTAATGTGAAACGGGGGGTGGGAAGGGATCCTATGAATTAAGATGTGCTTCTATGGCTAAGAGATCAGAGAGCAGCCAGTGAGTGAAAGCTCTGGATTCTAGTACCACTGCTGCTTACCTAGTTCCGTGCCTCTTAAAAATGGTTGCTTACTGGATGTCAAATGTATGATTAGATTTATACAGCACATAACAGCTGTGATATAAGCAGGGGCTACAGTGGATACCTGTAGTTACTCATATCCCCCCACCTGCTGCTAAGGTAATTTCTCTACCTTAGGTCAGTAGTTGCTTCCTTCCTTCTACTAAGTCAAGCAGATATGTCCCATTCTCCTTATATCCCAAGAAACAGAATACTATTTTCAACTGTATGGGTATTTCTCCATTTTAGCTATGCCTTGTATAACCTCTGGATATGCATTTGGGCTGGAGGATTTGAAACTGCCTCTCTCAGTTTAGGGCAATACTGTGGGCCATGGAAACAATACAGATCCTAGGATATACCAAGGCAAGCTGGTTCCTGCATCCTTAGGACTCTCACCAAGGGTATGAACTGACAGTAGTGGTGGTGGAACAGATTGGGTATTCCCAGCAACACAGCTGTGACATTGCTGCCTATGCAGTGATGACCTCCCAGAGAAGCTGAGGGTAGGGGAGACAGGCAGTGAAGCCAGCAGTGTTGTCTAGCCTCAGGCGATGATTACTGGGGGTGCTACATTTCTGCTGATATTACAAGCACTGTGGGCATCATTGTTGTGCTTGTTTCTGTTTTTGTTAAACAGGCATTGTTGTTGCTGACTGTGCACTGCATCCTATCTTGCCCGCACAAGCTTAGATCCAGTGCAACACAGCCATCTTGCACTGACCACAGGATCAAGTTGAAAGACTAAAGTGTTATAAAAAAGCATGTAGAGAGAACACTTATTACGTTATGTATGCTAATAGATTCCAGTTAAGCATCCCACATGCCATCCTGTGGTCACCTCAAATGTCTAACAAATCTGTAGTCCAATCTTTAAAACAGTTACTTGAAAATACATGGAAGTAAACTGGACTTACTTCCATGTTAGGCTGCTTAAAACTGCAATGTTAACCGTAATATCTTTGTTCTAAAAGGTGAGAGACAGAAAATTAAAGGGGGGGGGGGGCAGGAGGCGTGAATGAATTCACATATGAACTGCGTGGAGCAAGAACAAAATCTTATTTTCTAGTCACACAGTCAATGTCCACAACAAGATTTCTATTTAATCATGTTGAAGCTTTATAAGGTAAGTCATTTATGGATCCAATTACTGCAGCTCTTGGATGGAAAGGCTAAGAGGAATTTTTCATGACTATTTATGTATGGAAACACAGTTTAAAATTTAAGGCTGTTTCAGCAGAACTCTGTTGGAGTGTAAGAACCTAAAGAAGGAACCTACCATGTTGTTCAAGATAGGTCTGAAGTCTGTTGATGAGATCCTGTTTGTTTCCTTTGGCCTCCAGGCCTCGGGCTAAACATTCTTGCTTCAGCTCAGCAAGCTGCAAAGTAGAACAGACTTTGTTTTAATAAAGTACATGTAATCCATTAGATCTGGAAGGTGAAATGATCTGGAAGGTGATTTTTTTTAAAAAAAAATCTTTCAGGGCTTTGGACAGAGAAACGTTATGCAATCCTATGGTAAAAATTAAGATGGAAAGGGTCCATAAGAATGCGAGGCAGAAGCCAGATCAAAAGCTACACGTTCTGTATAAATGCAGTTAATAATGTTGGGGAAGGAAGACAATCATATGAAGCCTGATGGAACTTGCACTTTTTTGGCACTGCCATTTATTTTCAGTGCCCTCCCAACAATACATAATGGTATTGTTTACATTTCTGGATGTCGAATCAAGTGGTACACTCAAAGAAACGTTTTCTATTACAAGTCAGCCTGCACTTCTATGCAACTGGGAAATACAAACTGTAGCTGTATTAACACTATCATAATTACAAAAATAATCCTAAACCACAAAGTACCTGTTGGAATAAAAAAAGTATTCTTCCTGTATACAACACCTTGGAGCACCAGATCCCTGCAGGCCTCTTTGTAGACACAACTCCACAGAATCAGGGTCCCAGTTTTGTTCTTTTGGTGGCTTGGGGTTCAAAATTTATGACTAACTGCACCTTATAGCTAAGCCAATGTGCTTAGGAGATCCTTGACCTTACCAGCTAATTATTTCCATTTTTGCAGCAAAACATTTACTGCTATACACCCAACTGGAAAAACAGCAATTTTCTCTACAAACCAGAATTTCAAATTACAGATCGGGTCCCCTGATACCTCAGCAGAAGGTGCTTCCAGGTGTACATCTTTCCTGTTTGCACCCCCCAAAAAACTATTTCTGATACTGGAAAAGTTCATTCTGAGGTCATGGGACTCATGAGTTCATAGCCAGGTAGGTCAAGAGGCTCCTCCAACTGGGAGAAGGAAGGGGATGAACTTGTAGTTTGTGCTTCTTCCATCAGCTTAGTGCCACTGATAAAGAGAAGAAGAGAACAGACTGGATTTATACCCTGCCCTTCACTACCCGAAGGAATCTCAGAGTGGCTTACGATCTCCTTTCCCTTCCCCTCCCCACAACAGACACCCTGTGAGACAGGTGGGGCGGAGAGAGCTCTTTCAAGAACTGCTCTTTCCAGAACACCTCTGACAGAACTATGGCTTGTCCAAGTTCATCCAGCAGCTGCAAGTGGGGAATCAAACCTGGTTCTCCCAGATCAGAGTCAGCACACTTAAACCACTACACCAAACTGGAGAGGACAGGGCAATTTTACTGTCTTCCTCCTCCCAACTGCAGTCTCCCAATCTATACGGGATTACACTGCCTCCACACACAGGTCCCACGATCCCAGAAATAAACCTTCCTGGAGTTGGAAATAGGTGTGATTTGGGAAAGACCTCCCATTCTTCCATACCCAGGATCTAATCAAGTAGTTTAATCCCAGTTTGGAATCCGGGGTTGGATGGAACACTTTTTATGTCAATACATCTGAAGGGATCATTCCATGCAAAGCTGGCCATGATAAAGGACAAATACGGTAGAGACCTAACAGAAGCAGAAGAGATTAGGAAAAGATGGCAAGAATACACAGAAGAACTATACAAGAAAGCCCTCGATGTCCTTGACAACCACAACGGTATAATCACTGACCTCGAGCCAGACATCCTGGAATGTGAAGTTGAATGGGCCTTAGAAAGCATTACTAACAACAAAGCTAGTGGAGGTGATGGTATCCCAGCTGAGCTATTCAAAGTCTTAAAAGATGATGCTGTTAAAGTGCTGCACTCAATTTGCCAGCAAATTTGGAAAACACAACAGTGGCCACAGGATTGGAAAAGGTCAGTATACATTCCAATCCCAAAGAAGGGCAATGCCAAAGAATGTTCAAACTATCGCACAATTGCACTCATATCACACGCTAGCAAGGTCATGCTCAAGATCCTACAAGCTAGGCTTCAACAGTACGTGGATAGAGAACTGCCAGAAGTACAAGCTGAGTTTTGAAGAGGTAGAGGAACTAGAGATCAAATTGCCAACATCCGCTGGATTATGGAGAAAGCAAGAGAGTACCAGAAAAACATCTACTTCTGCTTCATTGACTATGCTAAAGCCTTTGACTGTGTGGATCACAACAAACTATGGCAGGTCCTTAAAGAGACGGCCTTGTACCAGACCACCTCACATGTCTATTGAGAAACCTGTATAGGGGTCAAGAAGCGACAGTTAGAACCGGATATGGAACAACTGATTGGTTTCGCATAGGAAAAGGAGTACGACAAGGATGTATATTGTCACCTTGCTTATTTAATATATATGCAGAGTACATCATGTGAAATGCTGGCCTGGATGAATCACAAGCGGGAATTAAGATTGCTGGGGAAAAGATCAACAACCTCAGATATTCAGACGATACCACTCTAATGGCAGAAAGTGAAGAGGACCTTAAGAGCCTCTTGCTCAGAGTAAAAGAGGAGCGCGCAAAAGTGGGCTTGAAGCTCAACATCAAAAAAACTAAGATCATGGCATCCGGCCCCATCACTCCTTGGCAAATAGAAGGGGAAGTCGTGGAAGTAGTGACAGACTTCACGTTCCTGGGATCCCAGATCACCGCAGACTGTGACAGCAGCCATGAAATTAAAAGACGCCTGCTCCTTGGGAGGAAAGCGATGGCGAACCTAAACAGCATGATAAAAAGTAGAGACATCACCCTGCCAACAAAAGTTTGCATGGTCAAAGCAATGGTATTCCCAGTAGCCATGTACGGCTGTGAGAGTTGGACTATAAGGAAAGCCGAGCGCTGAAGAATAGATTCTTTTGAACTATGGTGTTGGAGAAGACTCTTGAAAGACCCTTGGACTGCAAGAAGATCAAATCAGTCAATCCTAAAAGAAATCAACCCTGACTGTTCCCTGGAAGCCCAGATAATGAAACTGAAGCTCAAATACTTTGGCCACCAAATGAGAAGGGAGCACTCACTGGAGAAGACTCTGATGCTGGGAAAGATTGAAGGTCAAAGAAGACGGGGACGGCAAAGGATGAGATGGTTAGACAGTGTCATAGATGCAACGAACATGAAATTGAGCAAACTTCAGAGGACGGTGGAAGACAGGAAGGCCTGGCGTGATCTGGTCCATGGGGTTGTGGAGAGTTGGACTCGACTGTGTGACTGAACAACAACATCTGAAGTATACTATTGACTTGATACTGTAAGAACTGTTCTTATTCAGAATCTCTTTTGGAAGCAGGAGGTCCTCTGTGAGAGAGGGAAGATTAGGCCATTTAGGATTTATAGGCTGCATTTAATATTTCTGTATGTATTATTAGAAAAACTAGAGCCTCCTAGAGGTAGCTCAGAACTAAATGCAGCAGCTCAGTTGCACACAAGTATTTAAGAATAAAATACTCTTGCATAAAACAGAAATGCATTAAACAGCCTCTAACTACAAAGAAGTTACAATACAGCCCATTGTTTATATACTGCAGTTTAAGAACAGGGGCATTGCACTACCACTGTAATAAAAGAAATTATGCAATATGCATACTGGTTTGTTCAAGACTTAACAAGCCCAAGGCTCCCAAGCTCATTCACTTGGAATTCACTCATTCACTGTTGGATATTACACATATTCTTTTCTATATGTGTTTGTGCCTTTAAAAGGCGCCTGAAAGGGATAAGTTTTGTTTAACAGGTGAAGCTTTACTTTCATTTCATCTCCATGCCAAGGAAAGATTCATCTGCTAAATTCTGTGACATATCACTGCTAAAGGTATTTGAGCAGGGCCAGAAAAAACATGGCACCTAACTTTGTAACCAATAATACCTGCATCGCCCAAAGGCATAAAATAGCACTGTCCTAGGGAGGCAGATATTTTTTTGGCTTCTTTGGAGCTGTGCAGAAGCAAAGATTATATACTCATTTCTGCTATTTCTCCTATTATTATTTGCATCAGTCCTTGATTCCCTTTAAACTAGGTTTTGATAAAATTAGCAAATCTTTGCTAGCATCAGCCACAAGTAAGATGAGCAAGAGGAGGGATGGGTGGAGATGCAGAAGGCACAGTACATGATCAAGCGGCCCACTCATGGGACCTCAGCCATGGTTAAGAAATCACAAATTTTACATCTGTTATGGCATTTACTGTTGTAGGGCATCTAGATGCTCTTTCTCATAAAAAGGCATTTAGATGTTCTTTTTCTTCTGGGGCAAGTATATAAACTTCTTTTTACAATACACACAGCAATTCATTAATATGCCCAACTGCAGCATCCAATAAGTATCAGGGTTCCTAGACATATATACATCACTGCAAAACAGTGATTAAATGTTTAAATGCTCAGAAATAACACAGGATACAGCTGCTACAAGACCAAGCTCTGTTCTTCTACAATCGTCTTCAACAAACTAGTACAGTTGTACCCCCTAGTGGAAGATTGAAGCAAGGCGTTTGAGAGAACTGGCAGAGAAACATCCTAAGGTTGCAGTACCTGTGCCTTCTCTTGATGCCTACATAAAATAAAATGTATAGATACTGTATTTGGGGAACAACCTGGCAAGAAAATAATTTAAAAGTAGGAGGTGGGGGTATTATTTCACACACAATCATTTGACCTTGTCAATGCTTTGCTCTGCAGTTTGATTCAAGCTCCTGGTGGCAGAAAACCTTAGCCTGGAAGATGGTGAAAAGCAGGTTCCTTAGATTCACTTGGAATTCACAATAGTAAGAGGAAGTTCAGAAACAAGTAAAGGAAACAGACCCATTTCTGCAGCCGACGCATATGTATATTTACTTGGAAAAAGCTTTACTGCTTTCAGAGATAAGCATACACACAATTGCACCCTTAACACAATGCATGAACCCCATTTTGAGACTTTAAGAAGTGAGGAAAAGAGGCACTACTAATACTTTCCTGGGTACCTAAATGGTTCAGTAACAGCTGTGGATGATCCTTCCACAGACCAGCTTCCAAAAGATCAAGCTGCTGGAAGAAAATGGTGACTGGACTCACTTACACCCAAGGTTCTAACTAAAAAATGTTGGGCTTTACTACCTACTCGCATTCATATAAACAATTATTCCCATATAGTTTGTGGTTGGTAAGGGATCAGCGTGCTATAACTGAGCACAGCAAAAAAGGGCTTTAACCCAGCCAGCCTACTTACCGTGGAATGAGCTCCAGTGAACCTGCCTACTTCCAGATGGGGACTGGGGATCTCCAGGAACTACAAACCATCTCCGTACTATAGAGATCAGTTCCCCAGGAGAAAATGGCTGCTTTGGAAGGCGGACTCTATGGTATTATGTTCTATTGCCCTCCCCAGACCTTCAAGAATTTTCTCAAACCGGAGCTCAATGGGTCCTACCAACTTTCAAGTAAATATATCGGCTATTCAGAATACGAAACAGAGCGGAGACTAGAACGTCAAATTCCTGACGATGGGGCTTGATAGTTAAAAACAGGCACACAACTGGAGACCAGGCTAAAGGGGGAAAACATGCTTCTTCCGGAAAGGGGGGGGGGCAGACATGAGATCGATCGTCGCGTACCTCTCCCCCAATTCCATTCCCCTCACGGAAAGCAGGCAGAGAGTGCGGGCAAGGTAAGCCCCACACAGGGAAAGCAGATTGTTAGTTAAGATTGAAAAACGAGGTACCGTCGCAAGTCTGAGGAAACGGGCTGGAGTGAAGACAGGCCGGCTAAAACCTCGGAATAAACAGAGGGGAAAAAAGCTTCCCCCCACCGAACAGCAGCGACTTCCCTCAGTACCTTCAACTTATGCAGCTCTACTGTCTCCGCCGCCATCTTATCGTCACCTCTCGTAACAACTCCACCTCCCGCCGGCCGCCAACCGTGCGTGCGCTTTTCATCCAATCGTGGCTGTCTTCTCGCTTGAACTTTACACCTACCAATATCCCTTTTGTTCATTGGCTCCTTTTACCGGGAAACCGGAGAGCGACCGAGACTGGCGAACGAATTTAGCCAATAGGGAAGAAGTGAGGAGACTGACCCGCTCGCCTATTGGTCGGATGACGAGACAGGGACGTGGGGTCGTTTCCTGGAAACGGGCTGCGGTGGAGCTGCGTGCGGAAGAAGTTTGTATGGGGCTGCGCCCGCCTTCGTTGTTGTTATAAGAAGAAGCCGTTACGGAAGCCGCCAGGTGGGTGCACCACAAACAGCAATGGGGGTCGGGATTCAAAGCTCCACTTACATAAGAACATAAGAGAAGCCAATGTTGGATCAGGCCAGTGGCCCGTCCAGTCCAACAACCTGTCACACAGTGGCCAAAAATACTTAGCCATGAGCCTCATTGGATGACCTTGGGCTTGTCACTGTCTGTAAGCCTGGCCTGCTTTACAGGTTCAGGAGGGTAGCCCTAGTTGATCTTAAGCAGACGCTTTTATTGTACTTCACAACAAGACAAGGAAAAACGGCCCTGCAAGGTCAACTATATGCACCCGGCACACCTCTGTCCCCATTGGAGGGTTTGAATTTCCCACCAGGGGTGCTATTGATGTACTCTAGGTGGACTAGGATCCTAGGTCCCCTTTGTGTTTGGGGACCAAGCTCCTGCTTAGCCGTGGACCCCTGGTGGTGGTCCACGTACATAATACCCCTCCCCCCTTAGTTCCGATTCAACCTATGTTACATAGTCCTGCAGATAGGTGGGGGGTCTGCGCTCTCGGAGGGAACGCCGGGATGCTGGCATGGGGTTGCTTACGGCTGCCTCTGGCTGGCTGATCGTGTCTGGTAGCGGCAAGGGCGGCGATGGTGGTGCATAGAGTCTTCGGGTTCTGGTGGTGTGGCTGGGGGCTCGATTGGTGGGGGCTCACCTGTGCGGGGGAGTTCGGGCCAAGCGCTGGCCTGCGGTGCATAGAGTCCCGGTCCCTCAAGCTGGGGTTGCTCTTCAGCTTCCGGGAGCTGTCGCCGCCTGAGTTGGTCGATATGTTTTTTCAGGAGTTGGCCGTCCTCATATGATACCGGTGACTCGGACTACCCAGCCGGCAATCCAGGAGGGCCCTCGCCCAAAGTTCCGGATGAACACGGGGTCGCCCAGAAAGAACCCCCGGGGAGCGTCCCTTTGTTCCATCAGCCTCCTCGAGTCCAGTGCCCAGTCTGGATGTAGGCGGTCCAATAGGATTGTGGGACGCTGGCCCATCAAGAGTTTAGCTGGGCAGCGCCCCGTGACAGGGTTAGGTGTTGTCTGCTGTGTCAGTAGGAAGCAGGCAAGCCAGAACTCCCAGTCCTCATCTGTGATCCAGCTGAGGGCTTCCTTTGCTGTGCGAACCATCCTCTCCACTTGTCCGTTGGTCGCGGGGTGGAAAGGTGCTGATCTTACGTGCCAAATCAGGTTCTGCTGGAGGAAGTCCTGGAACTCTGCCAACATGAAGGCATTCCCGTTGTCGGAGACTATCGTGTCCGGCAGCCCATGAGTGGAGAAGATCCAGCGGAGTGAGCGTATGACGGCCTTTGTGTAGGTGGTGGACACGGGGCTGATCTCCAACCATTTGGAGTACGAGTCTACTGTTACTAGGAAAATCAGCCCCTGGAAGGGTCCGGCAAAGTCAATATGTAGCCGGGACCAAAGTTTGTGTGTAGACTCCCACGACTGGGTTGGCGCGTTTGGCGGGTTTGGGTGCACCGCCTGGCAGGTCTGGCATCTCCTCACCCAGGCCTTGATCTCGGCGTCGATTCCCGGCCACCAAACGTAGTTCCTGGCCATGGCCTTCATCCTTACAATTCCCGGATGCGTCTTGTGGAGAGCGTGGAGGACTCATCGCAGGGCGTGGAGAACTACGACCCTGTCACCCCACAGGAGACAACCCTTGAACGCTGACAGCTCATCGTTTTGGGTTGCGAATGCTGCAAACTTGGGGCCCATGGAGGGCGTGGGCCACCCCCTCACCACCCAGCCCAAAACCCGGGAGATGATAGGGTCACTCATGGGCTGATTGGGCAGCAATATCCATTGCCTGAAGGGGCAGCCCGGGGAGGCCTTCAAGCATCAGGACCCTGGGGGTAGGGGCCGGGTCTGCGTCTCCGGACGAGAGGGGCAGTCTGCTAAGGGCATTGGTGTGCCCCATTGCCTTGCCCGACTGGTGTTCCAGGTGGTAATTGTAGCCGGCCAGGAAGAGGGACCAACGGAGATCCATGGGCGAAAGTACCTGGGGGGGGGTCTGTTTCTCCGCCACAAATAAACCGAGGAGAGGCTTGTGGTCAGTTACAATAGTGAGGGGGCGCCCGTACACAAAGTTATGAAACTTTTTACCCCCGCCACAATCGCCAACCCCTCCTGGTTGATCTGCGCGTAATTGTGCTCGGCGGCCATCAAAGTCAGTGAGTAGTATGCCACGGGGACCTCCCGGCCGTCAAGAAGAAGGTGGCCCAGAACTGCGCCAACGCCATAGGGGGAGGCGTCGCACACGAGGACTACAGGTAGGGAATCATCAAAGTGCGCCAACACCTCATTCGAGATGAGTAGTTCCTTGACCCCCTTGAACACCGCCACCTTCCTCGGGCCCCACAACCAGGGCACTAATTTGTCCAGGAGGCGGTGAAGAGGCTCCGCAACCACAGCCTTGTGTGGCAGAAAGGCGTGATAAAAGTTCAGGAGTCCCAAAAGCACCTGAAGTTCTGCCTTGCATGTGGGTCTAGGGGCCTCCACGATGGTCTTGACCTTGTCCCTCGCCGGATGGAGGCCAGAACACATTGACCCTGAAGCCCAGGAAGTCCACCTCCGGGACCCCAAGGAGGCACTTCTCCCGTTTGACTTTGAGGCCTGCTGAGTCAAAGCGGTGAAGGACGACACGGAGGCGGGAGGCAAAGTCATCCGGGGTGGCTGCGGCGATGAGGACATCATTGAAAAATGGTGTCACCCCAGGGATCCCTTTTAACAAGGAGTCCATTAGTTGCTGAAAAATCCCCAGGGCCACACTTATGCCAAACTGTAGCCTCCTAACCTTAAAAGCCCCCCAGTGCGTTTCAGTAGTCTGGGCCGTTGCTGTTGCCTCTTCCACTGGCAGTTGTTGGTACGCCTGTGTGAGATCTAACTTGCCAAAAATCTTAGCCCCTGCTAAGGAAGCCAACACAGGACTCATGACCGGGACGGGGCAGGCATGGTCGTGGAGGGCCTTGTTCAATGTACACTTATAGTCTGCGCAGATGCGGACGTTGCCATTGGGCTTGATGGGGGTTACAACGGGGGTCTCCCACGGTGCATGGGAGACCGGTTCAAGGACCCCTTGTGCCACTAAACGGTCCAGCTCTGCATCGATTATCGGCCGCAAAGTGAGCGGGGAGAACCGCATGCGGATGGAGGCAATTTGGGGGTTGAGTTGCAATGAAACGGGGCCCCTTGTATCAACCCAGAGCCCCATCAAAGACCGCAGGGAATTCCCCGCAAGCCTCAGCACAATCCCACGGCGCACATTTATTCACTCCCCCCGACCGTGATGCCCAACGGCGCAAACCACGCCCGCCCCAATAAGCTAACCAAATCCCCCTCCACTACAATCAAGTCCAGGAAACCCTTAAAACCCCAGTACTTCACCCAGAAAGTCCCCACACCCCGTATAGGAACCGGGTTCATCTGGAAGTCCACCAGGCTCAAGGGCAAAGGCCGCAGGTGGGGCCCGTCGTTCGGACAAAGTCTGTTCAGCATTTCCACAGATGTGATGCAAGCTGCTGACCCTAATTCCACTTCCATTTGGCAGGGGGACCCCTCGATTGTGACCTGGACCTGGATCTTTGGGGCTGTGGGCAAGTTGGGGAGGCATAGTACCTGTAGTGAGGGCTGGCTGGTCAGAAGGTAGAGATCATCCGTGCTCTCGGTGGCCTCGTAGTACGCGGAGGCCTGGCAGCGTGGTTGTGGCTGGGGTGGATGGTTCCGGTTGCCTTTGGATCTTCAGACGCAGGCGAGGTGTCCTTGTTTTCCACATGTGTGGCAGCTGGCATCACGGAACTGGCACAACTTGCGCTCGTGCTGGTGCATGGGTAACATCCAGTAGGCTTACCGAAGTGTCCGGAGACTCCGGCGGATCCCGGCAGCTTCCAGTGGTGGGGTGTGCGGACAAGACGGACGTCGTCCTCATCTGAAGTCTCAGGCGCTGAGTCGGGGAGCACGAGATGGGATGCGGTCGGTCGCGGTGGGAGGCCTCGTGGGCGATGGCAAGCTGGAGGGCCTCGTTGAGTTTGATGTCAGATGTGCTGGTCATCTTTCTGTGGAGCTTGACGTCACTGATTCCCCAGGCGAACTGGGTCAAGAGGTTCTCCACCTTGGAGAAGTCGCATTCCATAGTGTGTTGGCGCAGTGCAGCCATGAATGCGGCGGCCGTCTCGCCGGGCTTCTGGATGCGCCCCTGGAATTCCATCCGCTTGGCCAGCGTCGTAGACTTGGGTGTGAGGTACCTGGTCAGGGTGTCTATGATCTCCTCGTACGTACACTCAAGGATAACCTTCAGGACCAGGAGGCTCTTCGCGAGCTGGATGGTGTTCACGCCCCAAGAGCTGAGGAGGAGAGCCCTTCTCTTGCCCGCATTGGTTATCTCATGGAAGGCGAGATGGCAGGTTAGCTGGTCCGTCCACGAATCCCAGAGCTCGGGATGAGTGGGGTCGAGGTGTCCCAGAGCGGAGGCCATGACTCTAGCGCGGAGTGGGGGAGTGGTGTTCAGCGATGCCGGGAGCAGTGTAGGCGCGGTGGAGTTTTCTGGAACGAATCTCAATGCTGCGCTGGAAGGTGAGCCTGGCCTGCTTATCGGGATCCCACCTTTGTCGCCACTGAAAAGTACTGGGTTCGACACATGGAGAACTCGGAGTACGACCTGCATTCAGATGTGTTTATTGTACTTCACAACAAGACAAGGGAAAACGGCCCTGCAAGGCCAACTATATACACTCCACCTGGCACACCTCTGTCCCCATTGGAGGGTTTGAATTTCCCTCCAGGGGTGCTATTGGTGGACTCAAGGTGGACTAGGATCCTAGGTCCCCTTTGTGTTTGGGGACCAAGCTCCTGCTTGGCCGCGGACCCCTGGTGGCGGTCAGCATACATAACAGCAGTAGAAAAAAGTGTGAGTCCATTGGCACCTTTAAGACCAACATAATTTTATTTAAAGCATGAGCTTTTGTGTGCATGCACACTTCCGCAGATACAGTGAAACGGAAGTTATCAGTCCATACATATAGGTAGAGGATGAGCAGCAAATTAGCATACAACATAAGGAATATGTTTTAACAGATGCGAGAACCAAACAGGAATAACAAGCTAAATTTATATGTTCACCATTTCTTTGGATTTAATTCCAGGGGGAAACACAGTGAAGCAAATAAATATGTCAGAATTGTAGACTAGTGTGTAAATGTATCCTTCTTAATTGTGGGATGCTATGAGTAACTAACTGAGACCTTATTGTTCGTAATATATCTGAGGAAGTGTGTATAGAAAGCTCATGCCTTGAATAAAACTTTGTTGGTCTTTTTAAAATAAATTTTATTTATAATTTTTACATCATACATAACAGATGCATCGCATACATTAATGTATTCAGGTTATCATGAGTCTATTCTGATAATTATTTTCTATCCATATATAAAATTTGTGCCACCTTTTATTGAACACATCCTCATCTTTCCCTTGTATAAACAGTGTTAAATTGTCCATCTCAGCTATGTCCAACATTCTATGTATCCATTCTTCTCTTGAAGGTATTTTTCTTGTTTCCAGTATTTAGTAAATATAATACGAGCAGATGTTAGCATATATGTTATTACATATTGATCTGTTTTATTACAATTATCTGGTAAAATATTTAACAAATAGATTTCAGGACACAAAGGTAAATCTATATCTATGATTTCCAGTATAAGATTCCGTATTTTATGCCAGTAATTTTGTGTTACACTACATCTCTACCACATGTGGTATAGTGTGCCTACACTATGTTTACATTTCCCACAGTTTTTTGATGAGTTTTTATAACACTTAGCTATTTTATCTGGTGACCAGTGCCACCTATAGAACATCTTATATATGTTTTCTTTGTATGGTATTGCTTGTGTATATTTTATAACTTTCCATATTTTGGACCATTCATCTATGTCAGTGTTATAACCAAAGTCTTGCATCCAAGATATCATTGGTACTTTGACTACTTCATCTAATAAATACACTTGAAGGAGGAAATTATATAGTTTCTGAATCGTCTTATCGCTTGAAGATAGCCAAATTTTTTCTAAGTCTAATTTCGTATCTTGGAATCCAATTTTTTTATCCTTATTATACCTAGTTATTAATTGTACATTTTCCCACCAAGTCAGTTTAATATTTTGTAAACGTAGTTCTTCCTGATTTTTCAGCCTATTATTTTTATCTAGTAATGTTTCATATTTTTCTATTTTATCTTTTGTTAGTAACGCTGGTTTTATAAAAGCTTCCATTGGTGAGATCCATTTGGGTATTTTATGATAAAACTTCTCTTTTACTTCTTTCCATACTTTAATTAGAGCACCCCATATGGTATGTTGATGAAAACTTTTATGTATTGTGTCTTTATCAGAGTCTTTATCATTATCTGTTGGTCTTAAAGGTGCCACTGGACTCAAACTTTGCTCTACTGCTTTACAGGGTGGTTGTTATGGTAAAATGGTGATGAGGAGAGTTGTTCTAACCTCCTTTGAAAGAAACACAGTATAACTATGTAATAGCTGGCATAAATTTACACTTTTGCCCTGGGGAGAGAGAAATCCAGTGGGTTTAAAAGGGAAAGGAGGTAGGTGAGCAAACCAAAGTCTGTCTAGTTTAGTATTCCCCCTGCACACACACACAGGCTATTCACAAGCAAGGCAAGAAGGCAATTGCCTTTCCTTGCTTTTTCTCCCCATATTTGCATTTTTTGTTGCTCCTGAACATAAGTGGGTGGGGGATGTCTGAGTTGTACCCGATGTCATCTGTGAGATGGGTTGGAGCAGGAAACAGGACAGTCCTAGTAGGATGATAGGGCATGGACCGTTCCATAATGATAACGTCACAGGTCACTGGCTGTTATGTAACTAGGGTGGATAAATATTAATCAACTTTTTAAAAATGTCAGTTATGCCACATTTTTCTTTTAACTATTATCGTTTGTTGTTGAATTACGTACTTTTGTGGTGCAAAGTTATATGCAAATGGGAAAGGCTAAAGCGGTGTAAATTCCAACCAGCAGTGTCTACAGAAATTAGCCATGACTGCAGGTTGTGCCAAAGGTGTGTACTTGTAGGAGATAAATTTTAACTTCCAGTCTGGTCAGCTGATATGGTGTTGTAGCTAAGCTTTGTGAAGAGTTTTTGGTAATTTATTTAACTTTATTTTATCTGTTTTAATTGCTTATTTTAACTGGACTGCTACTCCTTCAAGCTGTATTATTTTCAGAGAGAGACTGACCTTGAAAGATGTCATAGATATGTGTTTATTTATTTTATTTGAGGGTGGTGAAGACACTGGTGTCAGCTGAGTATTATAAGAGACACTGAGTGTATACTTTTAGCAACCAATCAGTGTACATTTTTATTTAGAAAATGTCTAAATAATAAATGACAAATCCTGATCTGTCACACACACAGACACACAGACACACACACACACACACACACACACACAGAGGCACACTCACGACTGAAAACTATCAAGGGCTGAATGTGTCAATCCTTTTGTCAAAACTGAAGGACCAAAAATTAAGAATCGTCAAATTTGATTCTGTTTTTTCCATAATGTCAGTATACTGAGATACATGATTCATCCAGTCTTAAGTACTTTTGTTTTAAGATAACAGTCTTCAGAATCTCAAGAAGGGATTAAAAAGCCCGCTGGGGTCAGATCTCCTGCCTTGAGCCAGAATTCATGTGTTCTATTTTAGAGGGCTGGGCAAGATTCACCATCAGAAGCTTATTCTTGGGTATCTTCTAGTTTAAATTGCAGAAAACAGCGCCCAATACTTTTAAAGAACTTTTGTTGTGTTTAATTTTTGTACCTTATAATAAGCAGCAATGTAGGAGCTTATGAAGAATAAACATGTGTCCTGAAAAAGGAGTTTTCCCTACTCCCTAAATGGTACGCTGTCAGACTAACTACTTTCATAACACTGCTCCTAAAAAAAAATAATGCATTGGATTTCTGACCACAGTCTGCCAGTGGCAGGTATGAGCAACGAAGTAAATATGGTAGATCCTCTTAATTAAAAAACAACAACCTTATAATATAAATGGTTTAATAAAGCCACTGTCTTGCCCTGATAATCCCTATTATTGCCACCTCTTTGCAATTGCATCTAGCACTTTTTTTATAGAGGGCTTCAGAAAATTGCAGGCTGAGCTGTTTTCTTGGTTCTTCCTGACAGCAGCAGCTCTTACTCAAAATTCCAGATGATTTATGTAATAAATTGATGAAAAACAAGACAAGGCAACTCCATGTTAGCCAGATTGTAGCTGTTAGGAAACTGGGGACATTTTTAATTGAGCTGGTCCCTGATGATGAGCAGAAGTAGTATTGGTGCTCAACGCTGTACCAGTAAATATCCTTTTGTATAGCCATCTACACAACATGTAGATTCTAGTTTTGACCACTGGAAGACACAAACGGTTAGGGAGTCGTGGCCAACTAGGATTCCCCCTCTCCTCCCACCACCTGGTTTCTGTAAGGGGTTTGGTAATACTTCAAGACTCACAATATGAATCTGTGTGGAAATTGCACTCTTTCACAACAGCCTTTCCTAGCTCCCCCCCCCAATATTATCGGCTACATCTTGGGCCTTTTTTATTTGCTGCCCGGCAGTTATAGAATAGCCTCCTGGAAGGGGTCAGACTGGCACCTATTTCTGGGGCCTTCTGGGGAGATTAAAACAGACCTATTTAAAAGAGCTTAATTATCTGTTTAAATGATGTGTTTTATTTCTTTTAATAGGTGATTAGTTTGGTTTTGTATTTATTGTTATTTTATTGTTATTATTAATTTTTTTTATCCCACCCTCCCAGCCGAGGCCGGCTCAGGGCAGCTTACAACAATAAAATTCGCATCAAACAATCATAATAAAATCACATACATTAATAAATACGACATTAAAATTCAAACAAGATAAAGTGCTCACACAAGATAAAGTTACTCACACTGAGTACTGACTGTACCAGGAGAAATATAGGGTGTATAAATAAATGCAGTAAATTCAGGTCTGGAAGTTACAGTTCCTCTTGAGTTTCAGCTCCATTTCCACCACCAGTTCTGTGATCTTGAGTAAGCACATTACTTGTGTTATGTACTGGTGGTGCTTGAGTCTGAGCAAAGCTCCAAAAGCCGTCAAGACTGTTGGTTGTGTTACTGGTAACCAATGTTCCCTCTAAGCTGAGTTAGTGTGAGCTAGCTCACAGTTTTTTAGCCTCCGGCTCACACATTTTTGTCTTAGCTCAGGAAGGATGGCTCCAGAGCAAACTAATGTATGCAGTAGCCAAATGGCTCGCTCACAACTTTAATGCCAGTAGCTCACCAAGTAGAATTTTTGCTCACAGGACTCCACAGCTTAGAGGGAACATTGCTGGTAACAGCCAATCATATTTATTGATTATTACCTAATAGCTGCACTGTCATTAGTTACATTGTATATAGGTCATGCAAATGAAGGATTCTACCCTGTTTCCCCGAAAATAAGACCTACCCCAAAAATAAGCCCTAGCAGGATTTCTATGCATTTGTGATTCTAGTGTGTCTTCTCGAGAAAAAATAAATATAAGCCAGTGTCTTATTTTCGGGGAAACACGGTAGCTGCCTACTTGGTCTTGGTCGTTGTTTAAGGTGGGTGTGGTTTTTACAAGTTGACCCTGTTTCTTTGATGCAGAAGTTCAATAAAGAAACATGTTGTTATGAAAAGAGCTGCCTCGTCTCAGTACTTAATAACTTGGGCTCAGTTTTCTGAGACTAATGCTTTGAGGGTGGTGAAATTGTTTTGGGTTCTGTATTAAGGCTTGTATGCTAGATTCACAGACTGTTCCAAACCAGGTCTGCAAAGGGCATTGTCAGCTATGCTGCCATGCTGGTTCAGGAGGCCATGGGCTTCCCTTTTATGTGTACTAATTATTGCTGCATTCCTTCTGTGCTTCTTCTCTGCTGTAACGCTGTTATCTCTAAGATGTGCAGGTGGTGTAGTGTCTGGAGCTCAGGGAAGGCCGTGGGAGCGCTATCGGTTCCCAGCTCTGGCTCTAATGGTCTGGAACTATTCTCCCACATGCGGGAGTCCGGCTAATTGGCTTAGGGACAGGGGGGGTGCATACGAATGCCCTATATCCCATTATGCTTGTAGGGGCGACGCCATTCTTAACAGTGCTTCTGTTAATGCATCTATAGCTCTTCAATAAAGTATATCCTTTCTGATAAGCGTGTACTCCGTTGCTGGCTGTGGAACCTGACAGGCATTCTAGTTGGTCCAGGGAGAGGTATCATGACTCCCAACGAGCTTAGCTCCCATTGATGTTTTCAGATGAGTAGGTGGTCCATTTCCTGGTGGTACCTTTGTGCAACCAACATTTTTTTATTTCTCTTCAGCATGAATGTTGGGGTAGCCCACAGTGAGGTGAATCCCAACACACGAATTATGAACAGCCGAGGCATTTGGCTGGCTTACAGCATCTCTGTGGCCACTCTTCACATCATCCTTCTCAGCATCCCCTTCTTTAGTGTCCCTGTGGTCTGGACCCTAACCAACGTCATCCATAACCTGGTAGGTCAAAGTTCTGTTACTGTTGTGCTTCAGTTACCCTAAACCTGCCTCTTGTTCTCTGAAACTTTGAAGCGTTTTCTGGGTGTGTCAGTCTTTTAAGAGGGTGCTTCATTTTTCTCAAGAAGGGAAGCTTGACTACTGATGTGACTTCCCATGATGGAGGTTGAATCTGTTTGAGGATTTCCATTATGTTGAATCCTCCAGCAAATTCCTCAGATGTACACCATTTCATCTGAGCAGCGTAAGGAAACATCTCTGTTGCCTTGATGCACTCTTTTTTTGCCACAAAGTTGGGGGAAAGAAATGGCTATTTTACCTCAGTGCTTCCTTTTTCTCAGGCAATGTATTGGCTCCTGCACACAGTGAAAGGGACCCCCTTTGAAACACCTGACCAGGGCAAAGATCGCCTCCTCACACACTGGGAGCAGATTGATTATGGTACACAGTGGACCTCTTCTCGCAAGTTCCTAAGCATCTCCCCAATAGTCCTGTGAGTATCACAGATCACTCGGTTCTGCCCTGCTTTAATTCAGCCCATCTGAGGCTAATGAGTCAGCTCTTGGTGCAGCTGGCATTTAGAGTTTCTTCGCAAGGCCTCATGTCCCTGAACCTTCCTGACTTTCTCTCCCAAGCTACTGCCTTAGCTCCTAATCCTGTGTATATGCCAATGAGCCCTTCCCCGGTAATGAGATACAGAGAGCTAGTAGTGTGATAGAGGGCAAGGTCTATTATGCAGCAGCGAGAGTCTTCCCGACAGCTACCTTGCCTGCTAAGAGCCAGGGCATACAGCAGAGCAGCTCTTCTCATCTCACATAGTTCAGGAAACCCGGAGAAAGCTGTAAACTGTATTACGTACAAGACAGCAAGATGTGGGTGCGTGATTGAAATGGCAATTCTGTCGTTCCCTTTAAAGAAAGAAGGTAATTCATCAAGCTCTTTTTGGAAGACTTATGTAGTAGTCTATGTCAGGATTGAGCCAACAGTATGATTATATCACGGGGGAGGTGTGTGTGTTTGTTTAATAATCCAAATCTGATTATTAGAATTATGTTGCACAAAGTTGGCATATTGTTACAGCAGGTTACTTCTAAGATCTTTATCACACACTTGTGCCAGAGGCTGAATTGCCCGGTTACTGAAAAAAGAAGTGCAGGACCAGAGTGGCCACAGCTAGCTATCCAAGTGAGAATGGTGCCATGGACAGTGTGAATACAAATAACTCATTACAAAGGTTTGAAATATGAGTGCTCTATTGCAAGGGTCCTCAAAATGTGGGAGTGGTGTTCTTAAGGAAGTATGAGCTTCTTTCTTCACCCCTTTTATGTGTGGCTTCCTTGCGGTAGGAAGCAGGTAACACACATCTTCCTGTTTTTGTATGTAGGTGGCTGCATCCCTCTCTTTTAGTTCTGAATGTTTGTGCTGGGAGTAAATGGGGTACAAACAGCTATTGGTTCTCTTGATTCTTTCATTAAAGTATACTGAAAATGCAGTTGATTCTTCCCAGCCCAAGTTAAGCAACATATGAGAGAAGTTGGAGTCACCCCTGTGTTCAAAGGGAAGCCTGTACTTCCCCACACCCTTCCTGAAAATAATTTAAAGAGTTATGATTTAGTTTTATTTGGAGAAGTCTTCTTGGGGAGATTAATTATGATACAGGTTGAAAATGTAACTAATATAGGTTGTTTCTTTCCCTTTAGCTACATCCTGACCAGCTTTTATACCAAATATGACCCTGGGCACTTCATAATCAACACCACCTCCCTGCTGAGTGTCCTCCTGCCTAAGCTTCCCCAGTTCCACGGCGTCCGCATCTTTGGTATCAATAAGTACTGAAGCAGGCAGAACCTTGGTACTGCTGAGCCTTAACTGAAGGAGAAATGGCTCCCAGCTCCAGTAACCTGGTGACAAACCAGCAATCATCCTGTCCTGAGATTGAGCTGTGAAGAGTCTCTTGTAAATTAAGAGGGGCAGAGATATCTTTAGCCGGCCAGAGAATTGAGCAGTACAGAACTTTTGGGTTCTTTCCTTGCAAGGAGATTGAGCCAGTCACTTGGTTTTACTCCTGGTGGAATGAAAAGATGAACTCTTGGCAGGGCTTGAAATCTGCAGACCTTCCATGTAAGACTACTCCTTTGAGCTGTTTGTAATGGGTGACTGGGGTCAGCTTCTATGTTAAATCCTTTCCATTGTTTTTTTTATACATTCCCACTTCAAGCAACCTTGTTTCACTGTGGTTTTTTTCCCACTCAGAAAGAGGAAAAGATTGGGAATAGAGCTTTTGAATATGATGTGTGCACTCCTATCTACTGTGATCCTTCAGTTATAACTAGGTAAGGAAGGTACCAACTTTCAGTAGGATTTCATTCATCCTAGTGAAACATGCAATCTAGCCTCCAGCACAGAACTTGGTTTCTGTTTTCAGAATGAGGCTCTTTTGTCCTTGTTGTTCTGAGAGAAAACTTAAGATCACTGTAATAGTGAAAAGCTCAGAATAAGAGGAACCTTTTGTCAGGTCCTTATGCTGTTTCCATCTGTACTTCTTTTCTGCATACCTGTATCTAGTCTCTGCTGTTTGTTTTTAAATTCTCCTTCCTTGGCACGTACAGCTTCAATGCTCGTTAAGTTGTAGAGGATTCTTTGAAAGTTTGAATCTCAGAGCTGGTTCACCCGGTGTGAACTGATTTCAAGGAGGGGAGTTGGATGTGAGATTATTCTATAGGGTGGCTAAACAAAAGAAACTGCTAGGAGTTCTGAAAGCAGTGCAGTGTGCCCGTCACCAAGTAAATCTTGCCTTCTCAGCCACTATGAGTAATCTGAAGATGGTACACTGCAGTGTTAATGGCCAGACTTTGCAAGCACTATTCCTCTGCTTGTCGCAACATACAAGTCAAGCTGACCCTGTACTGTAAATATGCTGTACTACTGTAATTTACCTAGTAATGTTGTTTAATGCAGGGCAGCTCATATTCAGGTTGACCAGGCAATGAAGCTGTGGACATCTCTTTATTCATTAAAATATTTTTTGTTCCACTTGGCCCAATGTAGCATGCAGGGATAGCCATAATATAATGAGAATATTATTTGCGCTAAACAAGCACATAATCAGCAGAAAAAATGTTTTTGATATGTTCATCCCATAGTACTAAAATCCCTCCTAAAAAGCACAGTCTTCCTAAAATGCTGGCAAGAGAAATAATCTTCTTGTCCACTGGGAGATTGTTTTAGAGGGACAGAGGCAATACTGAGAGTGTCTAAGACCATTCTAATGCTGATCTTACTGGCCTGAATAGAATGGTGAGCAAGTGCTCCTGCAAACAGCGGAATAGGTTCATAGTGAGAGAATAGTTGGGGCCAGGTTTATGAAGTCCTTTATGCATAAGAAGCAGCCATTTTGCTTTGGATGCAGGAGCAAATGGTCAAACCAATAAAGATGTTCTAATACAGGTGTAATATATTGCCATTTGGCTCAATCATCAAAAGCAAGCCAGCTGCCTCCTTTGGTACCAATGGAATTTTGAATGGTCTTTGTTGGTATCCTCATGTAGCACTTGTTACAGTAGTCTAGCCTCTGTTATGATAGTGCAAAGCAGCTGAGTCTCCTAAAAGGAAGGAGTACAGTCTTCTTGCCCCTCTTGGCCACTATAGTAATCTGTATAACTGCCAGCAAAGCAGAATCTTTAAAAACTCTGGTTTTTCACTAAATCTGCGAAAGTTCCTTCCTTCCAGTAAAGGCAAGGCAATCCCCTCCAGAATATCAGTCTTACTGACCAGGTCGCCTCCATCTTATCTATCTTCAATTTTACCTTCTTCTCCCTTAGCCACTTGACCATAGGCAGTGGCTCAGCACAGAGATAACTGCTCCTGGAGACTGGGATAAAATTGTGCTAAACAATCTTTTTCTAAGAGGTCCACGGCAGTGTGTGTTTTTCTCCCCTTCCCTCCCCAGAGCAGTCTTGTCAGGTAGGTCAGGAGGAGAATATGAAACCCAGGTCTCCTAGGCCCTAGTCTGACACTTTAACCTCTGAACTACACTGTCAATAGTAGCACAGAGCTGTGAGATCGTCAGCAGACTGATGACACTCAACCCCAATGTATGTATGAAGTACAAAAATACACACACACATACACCCAATAGTCACAAAGTAAAAAGAAAGGGATCAAGATACTTATATAACATAGGAGTAAATATCTCCAGTAAGACCTGAGGACAGAGTTTAAAAGGCTGTTCTCTTAAGCTGGCAAACAACAACACAAACAAAAGTTCCTCTTAGAGGTGAAAGCCTCCCCCACACTGATGTGTCCCTTAAGCTATACCTTGCCCAGTTCTACTAATCTCCAAGTGGTAGAAGCCTCTTTGAGCAGGTCTCTGGAGGGGCCGTGTAGGAAATCTCCTAAATAAGGCTGTTACCTAAGCTAATTCTGCACTGCCAGCAGGGGTAATTGTTGAGCAGCTTGTCAGAATTCTCTTTCTATAGTTCAACTTCATCTTTTTATTAAGAAAATAAATTCACCTCCCGAGATCATCGCTTGGGGGTGGTTATGTTCTCTCCCTGGCCTCTGTGAAAGGGAACCAGTGCTAGCGGGTTTGGCTTGATAACTTCAGTACCCTAAGACACCAAAGAAGTGTTCAAATATTTTGAACAGCTGCTTTTTTCAAAGCAAAGGGGGTGAGGGAAGTGACTAGAGACATCAAAATTAGCAAGTGCACTGATGTGAAAAGAGATTTATCGGAAAAACTCTTACCTCTCACAGCTGAAAAGGTTCTTCTTTGGGTATTACCAGTACTGAAATAGAAGGCAGCTGGATCAAGGCTTCCTTTGACATGAGCCTCCCTGCCTTTAAAGATCAGCAAAGGCCTTTTGTTCTTTAAACTGCATCAAAACCATTAAAGGATTCAGAGATGACCACCTACACTGTGAATCAGATTGTGGAACACGCTGCCAACAAGCGAGAACAGTTGTCTTAATGTCTCTGCCTCCCAGTGCCACCAATAAAGCTGTTGCATTGACCTACCCATCAAGGAAGGGTGGGTGAGATGGAAAATGAAATCAGCTGACAGTACATTCTGTGCCCTGATCTATAGTATTGATCATAACCATATCCAAGAGACACTACATGAGAATCTCCCTAGTCCTGTTTTGATGATGAAAGCAGGGAGGAGCAAAAGGTTACACATACAAAGTCTCCATCCATGGTTGGACCCCATCTCTATGCAAGTGTAGTCAGGTATCAGGGCTGGAAATAGTAGTTTCCATGCTCTGCTTAATACCTAACGGCCCATGTTTCTGTCTGAATCCAAGCCTGAGCTTAGACCAGAGAGCCCGTTTTCTTGCTGCTTGCGGGATGGTTTGTTTGAGACTGGAAACCCACATTGCCATTACAACTCAAAAACAATATATTCTCAGCCATGTCCAGGCTTGTAAACAGAAATCTTGCTTGGAAACTGTAGGACAGTTAAGTATTGCCACCCCATTCTTCGGTCTGGCAGGGTTGGGGGGCAAACTGGGCAATGCTTCAGGAACTGCCCCTGCACCCAGCTGTTTTAGTGCAGGCTGCATTAAGGAATCTCCTTGCATCCTCACACTCTCAGTGCTTGGGATATCATCAAAGTCTCTGGCCAGGCTGGGGTGGTGGGAGAGAAGTCTGTATGGGACTGCACTTCTCTGGCCCACAGAATGTTAGGTGCATCCAATGTGGGCTGATTTTTCAATACTATGCTTTGTGGGAATCGTGGTGTAGGCTGTAGACTCATCCAAGAATGCCTGGAGCAGGGTGATCCATCATGTGCTTGTTCAAAGAGGCATTAAAATCAGTGTAACAATATATATTATTATATATTAATATATGTACAGGCTGTTCCTAACCCTGGCAGGGCATCCAGAATCGTAGCCAGTTTGATCCTAAGCAACACAAAAAACCCTCCCAAAAAAACTTGTCGTTCCAAATGTTCTGAGGTTGTCCAAAAGGTTTTCCCATTCTAGGGCTGAGAACCAACAAACCATATAACCTATACCTGTCTAGTGATCGGACCCAGAACGTAAAGAGCAATTTTAGGTTTGCCCCATGCTTAGGCATTTTCCACGGAGGTTTTTACTTCCTTTGAACAACAGCCCCCCTCCCCTGAGCATCATATAACAAACAGCTTTAGAAACTTGAAGGAACTTTCAAGGTGATGTACACAATACATGGAATTCCTGCTTTTTGAAGATAGCTTCAGGTAGGTAGCTGTGTTGGTCTAGTAGCAGAATGAAATTTGAGTCCAGTAGTGCCTTAAAGGTCAACAAACTTTCCCAGGGCCTAAGCTTTTGTGAGTCAAAGCTCACTCTGTCAGATACAAATCTGCTGGTGTGTGTGTGGGGGGGCGAATGTCTGCCAGTCCCACGCTTCCCACTCCTAGAAAACCCTCAAGCAGGATCTTGAGCCCAGAAGAAAAGCCAAGGTGGAAAACTGCAGAAAATTCAAGGAATCAAATGCTGACAGTCATGTTGGCCCACCCACCTGAAGTTCCTCAGTCACTAAGCAGAGCAGACTCACAGTACTGGCCTGAAGGAAAGTCCACCCCCCCACACACACACAGTTGGCTAATGACATACAGCAGCTTCATTGCCCGCACTAAAAGACAGAAAAACTAAGACTCAAGTTCTTAAAATATTTTTAGTTTTTCTTTTAAGAACTTCCTTAGAGAAACAAAATCAGGAATAAATTTTTCTGCCTTTTATGGTATGTTATGTACATTTTAGAAGTTCATTCAATACAAAACATGCCATATATGGTTTTTTGTTTGCTTTTATTGGAGGTTTTTTTTGCAAAGGAATAGTTCTGTTTCAGACTCTTCGCTCTCGTCACAAAGGGACAACTTTGCTACTAGAAATCACACACAAAGTAATAAAACCACAGAACACAAATTGTAATTCCTCACAAAGTCCACACTTTATTTAAAAAAAAGTGATTATTTTGGGATCATAAAAGGGTTAAAACTTAATATATATAATATGTGCAACTGTAAACAGAAGTATGGGACAAGGCGTCAAATGCGATTATACAGGCAGAGAACTTTAAAAAAGTTTTAGCTTCAAGACTGGGTTATAGTTTATATAAAAATTAAAAACTGTATAGTCTTTCTTCATCAGCTAAAATCTACAGGATTATCTTAAACTCTAACCGTCATCCAAAAAAATCTTGACAATCTATTATATTCAGTCACTTTATCATTTTTTTAAAATCTCTCTCAAGCTTTTAAACCTTTGTAGCAATTTTTTAAAATTTATTTTTTTACAACTTTACAGCCTTCCAAATTAATGGAAAGACGCACAAATCCAAAGAGACAAATAAGAAAAAGAAGGTATACTGGCTTTTAACTCAAACCTTTATCTTAATACAATGTCCAGTGGTATTGTTACTGATAAAAACTTTTTTTATCTTCTCTCTACACAGATGCCATCTTATTTACAATTTAATTTTCTTTTTTTTTAATAATTTGTCATTATTTCCTCCCCCCTCCCCTAGCACACACATGGTTTTTAACCATCATAGCTTGGAACGGTTCACAGAAGCAGCTTTTAAACTGAAGAACACAGTTTCCCTCCTCTTGCCAATGAGCTCAAAAAAGAAGCACACTCTGGTGCGCTAACCCTGATTTTATATGCCCCACCATGAAAGAGAAAGCCTCGTCATTGCCCTCTCTCGCAATCCTCCCGCCCCTTGTTTGTTCAGTCAGGTGAGAAAATGCACTGCTGCTTGCCAGAACTGTGGTAGGCGTGGTGGGAGATGTGTGTGTGTTTAAAGGAGGGAGGGGAAATGGTGCAATTGTGCGTTAAAGATCTCAACTGTACAATGTTAGTCAAGAGAGCCTTATTTCCCACCCCCCACCCCCAATATCGACTCAGGTTCAATGATACAGCAGTCTCCTACAGAGTACGTCCAACAGCAAGGGAAGACTGTATTTGTGTTTTGTTGGGATGGGGGGGGGGAGCTTGTCCTGTATAATGCCCACATTTTGCCATCTCTTAATTCATATCGAATCTCCCTGCATTGAGGGAGATGCTGCTGGGCAAATGGCTCTTAAGATACTGGGTATAAATCGATTTTTTTGTTTTTATTAAAAAAACCAAAATATAATATATATCTATATACACACACACACCTAGAAAGCATAGAAATGGGTTCTTTACACATTTCTCTTCCCACCCGAGATTCTGTCAACGAACGAGTCCCCCTTCTGCTTCCCTTCCTGCCTGGTGGGGGTAGGGTGGTTGGGGGAGAGGGGCTCTGCAGAGATCTACCCAGCAGTCTATAAAACCCTGCAGCCCCAGGGCATTCTTCCTCATGCTAGTTCAAATATATACACAATATATATAAATAGATAAATAATCCCAAAAACTCTGCAATGTGCCAACGTCTCTCTCACACACGCACATGTAGTGCACACAAACATGAGAGCCTTCAGAGCAGCAGGTTGGATCATAGGAAATTGTGGAGCGGGAACTGGGACTTTCAGGAGTGGGGCCTTAGGCCAAAAGTGGACGACTGTCCACACCAAGGCTGACCACTAGCCATCAGCTCCACTAGTCAAACACAGGTTCCCCTCTCTGCAGACAGTGTGAACGACACTGGAAAAACTGAATGGGAGCAGGGCGCTGGTACCTGGTGATCAGCAGCTCTTCGTTCCCCCCACTCATTGGCACATTCAAAATACCACCGTTAATGTCTTGCAGAGGGATCTGCCCTTCGGCGGGTGGAAGAGGGAGCCCTTGATGGCTCATTTCAGCAATCCAGTCAGGAAGGCTTTCGAGAGGCCGAATTGTGCTTGGCGGGATGGAGGGGGGGGACAATCCCAACAAAGCAGTCCCCACCTCCACGCGGAAACTGTTCCCATGTCTGCCAGGGCAGCTGTGGCTCTCCATGTTCAAGGAAGAGGTTAAAAAAAAAAAGCAGAAGGGTGGCACAGCGAGGGGCTCACATTAGAGAAAAAAAACCCAAAAAACAAAATCTAACACTTCAAATGAGGTAGGTTCAAGTGCGGACGCTCCTCGCGCATGGAAGATGGGGAAGGGTGGGCAGGAGGAAGGGAAGGTCCATTTCCAGCTTCAGCAAGTCATGGCCTGCTGTTCACTAGAAGTATTTTCCCCCCTAAAAGCGAGTGCACAAACACACGCACACATACACTCACACCCCCTTTTCAAATCCAACACCTAAATGTATACAAAATCCAGAGCTGGGGAGCTCTGGAAGGTGGATTGTCAAGCTAATGAGTCTCTTTGAAGCCTCTTGTTACCTTGGTAAATTAGCAAGCAATAGATATTAAGTTTTATTTTAAAAATCAGCTGTCTCTCACACATGCGCACGCACAAACATACAAACGAGAAATCCCCCAAACACACAGAAAAAGTTACAAACTCTCCCCTGGGGATCCAATAGCCATGCCACAGTTCCCTTCCCCCAGCTCTGCTAGACAGAATGCCCCCGATTTCCTCCCAGTATATTTCTGAAGTCCATTATTTACAGGTGCACAGGGGTGGAAGGTTTCCCCATTACGGCCTCAAAAGAAAAATACTAAAAGAAAACCCTGAGTTGCCAGTTTATCAGTTCCCCACCCCAGATGGGGCTTGCTAGTGGCTGCTGCCTTCTGCTGGGGAAAAGCAGGTCGTCTTTGTGTGGAAGAGGAGGCAGTCAAGCCCGACAGCCAAAACAGCTGGCTTGATATAACTCCATAACCAAGGTTGGCAGCGCAGTGGCGGATACGCTGACGTCACCCAAGCACTTTGGTGTCCCAGCTGCCCCACCAGCATGTTGGGGTGGTGGATTCCAATCATGCTGTCCTGGGTTGATTCTCTGCCCTACAGGAGGGTTTAGGAGATCTGGTAGAACAGGCCTCTCTCTGCAGAGCCTCCTGTGCCGTTTGTGCTAAGCAGTCAGGGTGCCCCCTTCCCCACCATGTCTGAAGAGCCTCTTTGGGCTAATTCATCCATTTCCTGCAGTTCCAGGCTCCACAATGGCACGGGATCTTGTGCTGATCGTCTTCAAAGTCAAATTGGTAATCATAAGTTAACTGGAGAGGAAGCATGGAAAAACATAAATACATATTAGCCTTACCACACTTCTAATGTGTAAAGAACTCTCCCCCCCCCCATGCAGCTTCTGCCTTTATTTAGTTGATCAATATGCCACCTTTCAACTTTAATCGCTCATCCCCGAGATGGCTGTGAATTGTTGCTTCAGTTTAAAAAAAGCAAGCAAGCAAAATTTCAATACGTTTCAACTCTTATACTGCTCTCAGACCAATAATGCAACCAAGGAAGAATGGGAGTGTGGACTCCTCTCTAAAAGAGAAACGTGTAGCTCTATGCCTGAACTGTTTCTCCACGTGGACTAGGGTCCTACACCACTCCCCACTCTCAGGGTGTCTCTATCCACCAGGCAGAACAAGAGAACGCTGGGATAACCTTTCAAGAGTTCATGCAACATGAGCCAATGCACACAAAAATGTGAAGAGGGCACAGGTAACAGGTACACCCAGGTAACCCTTATGTTTGGCTTTAATTCATGGGAGTGAAGCATGCGATTCTCCTGAAGTAGGAGCAAAAATGAGCATTTGCCAGTATTTCAGTCTTACCAGCTTCCCAAGGTTCTGCAGAGGTTTGAACACATAGTGCCCCACACTGTTCATTGGGACTACATAAGTTCTTGTGACTGACACATTCTTGCTGTATCTCTGTATGCATTTAGCGCTCTTTGCTGCTCACATTTTCTCACTGCACTGTGCGTGCGTACACAGTCCAATGTTTGTGTAGCCCAGTAAATATCAATGCATCCCCACAAAAACTAGTTTTCACAGGGCAAGACAGGGAAGCAGGAACACTGCTCTTCCAGCTTACTAGGCTGTGCAGGAAAAGATGATCTAGGGTCAACTAGTTCCTGTCGCTACCACAGAGTTCTTCCTTGGGTGTGCCACAGCATCACAGGGAAAGATAGGCCAGATAATACACACAGTACAAAGTAAGCAAGCAGGAAACTCTAAGATCAAGGCAATGTCATACTAAAGGTACTGAAGGAGGAGACACAGAAGCTACTGGTCTTATCTTTGCTACACCCCCCTTTTTCTTTCAGCCTGCCTGGGATAGGGATACATGCCAATATGCACAATCAGGGCTTTGCATATGATAAGCCAGGAGAGGCTGAGATGTTTTTCCTCCTCTCAAAAAACCTCTTAAGGACAAATCCATGGGTGCAAATTTCAGATTGTTCCACAGGCATTTTCTCCACTGGCTAGGGATTACGCACACTGATAGTGCCTTGCTCTCCTGTGCCCTCCCCCCCCCCCCGAACAATCCAACACCCACCTCCTCTCCTTTGGGTATTCGGCGACTTGAGATGATTATGATCTTGTCCTCCTTGTCGAAAGTCACAACCTCAGCCACACAATTGGGTGCACAGGAGTGGTTGATGTATCTGTGGGAAGCAGGGGGAGGGAGAGACAGAGGAACATTAGAGCCAGGTAGGTTGGAAGAACATCTGAACCTTTCTTCCCAAGGGACCCCACTTCATGGAAGCCGCCCCAAGGGCTCAGCAACATGGTCATCCATCATTCTTGAGTGGCTCTGTGACTTGGGGAAGGAAGATGGGAGGGTTCAGGACTCCTGGATTCTGTTCTTAACCTCACAGGAGAACAAAGAAAAAGTCTAGTAGGTGAAAGAAGGACCAGGATGGTGTTGGTGGGGAGGAATCAGGACTTCTGGACCATATTTCTAGCTCTGAAAGGGAAACTATGGAACCAGCAAGGAAACACCTGATGCTGCATTTTTCAGACTTCTGGCAGAGAAATGGAGGGTTGCATGAAAGCAGTAATTCACTTCATTACCATACTAGGGATTTTCATTGTACACAGCATAAGGCCACACTTGTAGTCCACAGCACTCATATTAGCCATAGCTCTCCTAGGCAACCAAGTTCTACAAAGGAGCAAGTCTGCAGAAAGTGACCTGGAGTCCCCAAAGTTTCTCTCTACCCAGACACAAACCAACATATAATATGAAAACAAACTGCCTGGCTCCACAGACCTTGGAAATGGTGTCCCTCTAGTCACGCTGCAAAAGAGGAGTCATGTTTATGTAAGGGGGGGGGGGAATAACTCTTGCTAAAGCAAATCCTTTCAAAACTCCAGAGGCAGCTCAGCTAGGTTAGGTTGTTGCAGCCTGTTCCTTCTATCTTTCCATCAACCGTCTGAGACTCTGGAACTTATACAACGAGCTCCAGAAGGAAGCTCCAGGTGAGTGTCCCGACTGTGGCTGGTGGGGCGGCAGAGGGAAGTGGAAAATAGAGGGAGGCAAGCCATGTTTGTTTATTTCTGCTTAGCTATAAGGCAGGGCTGTCTCCAGTCATTTTGCTGCTCCAAGTGGATAGTATGGGAGGACAGCCTCATGGTAACAGGTATGGTTCCCACCACCCCTGACTTATGTTGATTTGGGGTTATGCAGTGGCAGCTAAGGTAGAAAAGAACCTCCTCCTATGCCATGTCTTCTGGGTTCCAAGGGTCTGGAAAGCGGTTCCATAGCCAGTTACAGGGTTGCCAATTCTGGGTTGGGAAATACCTGTAGATTTGAGGGGTAGAGGTTGAGGAGGGCAGGGTTTAGGGTGCGGAAGGACCTCAGCAGGGTATAATTCCATAGAGTCCATTGCCCAAAACAGCCATTTTCTCCAGGAGAACTGATCTTGGAGATCTCCAGGTGCTGCCTGGAGGCTGGAAATACTAATGGGAGGGCCAGACCTGTAGATCTGAGGGGTAGAGCCTGGGGAGGGCAGGGTTTGGGGTGTGGAGGGACCTCAAACATTGCCCCAAACAGCCATTTTCTCCAGGAGAACTGATCTTGGAGATCTTCAGGTGCTGCCTGGAGGCTGGCAATACTAAGGGGAGGGTCAGACCTGTAGATCTGAGGGGTAGAGCCTGGAGACGGTAGGGTTTGGGGTGTGGAGGGACTTCAGCACGGTATAATTCCATACAGTCCACTGCTCAAAGCAACCATTGTAATAGCTGGGAAATTTTCTGTAGGGGAAATGATGTGTTGTGGCTGGGGAACACGGTGATTTCTGGGAGAACTCCAGGCCCCACAGGGAGACTGGCAACTCCAATGACCGTTTAAGGGAAGATTGGGATATGTATTTTACCTTAGGACACATTCAATGACTCGCAACAACAAACTGTTTAGAATGTTAGAGGCAAAGGCCAATCAGGCTACATATGCAAATGACCTCTGTGTTCCAACTGGCTATTGGGGGGAGAGGAACACCAAACCGTTTAGAATATTGGAGGTGAGGCTTAGGCAATGCAGCTAGTGGATAGGGACAGCTTCTGAGTGACAGATCAGGGAGCGAACTGATTTGGGAGTGTGTGGAATGTTCAGGAGAGTCCATGACCAAAACAGAATTATATACAAGGAGATATATATATATATACACACACATACACACACTCAACCCTCCAAACGAGGATGAATGCAATAGGTTCATCTTGAAGGAGCAATATCATATGATTTTTAAAAAATAAATAAAGTCAGTTAAGGGTCTTAAAAAAACCTAATTTACAACAGAATCCTAATTTAATTTTGAACATGCAAATCTACACTTAGTCTCTTAAAGCTAAACCCATGACTCCCTATGAAACAAGTGAAATAAAAGCCGGCTTTTATATAAAAAAGGATGAACTGGGGGAGAAAAACACCTGCTCTCTTGCAGACCTACTGTAGCACTTATGGGGCTTGGCCTCCAAAAACCAAAGGGGGTTAATGCCATTTTAAATTGTGTTTGTGGCAATCATGTCCTTTGTGTGTATTTTATCACGTAAGCCAGCAGGATCTCAGCTAGGGTTGGGTGGGTTCAGAGCATGCCCATAAAAAGTCACATTGTCCTACAAGGAAAAGTGGAGGAGGAAGACCAGAGCAACGAGAAGTTCTTAAGGCTGTAGCTCTTGGCTGATGGGCTGTTGTGGCTATTCTCCTGGGGAGGCAACACAAAACATGTGAAAACCCACTGATTTCAATAGGCTAAAACACAACTCTCATCTGAATTGTGGCCTTGGCCATCAAGGAGGTCATCTTGTGGGCTGCTTGAAACAAACAATAAGGGTAGTATGAAGGCTCCACTTAGATGCAAATCAGTAATTAAATTTTAAAAATAAATCAACAAAACCTTTGGATACCCACAGAGCCTTACTCACCTGGCAGGGCCGCCTGTAAGTGTAGCATCAATAACATGCTCATTGTTGATACGGAACATGTAGATCCCTCGGTTCTGGAAGGGCCAGAGAAGGGAGAAGAGAGAGTAGAGTTGGAACAGGCCAGAACATCCATCAGGCCTCAGTCTCTCACACACATACCAAACTTTACCCAAAAGCAGGGTCTTCTACATCACGATCAGTACCACCGCCCTAACCCTTCTCTCCTTCCCTTCCTAGCTGGACACCCCAATCCACTTAATCAGGACAGGTCTTCCCACCCTCAACTCCCCTAGCTTCCGACGAACACTCCAGGGCTGAAATCATGCCACCCACCTGCTCCTCATAGATCTTCTCACGCCGGTTAGCCACCTCATTGCGGATGATGGTGCCGATATACTCAATGACCATTGTGTGCTTTTCTAGATCTTTGGCGGCATAGAGCCCGAGCCCTTGGATACGTGAGCGTGCCAGATAGACATTGTTCTTCCACTCTGTCTTGAGGCGGCGGTACTGTGAGGACTTGGAGTGGACAAACTGCTTGCTGTATGGTGTGTTGGTTTCACCTGTGAATGTGCTCTGATAGGCCTTAGACATGCTGGTACTGTTCAGGGTGTGGGGCCTTTGGAAGGAAAAAAAATCCAACATGTTAAGCTTCCCAAACAGGGGGAGAGAGAGCCTAAGTGAACAATTCCTAGCTTCATCAGTATCTCTGGCCCAAGGCACAACTAGCCTTTGAGAACAGCATCCTGGAGCCGCTACACTGGAATACTACTTACATTAGAATTTACTCCAGCTGCATAACATTCCTGAGCCATAACTGTGTATGATGCAACAGGCCATGGCTGACAGGCTCCAATACTCAGCGTTATCCATTTAGACAATCTGTATGGCCGCCATCAAGGCATGGAACACAGACAACAGAGTCATGCTCATAAAAGAAAGAAAGCTCTGAGGCCTCATGGCTGTGGAGCAAAAGTACTTTTGAACCATATGCTGAGGGAACAACAAAGTAATTAGTATTTACAGTAGTTGGAGAAGAAAACTAGGGTAGCCTTTCAGACTGCCTTCACTATGCTATTGGATTTCTACATTATTGTGCCGTTCTTCTAGACTTGCTCACCGTTTGTAGTGTGTGAGGATTTTGGGCTCTGATCGAGCACAACCTGTAGGGTTGATCATGAGGGGGAGCTCCATAAGCGGATGCCGCCCATAGCGAAACATGTAGTTCTGGCAGCTCTCAACACCAGGCAACTGGAAAGAGAAAGGGAACAACAGCCGTAGCAGTGAGACCCTCCCTCACTATCTTTCACACCTTACTGTGTTAACAATCATCTGTAACGGGCACTCTGTACCCTAAATGCAATACCAACATAGATACCCCACACACCATTCAAAGGCTCCCAGTACAAACCCATTCATGCTACCTGAAGTTCATCTGATAAAGGAAATTATCCCAGATCTATGCTGGACAGACGCCATCCTCCAGTCTGCAGACAGACCCATGCACAGGCTTCCGCCTTAGCCTTCAGGGCCCTTCACCCATCCATATCCTCCTTGCTTCCAGTGGTCTTGCCTCCCCTGACTCCTCCACCAATACCCCCCACACCCAATTTCATGATTCCAATTTCTTTTGTTGGATACATACAGATTCTGCGATGCGCAGCACAGCATGCACTGTCAAGCCAAAGAGCTCTTCTCCCTTTAGGTACTCGGGGAAAAGTCGCAGCATGTCAGCTTCCTTGCGCATCATGGCCACTGGTTCGATGATGCGATTCCACACAGCTTTGCCGGGGGAAGAGGAAGAAAGGAGAATTAAAAGAAGATCGTTTCACCCTGGCACACATCTGCCTCTGGGAAGCACAATCGGATCCCAGCTTCTAAACTTATCACAACACCTTGACTTACTGCAGTTCCTGGAACTTGCCTTGTTGCTGAGTAATCCATGCATAAAATACCCCACAGCCTTAAGCGGGCAAGCAGTAGGGCCCTGGTGACTCAGGGAATGTCTCCAGCCTGAACTATTGGAGAGTCAGGAAGTCAGCAGGCTTGAGCTTAGCAAGGGGACTCCTTTCCACAATGAACTTAGCTGCAGGGGCATCTCTATATTTGTTCCACCAACATATATCCCCTCCCCCCCACACACCATATGCCTCCCTCTGTGCTGCTTACAATCCTATTTCATGCCTTAAACACCAATGACTATAGTCAAGCAATGGTCTTTCACAAATTTTAAAATGTATTCCTTTAATTTACCTAACATTCTGACTAGAGAACCTGGGCTCCCTTGCAGTTACAACCAAGTACTATTTTTGGCACAAGACTTATAGCACCTTGATGAAGGCCAGGAGCAAGAGATGCAGGTAGACGGATGTTGAAGCGGCCCCACAAACTGCATATTATTTAAGGGCTCACAAGGTTACCTGAGTTAATTTGCAAGGAACATGAGGACTGACATGAAAAAGGAGCACCACTGCTGCAGGGCAGGAGAGTTGTGGAGGGAAGCAGTCACTTTTCCTACGCATTTCAGGCCACATAAGACTATGCCCCAGGAGCACCTCCCTCTCTCTCTAAATCAAAATGGCTGTTATTATAAGCCTGTGTATTAGATTTGTGTGCCTGAATGCTTCAGTTTCTTTGTTGAGGGGCAAGGGGGAAGACTGTGCCGATACTATAGCTATGATATAAAAACCATGAAGGGAAATGCAATAGATGTTCTTAGGAACAGTCTTACTTTTTTAAAACCTTCTCCATGTGTGGGAGTCGGCCTCTGCACAACACTGCTTATCCTATCCAACTGCCCCCCTTAAATCTGAGATAGCCACCTTGCAGCAGGGCTATCCATGTTATCCACGGCTTCCTTTCTTCTGCTTGGATCTCTGGCACTTTCCCAATCTGCTATTTGCATGCTGATACTTGAGAACTTCTCTCCAAATTTCCAAATCCTGCAGCTCAGCCATACAAACCAGACCGCAATGCACATCTATTATCACACGAATGCAAATACTGCATTTGTGGGGTGATTCCTAACAGAAGAACTGCAATTTCTGGTTACCAACGCTTGACTTGCACAGCAAGATTCTAGACCGACTTGATTCTATGTACGGAAAACGGGCCCTAGCTGCTCTGGGAAGCCAGCAACTGCACAGAAACGAGGCCTAGCAGCAGAGCTGATCCTTACCCTGCGGCGAGGAATCCGTGAAGACTAAGTCCTCCAGACCTTGTTCCATAACTTGCACCACAAACTCAGGTCGGCCATTGTTCTCGCAGATGGTGCAGCGGTAGCAGCAGCGGCGGTTGTTGGTCCGCAGGCTCCAATAGATGCGGGTGGCCTCGTAACCCACGGGGTAGAGCGCTGTGACACTATGGAAGTCTGCCATCTGTTGAGGCAGGAGCTGCCCTATGGCATGGAAGACCAGGCCCCCCACCCGGAACATGTGGAGGCGCTCCCCACGCTGGATGATGCTGGCAATCTGCTTGACCTCATCACGCTCAATGTAGACCCGCCGGAAGACAGTGAAGGTGCTGAGCTCCTGGTCGCAGGGGCCCTTGAGCTTGTGCAGAGGACACAGCATCGTCTTGTCCTTAAAGAACATGCACTTGGCCCGGATGGCACAGGCAAAGTGGTAGACGTTGGGGCAGCGGATGCGGTTGCAGCTGTTAGTGGCACCAGTCTTCTGGCAAAGCGAGCATTTGGTGAGCAGGCCCCGGTGCAGTGCCACTTCCACGTTGATGAGGGCCCCACCCTGGGTTTCATAAACCTCAGTGGACCAAAGGGCACAGTTGAGATGCACCCACAGGTCAAGGTCAAGGTTCAAGAGACGGGCTGGGCCATCAGTGGCCCCATCTCCTTCCTCGTGGCAAAAGCAGCATTTCCTCATGTCACGCGGCACCTTCTCGGGCCGAAGGGTAGCGGCCAAGCGGTCAACGAATTCTGCAATTTCCCTGTCCCCGTCACGCTTGGCACCACCCTTCTGGATGGTGATCAGGAACCGCAGCCGTTTCCAGCGCACTCCTTTCCATTTCTTCACCCGTGGTTTGTTCTCCTCATTGTCTTCCAGGGGCCGGGAGCGTGGCTTGGCTTTGAGTGGGGACTGAGGAGCTTCCTCCTTGGGGGAAGAAGCCGGGGGAGATTGAGCAGGTAGAGGCGGCAGTTCTGGTTCAGGGGCAGGCTCCGCTGCCCTGGGGGGACTAGGTGGGGAAGGAGCAAAAGGGGAAAGAGGTGGAGATGGCTCTTCAGGGAGCGTCAAGAGCTGCCGCACGTCCAGATTGGCGACATTGTTAATGTAGCAGTGTTGGGCCGTCTTTTCTGGAGCTGGGCTCTCCTGGAACAGAGGTAAAGGAGAACAGTCTTAAAGAAGAGACCTGGGTTACATTTAGGAACTTGGAAACTATGGTTAGAACGCTGGGCCCCAGCCTCCTCTCAAGCTCTACAAGGTACATCTTACATTCAATGCTTGTTCTCCATCAGCTGGGCATAAGATACCTAATATGGTCTTCTTTCTGAAGAGCTGAGTGATAGGCCATAGGGAAGGGTGGCTGATTAGGGTAAGTGGGTGGAGTCATGAGGGAGGAGCACTCAGTCTTAAAAAAAACCCCAGAGTCTCCACATCTTGTAACAAAACCCTCACAGCTACACAACAGCCAACATATCCTTGCATTCCCAAGGGAGAGAAACTTCACACACATCAGGCTGAAGTTAGTTGGGTTCTGTGGCAATCATCAACTATTCTCTTACAGCGCTTCATAAATTTGGGGGGGGGGGGATGTCACAACTGTCCTTGCAAGTTGGACGTGACACTGGAACTCCTGAGTTGGGCAAGGAGCAGAATGAGCAACGTTGAGGAGCTGCTGCCATCCCTTCTTAGCCTCTCCCCTGTCACATCCCCATTCCTTCTCAGGGGCTCTGCCCACTCTCAGCCTCCCATGGGGCTGAAGATGATCAGAGTATACCCATTACATCTGGAACCCCTACTGACAGCGGGATGGATCCTCCCACTGAGCAAGCTTTATTTATTAAAATATTTATACCAACCTTTCCTTTTGGCTCAAGTTTGAAGCTTTCCCCCAATCTAAGGAGCCTTTCTCTAACTTCAAGTTGAAGAAAGGCTCCTTGAGCTGCAGGAAGGCTGGCTCCCTCCCTGCAGCACCATGCTAAAAAGGCAGACCACATTTAGAAGTGGGTTCTCACTTCAATGAGATCACAACCCACAGCCACAATCCAATTTTAAGGTGCAGGGAAAGAATGTGGAGCTGATTTTTGCATATTCCTTTAAATAGCCCTTCCTTCTCCTCTGGTTTCCTGGACATGAGAGAGCACTGGAATAGATAGCTCAAATACTATTTTTGGCCAAGACCAAGTGCTATAAGAAAAGAGAATTGCTGTGATGACATGGAATGAGTGAAGATGAACTCCAACCTCGTTTAGTCAGCCTACCACCACCTTGAGGATAGACAGGCAGCTATTGGGGACAGGGCCTTCTTTGTGGTGGGCTCTTCTCAACTGTGCAGTTCCCTCTACATGCAGGAGCACTTGACACATATGCTAACATCCTTGAGGAGGAGGCCTTCCTATCTGCCCGTGCTTTAACTGCAGGTGGGAAATGGTTCCTGCTCTGTGTAAGACAGCTGTTTTTTTATTGTGTCTTATATTATGCTTGATTTTTATTATTTAAAATTATGCTTGTAAACCGCTTTTGAGTACTTGCATGCAGAAAAGTAAGATATACATTTCTTATATAAGAATACAGAGAAAAGCAGACTGAAGTTCAAAAGGGGAATTGTGTCAAGATGTCCACCATCTGCCACCCTCACACTCTGGGAGCAAGAAACTATCCCCGTGTTTTGGGCTGCCCACTGACAAGGGAGAGAGGAGACAAACATTCTGGGAAAGGCCCCTCCCTCCTTCTCCACCTGCTTGAGCAACGTCAAGATGTCCAGCTCATTCTTGAGACTGTAGCCAGGCAGCATTGCGTCAAACTGCTTCAACCACTCGGGGCCACTTTCAGGGCCCTTTGCAGCAACCGGCTTCTCTTTGCCTGAGAAGAAAAAGGAAGGGGGGGGGGGAACTATGGTCAACAGTAGATAAGTTGTAGGGGGGTAAGATTATCTAGGGCCCAGCCCAAATCACTCACCCTGTGCATCAGCTTCACCTTTCCGAGGCTCACTGGTAGCACCTCGCATGGGGCTGTCTGGAAACAGCACTTCATAAGAATTGGGGATCTTCATGCTCAACAGTTCAGCAACAGCCACCATGACACCGTTAAGGTTCTGTAAGAGACGGGAGAGGGGTGGAGGGGGTGTGGCATTGACAGCTGCAACCAAAACCTGGCATGGTAGGAGGCTCTCTGTTTTAAGCCAATTTCTCTGCTGCTGCCGCTACCACCACATGACTTTTTTTTTCTTTAGCTGTGCAGAGAGTGGCTAGAACAGAGAAATATATGGCTTCCACAACTGAGAGACAGGGTGTTGTGTAGAGTGTCGGAGTACGATCTGGGAGACCCAGGTTCAAATCCCCACTCCGCCACGGAAGTTCACTGGGTGAATTTGAGCCAGTCACACACCCTCGGGCCTGACCTACCTCACAAGGTTGCCTTTTAATCTATCTATTGGGCCTCCCCTTCAGTGGATCAGATCTGAGTAATATCTGGAACCCAATTGTGACAGCTTATTTCTGTCAAGGCTCTGATTGGATATACAGAAATTGCACTGCATTTTATCTGATGTATTTTAACTGTTTTTAATTATTGTATATTATCTATGATGGAACCCGCCCTGAGCCCACTATGTGGGCAGGGCGGGATACAAATCCAATGAAATAAATAAATAAAGGATAAAATGGAAGTGAGAAGAATGATGTTAACCACTTTGGAACCCCGTTCAGGATAAAGACAGGGCATCAAGGAAATAAAAACCATGTATAATAACTTGCAGCCCAGCAGCCCTGTATGCTTTAGCAGTTAAAAGTGGAAAACTAGGACATGGGAGACCTGGGCTCAAATCTGCGCTCTGCCATGGAAGCTTGCTGGGAGACCTTGGGCCAGTTGCTCTTTCTTAGGCTAACCTACCTCATAGGGTGGTTGTGAGATTCACATGGAGGAGGGGGGAAACCATGAATGCTACCATGAACTACCTGGGGGAACAGCTGTAACAAAAATAAATTAGCAGGTAGATGTACCACAGCCTAACAAGTGCTCTACAGTCCCAGGAATGCAGCAAAGTCAGGAAGTTCACAAAGGTCTTGATGGACCATCTAAGATGGGCTGATGGGCTGCACTTGACATTGCTTGGAGGTAGGGTCAGGATTCTCCATTTATCATGTCTGCATCCTGCCCTTCCTGTGCAGAGCTCTGGGTGACACACACCCTGCGAGGTAGATTAGGCTGAGGGACAACTGTGTCCAAGTCAACTATGGCTGAGCAGGGGTTTGAAAGCACACCTCTCATGACCACAGCTTTACACTGGATCAAGTTGTTGGTCCACTGGAGCACAGGGTTGCTTACTCTGACTGGCGGCATCTCTCTGAAGTCTCAGGCAGGGAACTTTATGTGATGACAGGGGGTAAGCCTGGGTTGCTATGTAGCCAAAGCACGTGCTGCATCAAGGTGCTACACACCCTTCCCATTCCAGGCCTAATTCGCCATTACCCAACACTGGATCAACAAACTGAAGGAACAGAACAGGGAGAGGCTCCTGTACTAAATATCCTGCCTGCTCAGTCACTACATCAGCCCACACAGTAACCTTCCAACCCCTTTATTTTTTTATTGTGGCTCAAGGTGGCTACGTTCGATCCCCCCCCCCCCCCGGTGCTGATAAAAGAAAAAGCCCAGCAGGAACTCATTAGCATAATAGGCCACACCCAACAGCAGAAACTCATTAGCATATTAGGCCACACCCCATGATAGCACAGCTCATTAGCACATTAGGCCACACCCCATGTTACCAGAAGTGTGGTTATCCAGCCACACCCACCTTTTGCTTCTTATTCTGTTTACCTTGTTTGTAGTCAAAATCCAGGGCTTTTTTTTGTAGCAGGAACTCCTTTTCATGTTAGGCCACACACCCCTAATGTAGCCAATCCTAATGAGTTTCTGCTGTTGGGTGTGGCCTATTATGCTAATGAGTTCCTGCTGGGCGTGGCCAACTTGGGAGCCAGCCGGAACTCCGTTCCTGTGCGTTCCTGCCCCAAAATAGCCCTGCCTTTAGATACTTATGCCTTGCTTTCCTCCCCAATGGGGGTCCAAAGCCGTTTAAATTGTTCTTTTTCTCTTTTCCTCCACTTGATCCTCACAACAACAGCAACCACCATTCCCGTGAGGCAGATCAGGCTGAGAGAGAGTGCGACTGGGAGAGTGACTGGCTCAAGGTCACCCAGGGAGCTTCCACTGCAGAGCGGGAATTCAAACCTGGGTCTTCCACATCCTAGGCTGTAACCACTACATCATGGTAAGGGGAACTGCATCCTACTTCCCTTCTCCTTCAAAACAAGGATGGCCAGGGGAGGAAAGAGGGAACAGAAAAGTGTCCCTAGGGTTACCAGCCTTGGCAAAAGGTTTCTATATCCTCCCAACAGGACACAGAAGCTCCGTACTTGCTAACATTCACCCTTGTTGGTTAGTTCAAGGTTCAAGTATGACACGAATGTCAACCACATGAACTTTCAACTCAGCTGACTCTGAACTAAACCTTTGCATCGCCTTCCTTGAATAACAGTACATTCAAGACAATGCAAAGAAAATGAAAACTCTGCCTCTCATGGTTGATCTGCGATGGCTGCTTCACATCTGCAAGTCACTGTCCGATGCCGCAGGCATCAGGAGATGCAAGAAGCACATGTGGACTTCCCACAAAAGTGATAAAACTGAGGAGAAACACACCGATTTGCTCTGGCTGCTGGGAAACCAGGCAGCGCAGTTTAGTCTCGCAGTTTAGGGTCAAGGATCCTCTGTCTGAGAAGAAAGTTTGGATACATGGTAACTTTGGCAATTTCCAGAAAGATGGGACCTGACGTAAAATTCAGGTGGTCAAATCATCATGTCAGGACTTTGTGGCATGGCCCCTGGCCAGATGCCCTTCTACCACATACCTTAGCAGCAGCTGTGGAGACGGTGAGCATGACGGAGACCTCGCTGCCCTTGGCCTTGTCCCACGAAGTGCCTGGTGTCCCCTTCCCCACCTGCTCCAGTGCCACATAGGGCTTGTTATCTGGGAAAGCTGAGAAGCAGGCAGGAAAGAAACGGGATGGGAATCAGGAACACTCTATGCACAGACATACGAACTGGCTTCAAAAGGTTCCAATCTGCTATCGGTGCAGTCTTCCACCAAATGCAAGGAATCTTCTACTGGTGGAAGGTGCCATCATTACAGTAATGAACAGTTTAGACCCAGCCCTAGATATTCAGGAAGGTTAGCCCTCAACCTAGATTGTATATGCATGTTAACCATTAGTGACATATAACAAATGCCTCACAGAAAGAGCTTCTTATGCCCTTTACACCCACCAAAGCCGTTGGGATTTCCCCCCCTGCAGACAATAAAAATGGTGCAATTTAGATCCTATTCCATCCAGCTGAACAGGCCACCAACTGCTCAATATCTCACCTTCCCAAGCATGCATTCCCTCTCTCCCACCCTGGCCACCCCCCCACAAACCTGGGATGCTGGCCTTTGGGATGATAGGAATGACGGGTGACAACGGGCGCTCCTCCATCTCAGACTTGGCTCCAGCCAGCAAGGGGAAGCGTGGCATCTCTTCTCCCAGGACACTCTCCGGAGACGATGCTGGGACAATGCTGTCGGGGGAGTCGCTTTCTTCATCGCTCTCCATCCTGCAGAGGAGTTTGGAGGGACTGGTGACAAGGAGTCTAGAAAGGCCGCTGCTGCTAACCCCTGCTCTGCTCCTTCAAATGAGGTTCAGGGAGGATCCAAACCCACAGCAGGAGACAGAAGTCCAACTGTAGCCACTCTAGCAATCAGTTAAACGCGGGCGTGCTATTCCCCTCTGCTGAAAACAATGGCCAGTTATACTTATTCCCCCTTCCTTCTGTTGTTAAAGGCTGTTGTCTTGATCTTCCAGAGGCAGCAGATCCATTAGCCCTGGAACTACGGCCCTCACAAGGCAGCTTCCTCACACGTTCAGTGCTTCATGCTAGAGCTTCCACTTGCTACCCACGGCTATGGCTGCAGCGTGTTCAGATGGTCTCTCCCCTTCCGACCGTGAACTCTGCCCCTTGCTTTGTCGGGCCTCCTCTGTCCTTACCTGACATCCTCAGTTTGGTTGTGAGGGGGTGTGGGAAGGGCTGCAAGGAGGTCAACACTTTTCACTTCCACAGGGGGAGCATCTGTCAAAAGAGGGTGGGGGGGAGGACAAGGAACACTGGGTCAAGGGATGCTCAGAAGGCAGGGCTACATTTTTGCCCAAACACTGTACAATAATCCTAGTAATGCTCTATAGTAATGCAGATGCAGTATCTGTTTACAGAGAACTCTTGCTTAAGGGGTCAAAGAGCATAGAAGTGGTCCCATTCTCCACTGCTTGTCACCCACCTTTCCCTTTTCAAATTTACTCATACAGCTGACTACTAGGGAAGAGTAATCAATTGCAGGATGAATCCCAAGTCACTTCAGTCTCACAGGTTTATTTATTTTACTTCTATCCTGCGCTTCTGCCACAAAGGTCAAGAACGGCTTACATAGGGTTTCTAGTGGCTACCTAGCCAGAAAACGACCAGGTCCACACAAGCTTAATTTCAACAGTGCTGTAGCATCAGAGGCTCCTAGACCATTTGGAAATATATAGATTTTTAATCTTGCCCTTCCTCCAAGGAGCTCAAGATGGTATATACATGCCCCACCTCCCAATTTCACCCTCACAACCAGACTGTCAGGTGGGTTAGACTGAGAGTGTGAAACTGAACCAAGGGCACCCAGCAAGCTTCACAGCCAAGGGCACACTTGAACCAGGGTCTCCCCCAATTCTCATCCAACATTCAAACCACTAGACCACACTGGGTCTCATCATCATCATCATCATCATCATCATATAATACTTTATTGTCATTGTACATAGTACAACGAAATTAAAGGTGCAATCATTCGGTGATATACAACCATACTCATACACTCACACAACCATCGTTCTAGAGCTCAACCTTACCCTTTTGTCCTTCAGGCTCATGGGGCAGTACTGGGTCCTTACGCTGCTCAGTCAATTCCTCAGTAGACATAACTCCATTCACCAGCTTCTGCTGCACAGAGGGGGGAGGCGTGGGGGGCAGTGAAGACGGCGGTGTTGGCGGGTTGCTTAAATTGTTCTAGACGGACAACAAAGGAGTCAGCAACCACCACAGTTCCCTGCCTGATTCTTCCTTTCCAATGCCTTGAAACATAGCTGGATCACACCTGGCCCATCCACAGCTCATATGATCAGTGGGGGGAGCGGTGGCATCATTTTACCTCAGGAAAGACTTCAGCTACTCTGACCCACTTTGTGGTCTCCCTCCAGACTGGATCCAATCAACTGTCCTCCTTTGGTTTCCCCAACAAGACCTCACCACTGTGAGTACTGCCACAATGTTACGGGCTTGAAACAGGATGGGCTTCCCAACAGGCGGAGGCATAGCTATGCATGGACAGCATGGGACACACCCTGCACAAAATGTACAGACGGAGTGGCCACAACACACGGATCTGCAAACCACATGAGGCATGAAAGCCCTATGGCGACTGGCACCTGGCAGACCTCCTCCAACCTGACAGGAATAATATCTGGCCCCACAACTGCCATCCTAGAAGCAAGAAGAATGAATGGAATCATAGCTGTAAGCAATGGGGCCTGGCTCACCACTTCCCCCCCTCCCTTAAGAAACACCTTCCAATAAAATTAGTTCCTGACCAGGGCTAGACCTGTCCAGAAATGCATGCAAACTTTTAGCGATTCCTCATCAACTTATAAAGCTTTTTTTTCTCTTTCTCACTCCTATGATGGCCACCAATATGAAAGTCAAGTTATCATTATGGAGACGCATGGCAACAAGAACTGACATCAAGCATTCCAGTAGGCCCCCCCCCCGGGGGGGGGGCATCCTTACTCCAAACAACCGTGCCAGACCCTGCAGGCTGAGAAGAGGCACAGGGCTGGCCTTACCTTGGTAAGCAGCTGTGAGTAGTAGTCTGGAATGCTGTCCAAGGCAGCGTTACCAAAAGAGCCCTTAAGCTGGCTTTTACCATTGATGGGGCTGCTCCCGAAGGGGCAAAAAAGGTTGAAGTTGGCTGTGATAACAGGCTCCATCAGAGGCAGCAAGGAGAGCTCCTGAAGGATGGAGGAAGAGAAAGAGAGAACTGAATTCGAGAGATGGCTATTTCACACATTGACATCCCAAGGACAGTATGAAGGGAGAACCTCATAGACATCTGAGGAGGCAAAATTAATTCTCTGCAACCCTCACAAAATTTAAATAGACACAGTTTGATCAAACATCTTCCAGAGGGGGTAAATTTTGTTTTGTATCCAGTATCGTGCCACTTACACCCCATGCAGTCTAACAAAATTTCTTCAGTTGTTTTCTTCGATGCGAATCTTGACACCTCACAGCTTCAATTCTGTACCCCATGGAAAGAAAGTATGGAGCAATTCCTGTAAGAAGTCTGTCTACCGCATCTCCTTCCCTGTCTTAGCAGCCGCTGCACCACCATGATGCTGGGCATGGCCTGATGCAACCGGGCAATTCATCTCAATGGGAGGCCTCCCATACTCACCTTAGACAGCCCATTGTTGGAATCCCAACCAGGAGAAACACAGCAGAACAAGTAGGACATGACCAGTAAAGGGGAATGCGAGCAACACCATCATTCTGTCTCTATGTAGTTAAACTTCATTATGAAAAGCTGTGTCATACCAATCTTTATCCGTTTTGATTATTGAAACTGAGATGCTCCGATCTGAGATACAGTAAATATTTTATTGTATTTGCATTGTTGCATAGCTAGAAGTTATGTCAATTGACTTCCTTAGTTTATGGCAGCTTTATATTTGTTCTATATAACCTATGATTAACCAGCTGAAATAAAATGATTAACTGATTTCTTCCCCTCCTTTTAAGTAAAGACCCATGTTTTGGTCCTTCTCCCAGTCAACAGGACTCTAGTTACGACATTTAATGCACTATCAATCCTTTAGGGGCTGCTGGAATCAGTAATGGGATGGATTGGGGTGAGTGCATAAATAAATTAAAATAATTCAGACAAGCTAGTCACATTGGGAGGCAGCCTGCCAGGCCATAAAGGTGGTATCCAACCAATGCTGGACACGGTTGCACTTCCCCTACAAGATCAGGGTCACAGCCTGGGGAGATGTGATTAGATCCTGCATTGCTTACGAAACATGGCATCTGTAGCCAAGAGCAATGCTCCCTCTAAGCTATGGAGTCCGATGAGCAAAAATTCTACTTTGTGAGCTACTGGTATTAAAGTTGTGAGCAAGTGATTTGGCTACTGCATAAATTAGTTTGCTCTGGAGCCATCCTTCCTGAGCTAAGACAAAAATGTGCGAGCCGGAGGCTGAAAAATTGTGAGCTAGCTCACACTAACTCAGAGGGAACACTGGCCAAGAGTGCTTCCCAGTAACTCTCAATGGTATGCCAGCAGTGACCCATTCTGGAAAATAGGCTTGCCATAGTGATCCATTCCTAAACACCATCCAGACCAGATTACCTTAATGTACTGCATTTGAAGCTACCTTTGAAAAGGTTTCAGAAACTTCAAGCAGTCCAAAATAATGCGGCTGGGCTATTAGCCAGGACATGTGGTGATGCACACATTTTGCCAATGCGCACAGAGCTTCACTGGCTTCCAGCCTGGATTAGGAGAAAGGACCAGCTACACCGATATAATCCTGTCTATCTTCCCTTGTCTTTTTAAGCAAGGCTGGTGTCTACTAGTGGTTCTTCTGTGCTTATGTCTTGCTTGTGAAATTCCATCCCAAGGGATGCTTGCCTGGTGCTGCCACCACCCCCTCTTAGTTTACACTGCGTCCTGTTTGTCTGAGCCTTTGGTAGCTGAGTGGTTTCTTTATTTTAAAGTGTTCTCGCTCTCGGCCCCTCCCACTCTGAGTTTTAACAAATCCATGCCACTGCATTGCTGTTTTTCACTTACTACCCCTGAGGGTTATGCATTCTGCTGTTTTGATTAGCATTTACATGGCTGCATTTCTGTTTTTATCGTCATGGCTAAGCAGCTTCCTTAAGACGCACACACACACAAAGGAGGAATATAGCTCTTCAAAATGAATAACAAGTTAGCTATCTACTCTTCCCTGGATGGTTGCATATGGCCCTGCTTGCATGTCTCCTGAAACTAGCCTGCACAGTGTACATGAATGAGCTGGGAGATGTTCCTACTCCTACAAGCCCTTTAGTTTAACAGGTTTCCCAGGCACTGGGAAGGCGGCTTGTGCCCAATTAGAGTCCTGCCTGGCCTAGGGAGAGTGCTTGTGGCCAGCAAGAATCTCACCCAGCCCAGCAGAGTTGTGGGTCTGGCTGACTTCTTCCCCTTCCCTCCCAACCTTGGTGGGGATGGGACCCTTTTCCAAGGCTGTTTTTCACTCCCAGTTTGCACCCCTGCTTGGAGCATCTTGTTCAGGGACCTGTAGAACTGGACTCTTGGTCCAACTTGCTTGAAACTTAGGGGGCCTTTAGTGGACAGACAGCACTAGCTCTTCTCCCCTGCAATTTTGGTGTCATTTGGTTGAAAACCAGCCACTCCAGACTCCCCGAAAAGGGTCTCCCATGGGGAATAATGGAACCCAATTCATTCCAGAATCCTGGAAAAACCTGAACCTGAATCCCAAAATGCCACCAGGGGAACATGAATACCATAGAATACTAGTATTTATGCCCTTCTTGAAATCTGAAAATACTTCCTCCCCCTGAGGCACACATCCCTATTTCTGCGCCCTCCTGCAAGTGGCGACTATCTTTTACAACTCATTAGTAAGTGTAGTTCAGGGTTGAAAGGAAAATGCTGTTTCAACTCTCTTCTAGCTTCCTCAGAATTATCATCACCATGTATGAGGCTGTCAAAGGAGGAGAGGGACTGATGGTGCAAAATTCAGGGATGTGGTGGCTGGGGAGTCACCAAAGGGGCTGCTGAAGGGCAGCTGTAGCAATACTTGTTTCTAACTTGTACTCTTCTGAATGTGGGGAGTTCAAATGTGGTGTGTGGAGAACCCAGACTGAGTCTTTGTCATGGAAGACCTAGGCAGCTGCAAGGTGTACCAGCTGTAAGGTGTACCTGCTTGAGTTGTTTCATTAGGGCTTCATTGGACTTCACCCCATCCTCCTTGCGCAGCTTCTTGCGGGAGTTGGTAAGTCGCTCTCCAGCCTTTTGACATCGCTTGGGCTTGGGAGGTGGCGGTTTCTTTGCAGCTACCATATCCTTCAGGGAAAGGTGCCAAAAGGGAACAGGAATGACATTTTGTGCTTCAGCATGCCAATGTAAGCTCGGACCACCTGAGATTTCTGCTGAGGGAGGGGATGTCAGTACACCTGACTGTCCCTCTACTGTATCCTCCCACAGTCCCAAACACCCCCTCAATGCTACTCCGCAGGAAAGGGAAACTCTCAGGAACATCATGACAGTGGAGTCAGAGGCTTTGCACTGGGAGGGAGAAATCAGTATAACTAAATAGTCACACACACCCTTTTACCGGTGGAAATTTTCTACGAGATTTCTATGCATCTTCCTTCCTGGAAAAACCATTTTGTAACACCCATTCGCCCCCTTGACTGGGTCTGACTTTCAATCTACACATTATGCAAAGTGAAGTGGTACAACTCCAGATGGTACTACTCCAGACTGAAGGTGAGAAGATGTACTTCTGAATGCTTCCTCGCTTTTTTTTAAAATTTAATTCAACACATCAGACAGAAAGCTACACTAAGCTTGCATCTCTGATTGCTTGTATGTCACATAATATAAATCTGACAGATTCCCCGTATGGCTGTATTATGTGTGGAAGTTTTCAAACCTTTCCCCTCTGAACAATCTGAAGTTGCACAATCCAGCTTTCTACTGCCTCATTCCAATGTTTGGAATGCCTCTTAGAGGCACATGATTGAAATTTCAACAAATCAGTTATTCTGCAAATCAGTTGGCATAGCTGTTCTCAGCAAAAGAAGTTACACTTTGAAACTTCCATAAGAATAACCAAGCTTTATATAAGGGGGTTGTATCCAACGTTTTCTGGCAGCAGGGGTGGTCCACTGCAGACCTCCCCAATATTATGCCCAGTGGCGTTCTAGGGCTCCTGTGAACCATGGGGCCAGTGCTCTAGGGGCTGCAGCAGAAGGTGGGAAAGCTTCATTCCACAAGGGAAGCTCTGTTGCAGTTGGTTGGGTACAAACTGATGCTGGAATGTACCCTATGTTTGCTGGCTTTCCACTAAATTGGGCACCTTGGCCAAGGGCTCTCCAGGCAGCCTTTTCTCCCAGGTCAGGATCAATCAGAAAGAGGAGAGAAAAAATGCCAGAAATTGAATTAGATCTCTCCCAGGGAGCACAAAGAGAAGTGGAGGCAGTTCCTTTCTTCGGGGCTGTAGGGGAAGGGATAGAACAGGAATAAAAGAGGAAAACTAGGAGGCCCCATATGGGATTGCAGCCCTCTTGCAGAAAGTTTAGCAGACAGGTTTGAGGAGGTGAAGAAGAAAAACAGAGGGAAATTTTACACAGAATTGTCACTCTTTTTCTTTTAAGCTGGGCGCCAGCCTTTAGAAGAACTATCAGGCATTCTGAGACAGATGAGCAAACAGCTGTTCAAAAGGGCACAGCCACCTCTCAGGGCTCAAAGAATCCAATATTTAATTAGCCTCATGGAAAAGGCACAGATGCTGTCCCCACTGGTGAGGAAAACAAGCTCAGGAGGAAGTGGATGGAGGTAGTTGGAACAAGGAGTGGAAAGACTTTTAGGAAGGTAATAAGAAGGGGTGGGCACAACGGTTAGAAGCAGGATCAATAAGGGGGGGGGAGGTAGAAAGGAAAAGAGGGGCTGGATTTCTGAACCCAACTCTAAAATCTGCAACCAGAAAAACTCACGTTAAAAAACTAAATAATACATGGAACTCCTGGGGAAAAGGGAATGGTAATAGCAACTTTAGGGGCAAACCTTGACTTGACAATGAGCCAGTGGCCACAACCCCGACAAATCCTTTCTGAACTTTTAAAGAGACACTAAATACAACACAATTCCCTCACCACAATCATGATGAGGGACAGGAATATGCTGCTTAACCCCCCCTCTCCCACTGTAATCTGTAGTGGTAATAATGCTATCTGAATATCTGCTGTACGGTGTTCTCACAAACACCTGGATTTCTCTGCTCCCCGGCCAAAGGTCAACAGAAGGGTGGGCTACTGAAGGACTACAGTGGCGCCTGGTAAGAGCACTACACTAACAATAAAACAAAACCCAGTTGACGCTTCCTCCTTTCTGTGTATGCTCACCGCTCTTACATCCGGGACTGCTTGCACACGGCCCTCCACTCCGGCCACTTTGCCATCCACGTGGCCATTGACATCCCCTGAGCGTTGTGTTGCAAGCGTCACGTTCTTGGCCCGCAGCAGCTTCTGCAACAGGAGGTGGCCAGCTTCAGACCGGGCGAGGCTATTCGTGGTAGCGGGAACTGTGGCTGCCGTCAACACCATGTCACCATTGGCCTCGTGCTTGACCGGCTGGGTGCTGCTCATCAGGGCACACTGCGCTGCCTCCTCCTTGGGTTCCTGTTTGATGGTGATGGATAGAAGATCGCCCACAGGGGCTGGAACTCCTCCTACTGGGGGAGAGGCAGATCCCACCACCTGCCCGTTGACAGGGCCTTTCTCTGCAGAGTCTTTGGTGGGGCACGCTGAGTCCCTGAGGCCGCAGGTCCCCGTAACGATCTCCTCTGTGCTTGGGGCAAAAGGGGCCGGGTCAGGGGGAAGCAGGGGGCTGGGGGTAGCAGGCTGTTTCTTCTCAGCGGGGGTCAGCTGCTGCTCCGGGCTTTTAGCTAAGATCACAGGGGAGGGTCTCTTTGGCTCTGAAGGGCTAGGATGCTGCTGGGCAGTGGGGGTCACACCAGCAATGCTCAAGGGCACAGAGGAAGCCTGAGGAGTGGGAAGTCTTAACACCCCCTGCTGCTGGGGACTACTCGTTGCCTGCTGGCTCACCTGTACCCTCTGCTGCTCCACAGAGGCAGTGAAACTTTGCTCTGGACGAATCTGAAACACCGCAAGGGGTGACTGTCTCTGCGGATGCTGTGCCGCAGCCCCCGGCAGGGACAACTGCTGAGCAGCGGGCTGACACGGCTCAAGCGACACCTGGGCCTGCCCTTGGTAAGGGCTGGCCTGTCGCAACGCTTGGTTCTGCTGCTGCTGCAGCAGGTTCTGCTGGTGCCGTTGCATCAGCAGAGCCTGCAGCTGCTGCTGTTGCTGAGGAGTCAGATTCCGCAGCTGGGGGTTTTTGGAGATGACCCCCTGGAGCTGGGCGCGGATCTGGCCCATGACCGGGCTGGACAGGATGCTTTGGCCCTGGGGCAAGGACTGCTGGACCATCATGCTTTGCTGCTGCTGCTGCTGCGGCACCATCAGCCCTGGTGTTTTTGGAGGACCCGCTGGGCTCTGAAGGTGCTGATGGTGGTGGAGATGGTGCTGCTGGTGGTGGTGGTGGTGTTGCTGCTGGGGCGGAAGCTGCCCTGGCAAGCCTTTGGAAGGCTGCTCCAGGCTCTGACCGGCAATCCGTTGCTGCTGCTGCTGCTGGGCCATGATATTTTGCACCTGACCTTGCGGTTCCATCTGCTGGCTTAGCAAATGGGGGCCCTGAGTTGCATCGCGATGGTGCTGCTGAGACACTTCTTGCTGTAGGGAACCATCCATGGGCAGGTGAGTCCGCAGTGGCTGTTGCAGGAGGCTGCTTTGTTGCTGCTGCTGCTGCATACGTAGCTGCAGCGAGCCCTGAGATCCCAGGAGAAGGTGCTGCTGCGCCTGGCCCATCTCTGCTGGAGCTTTCTGCTGCTCCCCGTGCTGCTGAAGCATCAGCTGGGAGGGCTGCTCCTGCAGAGGGGCTCCAAGGCTGGCCATCCCTTGTGGCTCCTGGGTGCCTAGCTGCAACTGCCCCCCCAGGTCCTGACTTACCAGATGGGGCCGCAGCACCTGCTGCTGCACGCCGTCTGCCCCCTCCTGAGGCGGCATGGCGCTGCCTTCTGGCCCTCCCTGCTGCTCCTTGACAACCAGGCCCTGCTGCGATGGGCCCGGCTGCATTCCCTGACTCAAGTGCAGCGGCTGGTTCAGAGACCCGTGCTGCGCAAAGTGCTGGATAGGCTCCGCGGCTATACCCTGCCCTGGGCCCAGGCCCCCGGGCTGAGCAGCCTGCCCCAACAACCCTGGCTGGGGGGCCTGCCCCTGGCCGAGGGCACCTTGCTGACCAGCCTGCCCTATTAACCCTCCCTGGGGGGCCTGCCCCTGGCCCAACCCAGAAGGGCCGGGTGTTGTGTTATCGAGCCCTGCTGCTGCTGACTCAGCAAAGTCCTCTGCTGCCCAAGCAGCCCCGGCTGTTGCTGCTGCGACAAAAGCAGCCGGTGCCCCATCATGCCTTGCGCCTGCTGGGTCAGCTGCTGAGGAGATCCCAGCGCCCGATGCTGCTGCGGAGCCAAGAGCATTTGCCTCTGTGAAGCTTGGTGACCCATCATCCCTGGGTGCTGCAGCATGGAGTGCCCAAGCATGGCCTGCTGCTGCTGCTGCTGCTGCTGAGGGGAGAGCTGCTGGACCATGACTCCTGGCTGGCTGTTCAGCAGTCCTTGCTGCTTAGGGAGCAGGTTCTGGCTGGGCTGGGGGGTGGGCGGTGGAGGAGGGGGCTGGCCCATCAAGCCAGTCTGGCTGATAGCGCTGGGTTGTTGCTGCATCGAGACCTGTCCCATGAGGCTCTGCGGCTGATGCTGCTGTACCGAGACCTGACCCATGAGGCTTTGCTGTTGCTGCACCGAGACCTGTCCCATGAGGCCTTGCTGCTGCATGGCCATTTGTCCCATGAGGCTCTGCTGCTGTTGCGGCTGCATCGACACTTGTCCAATGAGGTTTTGCTGCTGCAGCTTCTGGGCCAACTGCAACCTCTGCTGTTGCAGCTGCCTCTCCTGCAGGAGACGACTGCTGGGAAAGAAGTTGTTGGAGGTGGCACCCCCGGGAGGCTGCGGTGGCGGCGGCTGCTGCGGCTGCTGCCCCATGAACGACAAGCCCTGCTGCACCGCCATGGTGGTGGCTTGAGGAAGCCGCAAGCCACTGGCCTGGCCTGCTAAGCCCTGTGGCCCCTGTTGGAGACCATGTGCGGACAGCAACTGGCCAGAGAGCTTGGTCATGAGACGGGGGCTTTGCGAGGGGCTGAGGGCCAAGACGGTGGACGTTTGTTGCTGATGCTGCTGTTGCTTGTTGCGGTACTCAGCCATGAGGTTAGTATGCTCCTTCTGCTGCTTCCGAACCTGTCAAAGGGGGGTGGGGGTGGAGGGAGCATCAGCGCAGAGAAATAATTCATCTACCCTTTCCTTGCTCTCCCCTCCCTGTGATTCGAAAATCTGCTCAGCTCAGAAATGTCCCCCCCCCCCCCTTGTAAAGGAAGCTGACGTTCTCAGGATGTTCAAACTCTGCTTCACATCTTATACTTGCTGAGCGGACCAGATACACCCAGAGCAGCATGCAACAGCACTTCCTTTCCAGCCCATCTGCAAATAACACCACTGCTTCTCTGTGCTCAGCAACCTGGGTTAACTCTCTCCTTGCTTTCCTTCTCCCTCTCCCAGTCTTAGATCTCACAGCAACTTTTAATCTCCTCTACCCATAACCCCTCCCATTCAAGTGTCCCCCACTCCAAAACAAACAAAAATTTATTGCCATTTTCATAAGCCCTCTGATCTGTCTATGGGCGTCCTTAAGTCATACCAAGAAAATTGCTTCCAAGCCAAGCCGACAGAAGCCCTGGCATGGCTGCTTACCTGATCCAGCTGTTTCTGGATCTTGCTTTGCTCCTCAGTCACCAACTTGAGCTTTTTTGCATCGGCCTCCGGGAACTCCCGGCCTGCCTTTTTAGCTGTCCGCTGCTTGGCACACAGGGCCTTGCGGGATTTGCGGTGCACTCCTATTTGCTCTTCCAGAATCTTCAGCTGCATCTGCAGGAGCTGCTGCGTGTGGAAAAGCCACTCTTCGTACTGACGTTGATCGGCTTCATCTGGGTAATGAGACAGGAAGCACAAGCACAGGCCAGGTCATGCTTTGTATAGGGGGGTGGGGAAACCAATGATCTAAACTCTGCATTTCAAAAATAAAAGATACTACATGGACCAAAGCAGGGTTTCCACGTTGACTTGCTTTGCATTGAAAGGTTCTGGGGTTCTGCTTTTTTTTTTTTGCAATATGATAACAACGAATACAGATAATCAAGGGACAGGAGACAGACATGAACGCAGGGGCACTCCACAGGAGAGGGACACAAAAGACATGCTATTCCCCATTATGCTGAGTCACAGGAAGCAGGCAGCACTGCAGCTCACCCATTCACAAACCTCCACTAGACCTTTCCTACCCACAAGTGACTATGGCAACCAAGAAATGCCAAATACTTGTTGTTGCTCCAGCTCAGACCCTCTTGGTTACGACAAGCAAGCAAGCACATTCAACAAAACTGTTCTGCCTTCTGGTAACCACCCTTTTTTATACTTGCAGTTGCAAGGAGACCAAACAGTGCTAAAAAGGTAGGATTTTAACAACTGATCAAGGGGATTCAATAGCGGTAATAATTGTTTTGGAACCAGGAGGGTGGTACGGACCTGCAACAAACTGGTCTGGGCTTGTATATGAGAGAGCCCAGTTGAGCAGGAAAGGAAGCTTGGGATGCTACCTTAATGCAAGCAACACACAGGGCATTTAAAGTAATTCCCTGAGATCTGCACTACGGGGCTACTCACTGATGACACCTTGAGCAAAAGTGGGAGGGTTTGGATGAGCCTGAGTCGGGTCGGTGCTCCGTTCCTGCAAGGGATTGGAAAGAATCAGAACATCCAGTCATACCCATCCATAGTCCCTCTCCTCCCACCACTACACAGTTCGAACACCACCACCACTCCCTCCCACCCACCTAAGCTCTTAGCCAGTACCAAGGAGACCACCTAAGCAAGGAGTGCTCCTCATCCCTACCAACAACAAATAACCTGAGATTTTCCTAAGGCCTGTCAGCCCCTGCTCACCTGCCCTCCAGAGCCAGGCGGGATGTGGTTCTGCACTTCAGATGAAGCTGAAGCTCCAGACAGCCTCTGAGCCAGCAGGGAAACCTGTTGCCTGAAAGCAGAGAATGATACACGGAATACAAATGAAGTCAATATTTCCCCAGCAGTAAGAGGAGCGTTGTGCTCCTCAGACAGCAATCTGCTGGTGGTCCCAGCCCCAAAGCCATCCGGCTGTCCTCGAGCAGGGCCAGGGCCTTTCCGGTCCTCCTGGCTCCAACCTGGCGGAACTCTCTGCCAGGCATCGCCAGGGCCCCGCGGGATCCGATGAAGTTCTGCAGGACCTGCAACGCAGATCTGCTCCCCCAGGCTTTTGGCTGAGGCCAGTGTCGGCTCCATCTTGGCTGGCACCCTTTTCTGTCCTCTGTTATTTACATCTACCTCGCCCTCTTCCCCACTGCCTGCGAAGGAGCCAGCAGTTGGAATTAGGATTTATTAATTACTCGCCATCTGATTGTTGAAACGTTTTATTAATGTTCTAGCTGGTTTTATCTTGTCTTTTTTATGGCTTTTGCACATCACCCAGAGCCCTGCTGTGGTAGGGATTGGGTGATTCATAAATACAATCAATCAATTAATAAATCAGGGCTTCTCAAAGGCAAGTCAGTTTGAATCAACATTTCCAAGCTTCTCCAAGCATTGCTGAGGCAAAACAAAGAAGACCCGATTGTCATCCTTGCCTCTAAGTGAGGGTCAGAGAGAGAGAGAGAGAGATTAACTGGATGGAGAGGGGGAAAGGACGGCACGGGCCACTTCTGGGCACCACACCTTAAAAAGGATATTATAGCTTTGGAAACAGTGCAGAAAAGGGCAACTCGAATGATAAAAGGGTTGGAACACTTTCCCTATGAGGAAAGGTTAAAGCGCTTAGGGCTCTTTAGCTTGGAGAAAAGACGACTGAGGGGTGACATGATCGAGGTTTATAAGATTATGCATGGGAAAGAGCAGGTAGAGAAAGAGGTACTTTTCTCCCTTTCTCACAATACGAGAACTCGTGGGCACTCCATGAAACTGCAGAGCGGTCGGGTTAGAACGGATAAAAGGAAGTATTTCTTCACCCAAAGAGTGATTAACACATGGAATTCACTGCCACAGGAAGTGGTGGGTGCTACAAGCATGGACGGCTTCAAAAGGGAATTAGATAAGCATATGGAGCAGAGGTCCATCAGTGGCTATTAGCCACAAGGTATAGCTAGGGGCTCTGGGGCAAGTGATGCTCTGTCTTCTTGGTGCTTGGGGGGGGGGTCAACAGTGGGAGGGCTTCTAATGTCCTGGCCCCACTGCTGGACCTCCTGATGGCACTGGTATTTCTGGCCACTGTGTGACACAGAGTGTTGGACTGGATGGGCCTTTGGCCTGATCCAACATTGGCGTCTCTTATGTTCTTATGTTCTTATGTATACCTGCAGTCTCCCAAAGAAAAGACTTCACAGGAGCCAACTTGGCAAATCCCGTCCCCTTCCGATGAACTGAAATTGTTTGGGAGGGGGCTGTGGCTTAGTGGCAGAGCATCTGCTCTGCAGGCCCAGAAGAACCCAGGTTTCCATCATCTCTAGGTGAAAAGGATCAGGTAGTGGGTGGTCTGAAAGACTTCTGCCTGAGACCCTGGAGAGTTGCTGCCAATCAGAACAGACAACACTGACCTCAACAGACCAATCACCTGCTTCTGTCTAAGGGAACTTCATGTGACCTCTTGGCCTACCAAGCAATAATCGTTATGAGTTAAGAGGCATTTGGTGTTACAGCAGTTGTGACTATGGCATATAGTGTAAGCCTATAATCCGGCTCCTGGAAAAATCAAGATATACACAAAATTCTGAATTTTTATGGCAATGATGCTTTCCAGGAATGAGCTCCTACTTTTCCCTAGCAGCTGCTGTCACACCCCTGAGACTCTGGAAACTACAGGTTGAAGACACACTACTGCCTCAGCCTCTTGACTTGGTACATACCGACTCATGCCAGGAGCTACTCCAATGCTGCCCTGAGCCATGACCTTCTTGATACCCTTCAAAGCCACCATCTTGGCCTTGGCAATAGGATCCATAATGTCCTCTGCAGCAAACTTATCCAGATCTGTACAGAAAAAGGAGACCAAAAGGGAAACAATGAGGCTTAAAGGTGCTATTTTCCCATCCTCCCATGCCCGCTGGGCAATGTCTGAGTTGTCCCTTCGATGCCTCACTGGCATCTCTACTTTAAAACAAAGCTGGCTGGTTGGAGATACACCTTCCACTGCCACCTTCAAAAAGGGTCCTCTCTTCCAAATGACAGTAGAAAGCTAGTCTTACTTCACTGATGTGCAAAATGGGGCCCAATTACACGTGAGCAGGGAAGCTAAAGCTTCATGGATAACCAACCATCTATAGTGAGCAGGCATATGGTAAAGGAACTGTTCCCAGCACAAGAGCACTTCCCTGGGTTTCCAAGAGGGTGCAATAGCTGTTTCACTGCATGGCTGAAGGATTCAGAAAACCAGTTCTGTCGATGGCCAGTCAGATCCACATACAACTAGTTGTATGAAACTATCCCTAGACTATATTCCAAAACACTGGGCCAAGGCAGTGAACCAGCCACAACTGCATGAATAGAGTCTCTCTAGGTATATAGTGGGACAGACAGGTAAGAACATAAGCCCTGCTTTAACAGATCAGTGGTTCATCTAGTCCAGCATCCTGTCTCACACAGTGGCCAACCAGTTCCCCTAGAGGGCCAACAACAGGGCACAGAGGCTGAGACCTTGGTCTGACATTGCCTTCTGGCTCTGGGATTCAGAGGTTTAGTGCCTCTGAACGTGGAGGTTCTCCTCAGTCGCCTTGGCTAGTAGGTACTGACAGACCTTTCCTCCATGAATTCTACAAATGAAACTCAGAGGGGTGGCTATCATCAGCTAAGCACTAGGGTCACCAACTGGTCACATATTTTTTGTAAACAATCGTCTGCGCTTTTTTTGGTGTGTGTGTGTGTGTTTTAAGGAATGAACTGCTTTAACTGGTTACTTTTAAAATCAAAATCCATATGTTCCTTGGTGGTGGATAGCACCATCAAGCCACAGTCAACTTTTGGCAACCCTGAAGTATTTTCAAGGCAAAAGCCGAACAAAGGTGATTTTGCCATTTCCTGCCTCTGCATAGCAACCCTGGCATTCCTTGGTGGTCTCCCATCTAAGTAGTAACCAGGACCGACACTGCCTAGCTTCCAAGAGCTAACAAGATCAGGCTAGCCTGATCCATCTAAGTCAATGCTCATACACTGCTTCACCTGCTTAAATGAATGTGTTCTTTTTGAGGCTTCTGAGACATTCTCTCCACCTTGCTTTGGGAATGAAGCTTTGGATGCAGACTAGAAGGGGAAAAAGAGGGGAACAATCTTTCAAGGGCTCTTTTTCTATCAGATTGTGGCATAAGAAGGATAGAGGCCTTTTGGGAGTCGGGTATTTTCCCTTCTAGAAGAGGAAGAGAGAAGAAATTGGATATATACCCCGCCCTTCACTCAGAGCGTCTTACAATCTCCTTCCCTTCCTCTCCCCACAACAGACACCCTGTGAGGTAGGTGGGCCTGAGAGAGCTCTCAGAAAACAGCTCTGCGGGAACTGTGGCTGACCCAAGGTCACCCAGCAGCTGCATGTGGAGGAGTGGGGAATCAAACCCGGTTCTCCCAGATTAGAGTCTGTGCATTTAACCACTACACCAAACTGGCTCTCTAACAGACCTAGAAGTTATTGAGGGGATAAACCAAGGAACAGTCATGATCCAAAGTAAAAACAAACCAGTGATGCAGAAGTCTATTCCCTACCTGTATCAGGGAAGAAGCTGTTCGCCAGCTGCTGCTGCTGCTGCTGCTGCTGCTGTTGTTGCTGCTGCTGCTGCATCACAAGCTGTTGGGGCTTAAGCCCCATCATCTGCTGCTGCTGCTGCTGCTGTGGTGGTGGCTGCAGTTGGACTCCCGGCATGGGCTTCTGAGCCAAGACCTGTTGCTGGTTCTGTTGACCATGTGTTGCTTGGATGCTGTGCTGCGTGGCAAGCAGGTGAGCCTGGTTCTGAGTCACTCCCATGTGTGGGGCTAATACTTGGCTTTGCTGAGGACCAGCCAAACGCTGCTGCTGCTGCTGCATCAGCTGCTGACTGGCTACCATTCCCTGCTGCCTGGCCACAACGCCCAACTGCAGCTGCTGCTGTTGCTGCTGGGGGCTTACCAGCTGCCCGTCATGAGGCTGGCTAGGGGGAGTGGGGTGAGCTAACATGGCGTGGGGCTGGAGATGCTGGGGTGCCCCCGGCACTTGGGCAGACATCTGCTGCTTCTTCTGCAGCTCCTTCTTCTCGTGTTCCAGCAGGTCTTCAATCAGGAGAGGCAGCTCACTGGCCACCAAGGAACTTTCCATCTTATCTAGATCGTCAGCTGGAGAGTGCTGTTGGGTATTAGCCAGGCTCAAGGACCCTCCATCTAGCTCAAACTTTTCCAGGACTGAGTTATTTGTGTTGGTCATCTGGCTGGGAGTAAGTGGTGGGCGGCCTGGGGTGCCGTACAGGACCTTATCCGAGATGGAAGTATGGCTGTTGCTGTGGAACTGGGTCATGCTAAGCCGTATTCCAGGACCTCCGGGTCCAGGATTCATGAGGTTCTGGCCAGCCTTGATGTTCACTGCTAAGGTTGCAGCCATTTTTTCAGCTGCCTCAGATTTGACAGCAAGCTTCTCAGCGGTATTAAACTGGCAAGGGGAGGGCTTCAGGCAGCCCTCCTCTATCTTAGGCTTTATATCAGCTGGCAGGCTAACCAGTTTGCTGTCCAGCATGTCACTGTGGGTCTTGAAGGTTGAAAGGATGGGTGGAGGTGCCCCTGCAGAGGAAGAGCAAGGAACATTGAGAAGGTTCAGTCCCTCCTTTGCTTTGGGCACACCATCTCTGGGCAGTAATTCCGCCTTCGGTTCACCTGGCTTGCCAGGACCAGTGGAAGGACCATCCTTGAGGTAGGGTCCAACAGAGGGCTCTTTCTTCAGCAGGTCCTCACGTTCTGCCTTCTCATTGGCAGATTCTACCAGACGCAGATGCTCATTGAAGATGTCCTTCTTGTCCCCAGTGTCCAGCTCTGGATCCGTGTAGGCCAACAAGTCAAATTCATCACCATTCAGCAGGTCATCGAGGTGCGGGTCATTGGTCTCCAGATTGTCCAGGTTGCCAAGATCGTCATCACCCTTGGCAACATCAGGATCAAGACTCAAGTTGGCCAAGTCATCGTCATCCTCCAGATCTTTGTGGGAATCAAAGTCATCGTCTAAATCTGGCTCCACTGGCACTTCACAGGGTAACTGCCTACCAGCCAGACCTAACTGGTTCTTGCCAGCAGCTGGAGGAGTGTCTATGGCAGATGGGGGAACGGTCACCTCTTTGGGGCCAGACGAAGAGAGTGGACGGGGTGGGGCATGTTGCATCTCCAAGTTTCCAGGGGGCAGAATCAACTGGGGCACAGCCTTGGCATGAGGGTGATGGTTGTTGCTTACCTCTGCCCCCTGAGGGGAGGATGAAATAGAGACTGACATTTTGGGAGCCTGCATGCCTTGAGTTCCCAGGACGGGGGCCTGCATGGGCATAACAGCAGCTTTCAAAGCCTGGTTAGTGCTGTCATTTCCAGGCAGAAAGAATCTGGGTCGAACCTGGGGATTCTGCTGGACAAAAGCTGGGCCTGTTCCGCTCGCACCCACTCCTTTTTGGATATTGTGTCTTAGCTCAATGAACTGGGCTCCTAGAGTGCTGGTTGAAGCCTGAAGCTGCTCTCCGGGACCTGTCAGGCGTGGGGCAAGACCACCCAGAGCTTGACGGCTTAAGTCTTGGGGGGGCGGCTGTGGGAAGCGCGAAGGGGTCGGGAGACGCATAGACACTGCCTGCTGCTGCTGCTGTTGCTGCCACATCTGCTGCTGAGGTGATGGGGCTTGGAAGACACCACGAGGGTAGAAGGGTTGTGCGGCTACCACTGATGGCCTAGAGGACAAGGGAGCAGAGAAAAAGAGATGTCAGAATCAGGAAACAAGGGACTGGCTTCTCAAAAAACTCTGCATTGCGCCCTAACCTGAATAGCCCAGGCAAGCCTGATCTCATCAGATCTCAGAAGCTAAGCAGGGCCAACCCTGGCAAATATTTGGAAGGGCAACCGCCAAGGAATACCAGGGCTGGGACCAGTGTTCCCTCTAAGCTGAGTGAGTGTGAGCTAGCTCACAGTTCTTTAGCCTCCGGCTCACACATTTTTGTCTCAGCTCAGGCAGGATGGCTCCAGAGCAAACTAATTTACGCAGGAGCCAAATCGCTCGCTCACAGCTTTAATGCCAGTAGCTCACAAAGTAGAATTTTTGCTCACGAGACTCCACAGCTTAGAGGGAGCACTGGCTGGGACGCAGAGGCAGGTAATATCAGAGCCACCTCTCTGAAGCATCCTAGCCCCACTAGGGGTTGCCAGAAGTCACCAGGACTTCCAGGCTTGCAAGCACACATGCATACACACAAAATACAAAAATAAGTAAATTAATTAAAACTCTGCATTGCATTCTACGTGCTGATGTAAGACAAAAAAATAACCTCCCAGAGACAACAAATGGGCAAACTGTGACTATCTTCTCAGAACACTATACACACCAGAGTGCTCTTCAGATTAAAAGTGCAAAGCTCCCTGCACTTCTCTGTCTGCAGGGCTAGTCATATGTACTATAAGAATCAGAACTGTAGAACAGGGGTGTCGAACTCATTTGGCAGGAGGGCCAGATTTGACATAAATTGGATTTGTTGGGTTGGGCCATGTGTGTCATAAAATGCAATGCGAAGTAGCAGAGATATAATAAGCTATATAAAGGACACAGGGTCTCGGGTTTTTTACAGGGTGGTTTGAGATAATAATTTTGGTTGTCCTCATCAGCACTTGTTCTATCATTATTCCACTGAAACTCCACATTAGGAGGGGATGCATGTTAAAATTTGTGTTTCTCTGCAAAACTGGAATCCCTTCAGCTTGCAGAACTCTATATTTTAACCCTGGCTCATCCCAAACCTCCCCCCCCCATTCACTTAAAACGTGCCTGCCTAAACTGGAAAAGTGGGGGGATAGTGGGATTTTGCAAATCCAGTTTTAAACTAAAAAAGAAGCACAAGGATCACAGCAGAAGGACCCCCCCCCAAACTCCTACCTATGACAAGGACTACGGAGGCTGGGGGCAGTGGCTGGGAAGTTTGGCAGCCCCACCCTCTGCTCTTTATACTCCCCAGGAGCTCAAGCTGAGAACAGTGAGGATGGGCAGGGGAGGAGGAAGAAAAGACAGCCCCACTCCTGGGCTGGATTAAAGGCCTGGGCGGGCCGGTTCTGGCCCATGGGCCGTAGGTTTGACACCCCTGCTGTAGAGGCTCACAGCAGCTAATTTCATACATTTAAAAATGCAAAGACAGGCAAGCAACCCTTTCCTCAGCAGTTCTGCCAAGCAAAACAATAAGTAGAATCAGATATAATACACATACACATAGCATTCATTTACTTTTAAGGACAACAGGTGATCAAGGTCATCCTGTGCCTTTTACAGAAGACCCATTTAACAGAGTTTGGAAGCTCTGGAGACCAGGTCAAGGGGGCTCACACTCACGCCCATTTGAACAGAAATGTCTCATCTGATAAACCGATACTGTCTCAGACTTCAGAGATGCCTGCGTCACCAAAGGAAAAAAACAAAAGCAACAGGATTCTGAACCTTCTCCATTTCTGGATAGGGACTGAGGCTCTAGGAGTTGAAGGATTAGAGTTCAGGCCACACTCCCAGTTTTCAACAGTCAGCATCTTTTCTTTGGTTTAATCCAAAAGAACTCTGCTCTCTCATTGCTGACACTGTGCGACAACCTCCCTCAGATCTATATGTTGGTATCTCATCCTCTTCTACATCCACCAAAGCTCTCTGTGATTTTTTTTAACCCTTTCCATGACCTTGTCCCATTCTCTCCCCCTCCCCTGTTCTATCCCAGTACATATCGCCCTTTGTGTAACCTGGTATCCCAACTGCACCCACTTCAGCCAGCCACTCTTGCTCTCAAACTATCCTGCCCATTCTTCTTTGCTGCTGCCAACCCCCCTTCCAGGATTATTTTTTAAATTATTATTATTTATTACATTTTTATCTCACCCTCCCCACCATGGCAGGCTCAGGGTGGCTTGCAATACATAAAAATAGATATATACATTAAAACGACATATACTAAAAACTGAATTAAGTTAAAATCACAACGTAGAAGACTGCATGGAACTCTCTCCCAGAACTCTTACATGGCTCCATCTCCCTTCTGCTTTAGCTTCAAGTCACTTCTGAATACCCACTTTTGGCAATGCCTTCATCCTGGCCCCTTTGTACGCATCTCCACGTGAGTTCATGTACCTATGTTTGCCCCTTGCTACCCTTATTCTCTCCCTTTCTTTTCGTCTCTGCTGCTATACTGTCATTGCCCCCCACGGTTAAACTGTACATTGGAGGCTCCTTAGAGCCAAGGAAGTAACAATTTAACACAACAATTTTAAAAGGTGGCTCATACCCTATGACCTCTTTCCAGTGAAGGATTGTCACCCTGGTTAGCCAGTTCCCCCCTCCCACTGCAGACCCCCCCCCCATGTGCCCCTATGCTGTTCCTCAGGATCCTGACTTCTCAGTGGTCAGTGGGAATGCCCCACTGTGCAAGTCTGGTTTACAGCTCTCTTGGGATGCGAGTCAATGATTTCAAGAAACTGGCACACAATGGAGATGTGGGCACAGCATCAATTTCCAAGGGAAGTAGGGAAAGTTATCGTATTCATTTTCTGTAGATAAAAACCAGTCAATTGCATACAAAGGGAGGATTCTGCTCACTGCCAATCATTTTCTTCCAATGAGACGATACTTCCAGTTACAGTGCCAGACTCACCTGCCATTGATATCCATGGTAGAAGGAGTGGCTGCAGGGGGTGGCCGGGCAAGGCGCTCCTCCTGCACGTAGGGTGTCTGCACCATCACAGCTCCGGGAAGCTTGTTGCCTCCCGAGTTGGTACCCAGGCTGCCTAGGATTCCTTTGTCCTGGGAAAGAGGAGGAAAGGGAGACCTAGTGTGGATGTCGCTGTACCATTTTTCATTACCAGATTCAAATCCCTACTTGCCACAAAACTAATTGGGTGACCTTGAGCCATTCATTCTCTCTCAGGCTAAGCAACCTACCTCGCAGGGTTGTTGTGAGAATAAAATGAGGAAAAGAGAACCATGTGCACTGCCCTGAACTCTTTGGAAGAATGGGTGGATTAAAAGTCCATTCAGTAAATAATATTCAATAAATTCATAATACACTAGGTTTACTGTGATGCAACTGATGCAAACACGACCAGGTTGGGGAGGGAAGGAAAGGGGATTCAGCTTCTTTCAAAGCCCACCTCATCAGACCAAGAGAAAAACAGGCCTTTTTCCCCAGATGCAAAACCAGCACCAAAGTTTTAAGCAGACCACGAAACCTCATATTGGAAATTAAAAAGCTATCTGTTTGATTTTATACAGTCTGACATCGCGGCAGTCCTGCGCAAGGAGGCACCCTGGGAAGGGAAATCCGCAGAAATTTGGAAAAGGTGGAGGACCTATCTGGAGTGGATTTCCAAGGAGGGGAGGGAAGACATTTGCTGGAAGATCTTGACTTTGTGCCCGTGGCTGGAGAGAAAAGACTAAGGACTACACGATGATAGGGAAGGGAGGAGGGAGGGAAGGGAAGAGGAGGAAAAATTGTAAGATGCTAAATAATATGGAATGTAAAAGTGATGGATAAAACAAATAAAAATTAATCAAAAAATATTGGAAGTTAAAATATGAAACTGGCGTATATCAGGTTAGACCAGTGTTTCCCAAAATGTGAGTCCCAGTCCAAAAGGGGATCATGAAGGCTGTGAAACTGGGTCAAAGGCTTTTGCAGTTTTCCTGATTTGTGCATGATTTTTAAAGTGGGTCACCATACCAAGTGAATTTAGACTTGTGGGTCACCGTACCAAAAAAGTTTGGAACCACTGAGTTAGACCGTTAGTCCAGCCCTCTCTATTGCGATACCAGCTGCTTTCCAAAGTTTCAGGCAGATGGAATCCCCCCCCCCAACTTGGATCTAACTTTAAATGGTCCCAGAAGAGCACCAAACATCTGGACTGCCAGCCAGCAAAAAGCATGGGGAGTGAGACCATTTCAACACATTACGTGATTTCCATAGCAGTTCACTCACACCAGCCTGACTATCCGCACCTGGAATGGTCAACTTTTTAACTCAGAATTTCAGCTCCCCCAAGTTGCTTAGGGCCTGAACCCTCCCTAGATGCAAAGCCACTGATGATGTATGGGCAAAAAGGTGAACTCACGGCACAGAGCTGCCCAGTTGATTCTGCATGTCCAGGAAATCTAAGCCACACCTCTTAGGAAACCTTCAGCTGCTTACGATAGCCTTCCTCTTTTGGAATCTCCAAAGCTTTTGCTTCTAGTTTTTGCTCTTAAGTTGATTCGGCATGAGTTGATCTCAGTTTTAGATACATTAGCAGCACCAGTGATTCCCTAATTTCCAACCACCGCATTACTGTATTTCTTTCACAGGACTGTCAGTCTCCATGAGAGAGTCAGATTCAACAACTCACAGCCAGGCATTCTTCCTAATCGTACCCATACCTGCACCGCTGGAAATGGAGTCATGCTCCGATTCATCTGTTCAAAGGTCTGCCCACTGCCCTCAGGGTTCCAGGATGCCTGGGAGTTGTTTGCGGCAGCTGCAGCACTCTCTTTTTCTTGCCGCAAGTTATTCCTTTGGATCTGCTGACGGATGAGCAACTCACGGAGTCTCTGCCGCTGGAGGGAGGAGCAAAAGAAAATGGGATACAGGCTACCAGTCTGTTATTCCTTCAAAAGTCTTTTTGAGCAATTTCCTTTCATTCTAGTCACATTCATGGTTCTTCCATAAATCATTATCTCCCCCAACCCAACCCCCACTGGCAAGTCGCCATCTTCTGTGATAGGTAGCCCAATTAGATTAGGCTGTCATCTGCATTGACATCTGACAGTTTTACATGCTTTAGTCTCTGGCTGGATTCACATGTAATAACCAGCCATGGGTTTATCAGTACAGGAATGAGCCTAGGGGGAGTCTCGGCCTTATGTCTAGGATGAATCCTAGTTTGGAAGCAAGAGAAGTAACCTGCTAATGGATGAGAGGGAGATGCCATCCCACTCCCCACCACAGCCTCAGATCCACGTTGCTGTTAATTCACAGAGGTCCTGCTGGCCCTACTCACAATCCAACCCTATATTTGAGGTAAGGAAAGAATTCTACTCTCACCTACGAAATTAGGTACAGATACTGAGCATACCCCTCCCCCCAGTTTTGCAATCTGTAGCTTGATCTGCTTGCTCAAGTCCGTGGGGGTTCATCTGTCCAGTAGGAACCTTTGGTGCAATGCACCTGGGTCTGGACTGTATGGCTGATGTCCTGGCCGTAAAGGGTTAGATGGTGTTTAAGACCCTTCCAGACGCCCAACTCCCCTCTGCTGGTTTACCATCACTTTAAAGCGCTGATTGATTTCCCCCTGCTCATATCCCTCTTGGAACCACCCAAGCAGCACCCTTCTCACCTGTCGCTGTTTCTCTAATTCTGTCTGGCTGATGTTGCTGATTGCCCCCTCCTGGCTGGCTGGCAGTTCTTGCAGTTCCCTGTTTGGTGGGCCCACCACGCCTTCTTCCCTCTTGTCACCTGGGGGCACCATTCCTGTCCGTGGCAGGTAGGGCAAGGTGCTCTCTTGCTGAGATGGCTGCTGCGGCAGGACCGAGGGAGGACGCAGCGGGGAGACGGTGTAAGAGTCTGTGGTACCCTTGCCTGGCCCTAGTGGGCTCCCAGCTTGGTGGAACCCCGGAGAGGAAACGTAGCTTGTGCTTTGGGGCTTGCTAGGAGCAAAATGGCTGTTGATCCCATGGGAAGGGGAACTCTTGATTGGCTCGCTAGGAGGGAAAGTGAAGCGCATTTGGGGCTGGGCATTTGGAAAGACATTAGCACCAGGGGAGCGAGCAAACTGGGGTTGCTGGCTAGTCTTGGGGTGGGGCTCACCCGAAGGAGGCACTGCTGGATAGCCCCCAACTGCTGGGCTGTTGTGGGAGACTGGCAAGGGTTTGAAGCCGGCATCTGGCATCTGGGGACGAGGGGGCTTGTGCAGAGGGGCAAAAGGATCCCGGGATTGTGGCCGTGAAGGAGGCCGGGAGTAGGGGTCGGGAGACTGAAAACGAGGGGTGACCGGAGACTGGCAGAAGGCTTCGTTGGAAAGTGGCCGGGGAGTGAGAGGGGACTGGGAGCTAGACTGGGACTGTGGGCTGGCTGGTATGCGTGAGAAGGGGTCAGAAGGTAGTGAGCGAGGGGGAAGGGCACAGCAGCTTTCTGGGGGTGGGGGCTGAGGCCGAGGCGTCAGAGGAGGCTGAGCATAAGGGTCCGGGAACGGAGATTGCCGGTAGAGATCAGCCTGGCTGGGGGGAGAAGAAGCCAGAGGGTGAGAATCTGGGGGCCGATGCCCCAAACCTGGGCTCTGTGGCTCCACCTGAGATTGCCGGGGGGTGAGCGGGGCTTTGAACACATCTGGGGCTTTCATTTCAGTGGGATGATGAGCACCGGCTGGTGAGTCACCATAGCCATAGCTTGGCGAGCAGATTCCTGGCCCGGCATCTTCTTTCTTGATATCCAGCCCTTTCTTCTGTTCCCCAAAGGGGGGTGGCGAAAGCATCAGTGCAGATTGCTGGGGGCTTCCAGGCACAGACAAGTTTTCCAAAGACCCACTCGGGCAGCGGGGTTTCAGGAAAGGGTCTGGGGTGGAGGGCCTATGCCTAGGGGTTCCAGGTGGAGTGGGCTGGAACTCCCCAGACTGTGGGGTTGGACGGGGATTGGGCAGGTGTGGGGACTGTCCGGAGGAGGAGGAGGAAGAGGAGGAGGTAAAGCCGGCAGGCACTGAGGAAGGAGAAGGAAAACGTGGATCTGGTGGGGGGCAGGCAGAGGCCATGCCATAGGGCTCGTGCAAAGGCACTTGCGCTGGGGGCTGGGCACTGGCGGCAGAAGAGGGAAGATTGAGGAAGAGCTCACTGGGCGACTCAACACCTGACCCGCTTGGCAGAGCTGCAGCATTGTTGATGTAGACGGGCTGCCTGGCTGCTGAGGTGGCAGCAACAGGAGGAGGAGGAGGAGGCGGCGGCGGTGGTGGCGGCTGGGTGGCCCCTGGCAGTGCCCCCTGCTGGGGTGGGATGCGCAGATGCAGAGCAGGGCGGTCTGGTCTCCGCGGCACCTCTACTTTGGTCTGCTGCTTGCTGATCTGGCTCTCGGCTTGCTGCAGAAAGGGGAGCAAGAATGCACCACAGGCAGGTTGTCAGAGGCACCATTTGTACCTCCAACCCCTCTCCCGTCTCTGTGCAATGAAAAACGGAGTAACTAAGCTTACTGGCCTGTGAGCATTTCTTGAGAAGGGAAGGAATACTTGATAGGACCCCCCCCAACTGACCACAAAGAGTGGATGAACTGCTTCGGCATTGTTGTCAGGCTTAAATTTAACCTATTATGTGATCCCTTGCATATAATCCTTGATGCCACAAACATACTAGGCAAACCCAGAAATTGGTACAGGGTGAAGAAATCAACGTTTTGAGAATCTTCACTTTTTCCCATTTGGCTTGTTTTGATGGAAGACATTTCTAGTCCTGAAGGACAGCTCAATAGCGTTTGGGCAGCGGTACCCAGGAAAGGTTTTTCGCCACACAGAAGAACTTTAAATGGTAAATGAGTAGAGCTTTGGCGCCAGGATCAGAACTGCTGGACACAGCTGATTGAACAGGCCATTGTAGATGGGGTCATGGTGGTCAAGTCTAACTTCCCAGGAATTCTCCCACTCTGCCCTCAATAAGCACTACTCACAAAGGGACTTTTCATCATCATCTTGCTTACCTTCTGCACCTTGTTGATGCGGTGAGCTGCCCGGTTATCTTTGGCCTTTTGCTGCACGAAAAAAAATCCACATTGAATTTGGATCATGATGACAGATGGTAAGAAATTCCCCTTCCCAACGTAGAGCAAATGTTTGCTTCCTGCCTCAATTAATGGGCCCATGTTTTAAACTGTTAACATTTTTTAAAAGAGAAACAAATACGTAAGTAGAACTGCTGCGGCAGTTACACTGTGTGTGTGTGTTGTTGTTGTTGTTGTGTGTGTGTGTGTGTGTGTATCACCCTCCATTCAAGCAAGGATGTCCATAAAAGCACTAAGAAAACCTGCACGGGAGAAGTAGTAATTCAAACACACAATCTTCATGGACTACTTACCAAATAAGGGGCTTTGTCTGGGGCTGGCACCTTTCTCCAGAGCTTCATGATCTGCTTACAACGGCTAGACCAGTCTTGCGTAGGGGGAGGGATGGAAGAGGAGGAAAAACACACCAAGTTCATTTTACTCAGTTTTGCCCACAGGGTCTGGTCACAGATTTGATATGACAGAAATGTTGCGTCCGCTTTTAACAGATACTGCATTATCACTGTGCTATAACAATAGTTAACCGCTAAATTGGCTTGTCTATCCAGGACAATCCAGTTGAGAATGATTGCTATAGTGTAACAAGAGCATACTATTCAACAATGTGTGCACGTAACCAAAGAAAAACTTTTTGCATAGGCCACTGTGGTTTCAGCCACATTAGTTCTGGAGGAGATACCTTAAATCCCTGCAAAAGTTCTAACGGGGTATTGGGTTTCCTTGGGCAAATCACTCCCCCTCCCCAGCCTAACAGACTGTTGAGATGAGAAAGGGAAGCTCAGAAAAAGGTTCATGAGTTGCCAGTGACAGAAGAGGCACACTGTTATGTATCCGTCTTTTGATGGGAGACTCAGGTCACGGTTCAGTGGTAAAGTCCCTGTTCAGTATGCAGAATGTTCCTGCCCTCTCCTGTTAAAGAACTTTACTTAGCAGGAAGAAAAGAACTCGAGTGCTTAGAAAGTGGCTACCAGTCCGTACTGCGCTGGACAAACCAAAAGTCTAATTCAGCATAAGGCAGCTTCATGACTCCAGAAATTTGTTAATGTGTTGTAAAGGAGGAGGAAATTCACTCCACCGTTGCTCACGGCAGTGCCTTTACACCCTTCCCAAGCATAATCAAACTCAGGTCTGCCACCTTCAGTCATGGTTTATTCCAAACATACTTCCAAGCCTGACTTATGGAATACAGAACTAAAACACATCCTACACAGAAGAATTAACAGAAGGCTTCCCCTTCCCTAAGCAACCAGACCAAGACTATCAGTTAAAGAGAAAGCTTTGTTCAAGTAAAAGGTGTGCTGTTGGAGAGGCCCATCCATAATTTCTTCACAGGGAATCTGGATGCTCCATGCCTTGTCGACTACACGGGTAGGTTATTTGAGGAAAATGGCCAACTTCACTAGCAATAACAGGGACATGCTGATGGGCTGTGGGAACTGATGTCCTTTGCACTGTTTAACATCCCAAGAAACTTGGCTTTTATTTTTCAACAGAGGCAAACTTCAAGCAATTGTAACGGCAGGGAAAAGCTCAAAAAAGCATCATCAGTGCTTGGTGAATTCAATGATGGAAGAATGTCTCCAGCAAGTAGGGCTGCACTGTACCCAACTTATTGCCCAGTGCCTAAATTTTGTGAAATGTTCTCAAGTGTGATCAGCACAATTTATTTTACAAAATGTAGTTGCTCTAAGAGCAGGACTGAAATCACCCTGGCACAGAACTTGGATTTTTTTTTTGTCAGCAGCAGACACGCCACACAACACTGGGAGAGAGAGTCTTCATTAAACAATCAAGACACGTAGCCCTGACCTGGATAGCCCAGGCAAGCCCGATCTTGTCAGATCACAGAAGCTAAGCAGGGCCGACCCTGGCAAGTATTTGAAAGGGTGACCTCCAAGAAATACCAGGACTGGGACACAGAGGCAGGGTTTGAAGCCACCCTTCTGAAATGTCCTAGCCCCACTAGGGGTCGCCAGGCTCACAAGCGCATGCACGCACACAAAATACTCACCAAAAATAGTAAAAAAAGGAAAAGGAAAAAAAACCCCACAGACAAGCAAAGTCAGTTTGCAACAAAAGGTTGCATGTCATATTGGGGGGGGGGGACCACCAACCTGGGTAGTCCTGTCTGAGGTTGGGGAAATTCATGTTGGCATAGAGCACAGGTGAGATGGTGGACAGCTCCCCCAGTTCCTCGTCCTTCTCCCAGCGCTGCAGGCTCCGCTGGTTATAGGAGAGTCCGTCACTCTCCCCCTCTGTTGTGGGTGTGGTGGGCGTGGAAGCTGCAGAACTACTGGCCCAAGGGCTCTCCGGTTCACACTGCTCAGGGCTGAAGAAGCCACTCCTTTCCCTATAAAGCAGAGGAGAAAAAAATTCAGGCAAGAAGATGAATACAAGGCGAGCGGAATGGGTAGTTGAAGGGCTAGGATGGGATGACTGGGGAGCAGCGCCAAGGGTTCCTGCAAGGCAGGCTATTGCCACCTTGGGCCAACTTACCTGCTATCAAGAAACGGGGACTGGCAAACTCCAGAGTAGGTCTCCATAGGTACAGCAGGCTGCAGGGATCCAAGGGAGACCCCACCACCTAAGGGGAGGACAGAGAGTATCAGAGGTTGAGTCGAGAGGTGCTCTCCCTTCTCCCATTCACCTTCAGTTGAAGACTTCCAAAAGCAAAGATGATCCAGGCTTGGTTATCTAAAGCCAAGATAATCTTGCGAGCACATCCACAATAATTACAGATCCACATGCCTATGCTGCGCTGTAGCCTAATGCCACCCCAGCTTCAAAACTCACAATACACTCTCGGGTAAAAGGTTCCTCACCTGGTTAACTGAAAATGAATCTTAATCACACAAAATGTGTGGCCACTTACAAGTAAGACGTTCCGTCCTATCTGTAGCCCCAGCCGACTACAACTGAGCTCATGCTGGTGAGATGGTATGGCTACTGCAGCTCTCTTGGTCCCACAGAGTTAGAACAGATTAGAGGTTACAGCTTACAGAAGGAAACAGGAAGCAGAAGTAAATCACTTTTCCTGCTGCCTACACTTACTGACAGATGGAATTACTAATATTACCCTACCTGGTCAAGCTTAGGGTATTCCTGCTCTCAGGATTGGTTGTTTTTTTTAAGAAAAGCTGTGTTTAGGAATTCTTTTTTTCTCTCATTTACCCAGGGGTCGTTTCATAGAAAAAGAGCTAGGGGAACTCATTAGCATAACTCATTAGCATATGCCAAACCCCCTGACATCACCGGAAGTGTGTCATAAGGCCACACCCCCTGACATCACCGGAAGTGTGTCATAAGGCCACAC
>NW_015162482.1:534742-561631 GCF_001447785.1 Gekko japonicus
AGCTCCACTGCCAAGCCCCATGAGGGGCCCGGCGGTGGACCTGCAAGGCCGGCGGGAGTGCAAGGGAGCCCCGCCAAGGCCCTCCCTGGCCCCAGGCAGGCAGGGGTGGAGAGAGGCAGGGAGGAAGCAACTTACCCTCCCTCTTCTCCTGCCTCCTCCTGGCTGAATGAGGGCCGGAAGCGGGGCGGCCGGAAGCAGGGGGCGGGGCTTCATCATGTGCCCCGCCCCCCCGTACCTCACCCGGGGGGACTGCGATCCCCCGCGATCCCCCCCAAAATGACCTCTGCATTTACCTCCATTTTAGAGGCTCTCTTCCGTTCTGAACCAGACTAATCTTGCTACACTGAGCCATGTTTCACTAGCTTGGCTACTGTAACACACTTTACATTCTGCTGCCCTTGAAGACAGTACTGCTACAACCTTCACTGAGTGGTGTGACCATGTGCTTACCTCAGATCTGCATATTAAGTTTGCTTTCAAGCTCTGTTCAAAGTGCTGGTGTTAACCTGTAAAAATCTTCATGGCCTGGGACCCTCATACCTGAAGGACTACCTCTCTCCATATGAACTCATGCACCAATTAGGATCTAGCCAACAGATTCAACTGGTGGTGCTTTCTGATAGTCATATTGACACACAAGCGGCCAGGAACCAGAACTTTTTCTGTTGTGGCCATCTTTGGTGTTCCAAGATGTCTCTCTTTTATGGTCCCAACCTTTTAAAAATCCTTCATTCTAGTTCCAACTACGAAACCCTGGCTCAATAAGACATCATCATCATCAACATCTCCATCAATTCTAGGTCTACCACAGTCAAGGAAAACCCAATTCCTCCAGCATGACCCAGTGGTAATCGCCCCTCTCACTGCTGAGTACAAAAAGCCAGAGTTTTTAGCTCACAAGTGCAATTCTAGTTCAATGTTCCCTTTATTTCACAAATACCTCCCTTCTCTAGGGAGAGAGCAGGGACCTGACAATAAAGCCCTTAAATGCAGCAATAAAGCCCTTTGCTCCTGAACTCCTCCACTCTCAGTTCAGAAAATGCACATCTGGAGGCCCTACAATGAGGTTGTCCTGCCCCTAGCAGAAGAGAGCACAGTAAAGTTAAGTTCCAGGGAACGAAAGTGCTATAATGACATGAAATGCTATGAACAACTCGTAGTACCTCTTCTCTGAAAGATCCAGACCAGCCCAAAAGCAAAGGTGTGGCCCATAACCCCCAACCCCAGCCTCTCCTTACTCCCAAGTGCAGTGGTCTCACCTTGCAGGAAAGGCCTTTGGGCAAGCTGTGTGCGGTTTGGGTCACGGATGCCTCCAGCCTCTGGCTCAGCCCCGACACAGTTGAGTTGCTGCTCTCGCTCAGCTGATCCCAGGACATCTTTAAAGAGCTGCTGAACATCCTTGCTCTCCATTTTGGGTAGCTCTGTTGGCAAGGAGGAACGCTCCAATGGAATCACAAGCAGTAAGATCATCAAGAGACAACCTGAGCCACATACGGAACCTGGTGGTCTCCAAAAAGGACAGGTTGACCTTCTGAGGTGAGTGTTAATTTGACCAGCGTAGGATGGATACAACAGCAGCTGGTCTTAGTTTAAGCCACTAGGATCTACCCCTATTCCAGAGCTTGGGAGAAAAGCCAGGAGGCCTGGCTCCCAGTCTCCCCTGCTCTCCATGGGGTAGATCCTTAGCAGAAGGATGGGGGCAGTAGGGTCTATTCAAAGGGCCCGCCTGACCTTCAGTGGGGATTTTGTCAAGGTCGGAGCTGAGCACCCCCTCCCCCGGGGGTGTGGCTGGGTTCTCGGCACCTGTAGGATCTGGAGTGTTCTTGGGCACCATCTGTTCTTCTGTGCCTGTAAGGAGCAAACACCAGACCTGTCAGTACAGGGAATGTCCAGTTAACATCCATGGCACAAGTGGACAGGGCAGAGGGACAAACAGTATTGACCCCTGACTTCCAGTAGGCCAAGCAAGCATCAGGAAGGATCTCCTAACCTCTTGGAAGGGATACTCCCCTCTAAGTAGAGCAATTGTGGGACAATTTAATGTGGTCAGGTGACACCACTTTGGTTTGCAGCTCAAAACTCAGGAAGCAAGGGTGGGAGGGGTGAGGCTAGTTGCCTTTTTGGCTACTTGCCCTGCTCTTAAAGGGTGGGAGGGGTGAGGCAAGTAGCCTTTTGGGCTACTTACCCTGCTCTTAAAAAGATCTCTGGATTTCTCCAGCAGTGCAAAACATTACAGCCTGCCTTCCAACAGGGGTGGGCTGTTAAGGACCAAGTCACAGAGCTCCCACTGTTCCCCTGTCTTGACTTTCCGACACAATTTGGTCATTTGGAAGGACAGGGAGGGTGAAGTGGCATACAGAGCCCCCCCTCCCCCATTTTATTCTCACAACCACCCTGTGAGGTTGCTTAGGCTGAGATGAGAGACTGGCCTAGTGTCACACTGTGAGTCTCATAGCAGGACTAGAATCCGAACGTAGATCTCCCCCGTCATAGTCCACCAAACCAGACTAGCTGTCACTTTTAACTTGGTCGTTATTTGTCCTTTTTCAAACTATGTTGTTTGCTGTGCTGAGAACCTGAGGTTTGAGCTATAGCACCTACATTTTGAAAGTAAATAAAATACTCAGAAACAGAGAAGTGCTTTCTCGCCCACTTCCGGAAGTGACAGCTTTAAAGCACACACTCACACAAACAGTAAGATCTTGAGTAGAGATGCGAAGCCCCCCACCCCAGGTTGTTTTACCCAAAAGCTTTTTTTAAAAAAACCCAAAGGAAAAATAGGGAAATTTGGGGGAGTACTGAAAAATATTCTTATGAATTTTTTTTTCTTTTTAGAATAAGTGAAATGGATCTTTAAGTCAATGCTTCACTCACTCAAAACATACAGCATGCAAAATTTTATGTAAGACAATGCAAAAAATAATGCTAATTCCCATGTCTACAATGTACTTATTTTCAAGGTCTGAACTCCTTTTTTCTCTTGACTAAAAGGAGTCATTGTGACCAGATCTGAGCGTTTCTCTACAGCTCCCATTGGGTTAAGTGGGAGCCTCTCAGTCACCACCACAGCAAGCCCTAAGGTTAAACAACAAGCTGCCCTTCCATTTTGGTATAGTGGTTAAGTGTGTGGACACTAATTTGGGAGAACCGAGTTTGATTCCTCACTCCTCCACTTGCAGCTGCTGGATGACCTTGGGCAAGCCATAGTTCTGTCAGATCTGTTCTTGAAAGAGCAGTTCTTACAGAACTCTCTTAGCCCCACATACCTCACAGGGTGCCTGTTGTGGGGAGGGGAAGGGAAAGGAGTTTGTAAGCCGCTCTGAGACTCCAAGTGAAGGGTGGAGTATAAATCCAATCTCTTCTTCTTCTTCTTCATTTTGTATTTTTTTGGTGAGCATTTGTGTGTGTGTGTGTGTGCCTAGAAGTCATGGTTGACTTCTGTTGACCCCTAGTGAGGCTTGGAAGTTTCAGAGGGGTAGTTTGCTATTGCTTGCTTCGGCATCCCAGCCCTGGTATTCCTTGGAGGTCTCTCATCCAAGTACCTGTCAGGGTCAGCCTTCCTTAGCTTCTGAGATTTGCTGAGATTGGGCTTGCCTGGGCTATCCAGGTCAGGGCCATTTTGTATTTTTGAGTGGCATCTTCAGCCTCATGTCACCTTCCCACCAATAACAGCCCAACATTAAAAGCACTGGGGGCCTGCTAGGAAATATTTGTATGAGAGCACTGTGGCCGACAGTTAGGTCCGTAGTGGCACAAGATTTGACATGGATGAGAGCAAAACAACTGAAGAACATGAGAAATGTTTCCTCTGTTGGAACGACAAAGTACATACATCAGAAACAAAAGGAGTTGGAATGGTGTGGTAAGAACAAAATGGCTGGAGATTAATGCAAGGCTTGAGAGCTGTGGTTGGAGGGAAGTGAACCTCCCATAACATAAGAGATAATATGTAAAATATATAAGATTGGATTGTAAGCAGTAATGAACTTTGGAAATCATTTTGATGAAGATGTGGTAAAAATATTACAAAATGGTGTTAGTATGTTTTATATTTGAAGAATGTTAATATTTGTTAAAAACATAAATATATTGTGAGGTTGTGTGTGTATTTTGGTGGTTTTTTTAAAAAAATTATGTTTTTGTAGTATGGTTTGTAATTTAATTTAAAAAATTCTACACCCCCCCCAAGAAATTATTATCCCAACATTAAAGATCAGCAAGCACCAACCAGAGAACTCCAGAACAGACCACCACAAGATTTGAATGCCACAGAGATACATAAATGAACAGCCCCACTCCTCTGCAGGAACTAGTGAGCATTTTTTTCTGTTCTAAAAGCGGATGGTCTAGATTTATACAAGCCAACTATAGGTAAGTGTTGTATAACACAATCTCAGGGCTTTTCTGCATTCTCATGTTCTTCACTTGTAAGTTCCTGTTCCTTGGGGGGCAGAAGGGCTCCTGTTCTGCATGTACTTTGCTCCTCCTAGTGGTGGATTAGATATTACACCAGTTCATGTCTGGCAAAAAAAACCCTGCAGTTGCCAGACAGAAACTGATGTAATACCAAATCAACCACTAGAGGGAACGAAACATGAGCAGAACAGGAGAAAAACTCTGAAGGAATTGGAATTTACAAGCGAGGAAAATGAGGATGCAGAAAAGCCCTCAGACAGCAGCCATAGATACCAGGGCTCAAATCCTTGCTCAGTCATGAATTTCATCGGGTGATCCGAGCCCAGTCACACACTCTCAACCTAACGTGTCCCACAAGGATAAAATAGTAAAGGGAAGAACCACGTATACTGAACCAAGCTCCTTGTAGGAAGAGTGGGATTAAAATGTGGAGTGGTTTGAGTGTCAGACTAGCAAATTAAGCACAAAGGTATAGCAGACAGGAAAGAGTTTTCTATAGCTGCGTCTGACTCTTTAAACTGATGTGGCACATATACCCTCACGGAGGCAGATGTCACACCAAGCCCTCCATGCTCCATTAAAAACCTTGTACTCACCGGTGTTTTCAGGCTTGGCCTCAGCAGCTTTCAAGCTGTTTTCCGGGGCAGCTGTCTCCCTGCCATCAACACATTCATTCCCTAGAGGGTGACAGAGAAAAGCCAATACAGTAGAATAGGGATGGTCATCTGACTGCCTGGATATGCCCCCTCATCCCCGCAGAGGCAACTAATCTGGCCCCAGTGGCCATACCAAATCATCGTCATGGAAAGACAAGTGAAGCTGAATAAATGAGAGAGATTCCACACTGTGACGTCAAATCTCCCTTTCAAATATGACTCATATGTAACTACCGTAGTTGGCTATAAGTTAAAATACCCATTTGTAACACTGTGCCTGAGTGCTGGCACAATAAAGCACTTGCTACTGGAGAGTGGTATGTTTTCAGCCCCCAGACTGCTGGAGAACCCACAGGAGGGGCATGTGAGTGGGCCACCCTTGCACAGCACCGCCTTCCTTTATGTCAGCTCTCCCTGGACAATACCTTTTTCTTCTATGCGAACTACCTGTGCCCAAACCCAAAGTCCCATCCACATCTGCCCACACTCACCTTTTTGCTGAACCGAGGCCTCCTTTCCATCCATTGGCCCTTTCTGGAGCATGCCACAGTCCACCTTGGCCCTGGGAGCTCCCTGGCCGACAGGAGGGTGAGCCGTTCCTTCTCCACCCACACCACCGGCTGCCAACACGGCCTTTCTGCTCAGGTCCAGAAGTGCTTTTCCAAAGAAGGCTTCCTGTCAAAGAGGTGGGAGAAGGAACAAAGGGGTAGGAGGAGAGGGACGTCCCCAGAAGTTTACTCGGATGAACCTCCAGAAAGTCAACTTTTATCAACTGCTTTAGTGCAACTATTTCCTCTGGTAAATGTATTTATTTACCTCATTCATACCTTGCTTTTCTCTCCAATGGACATTCAAAGTGCTTATATCATTATCTCCTCCTCCATTTTCTCCTTACAACAACCCTGTGAGGTAGGTTAGGCTGAGAGGGTGTGAATGGCCGAAGGTCATCTAGCAAGTTTCCATGGCAGCGGGGGGATTCAGAGATGGGACTCCCAGGTCCTAGTCTAACACTGTAGCAGCTACACCATGTTGGCTGTCTTCTATCCCTATCAAGCCTCCAAGGCCATCCCTATCAAGCCTCCAAGGCCATTTGCAAGAAAATTTAAAGCCAAATGGTGTAAAATTAGAAGGGATTAAAAGGTTAAATAAGAGAAGCCTATTCCCGTCTAAATACAATAATAAATAATTACATTCACCCTGATCAAACAGGGTTTATACCAAATAGATCTTTAAATGATAATATTAGGAAAACTTTAAATCTTATTAACCATGGGAAAGTAAATATTTATTTATTTATTAAATTTATATCCCGCCCTTCCCAGATGGGCTCAGGGCGGCTTCCAACAGCGGCAAATGCCATAATAAACAGTTAAAACAGTATAAAACAATCCATAAATAAAATGCGGTGCTCTAGATATTAACTTATCTCTCCAAGATGGGATCCTTTAGTCACCTAGCCTGGCAACATAGTTTCTTGGTCACCTAGGCGTCTTCCCAGGGCCGGTTCACTTATAGATCTAATCCACCGTCATAGATGGTAACTCGGTGGTGGCACAGTGGCGGCAGCAGCTCCTATGCAAAGGCCTGGCGGAAGAGCTCCGTCTTACAGGCCCTGCGGAACTGTGCCAAGTCCCGCAGGGCCTGGATCTCCTCTGGGAGCTCGTTCCACCAGACAGGAGCCGCCGCCGAGAAAGCCCTGGCCCTGGTTGCGGCCAGCTTGATGTCCTTGGGGCCTGGAACCACTGTCACTGCTTAGTCCTCGTGGCCCTTTCTTATATGCCCAGGGTAATGCTAATCACCACTTCAGGGTCAGGGAACCATTTTTCTCCAGCCCAGTTTGGCCGGGAACTTGGAGGGGTTCCCCCCCCTTCTTCTGGGCATGGAGCAGGGGTCACTCAATGTGTGGGGGAGGGGGAGGTAGTTGTGAATTTCATGCATTGTGCAGGGGGTTGGACTAGATGACCCTGGAGGTCCCGTCCAACTCTATGATTCCAGCCTGGGCTATCCAGGTCAGGAGACAGTCAGAACGACTCAAAATACTGCTAATTCTCGATTGCGATCCTCTCATTGATATGACTGGGTGGGGGGACTCGATCGGAGAAGAAATCAGTACTGCAGGCGAGGTAATTTTTGGACGTCCCGTTAGATCTTTTAAAAACCGACTGTTCTTTCAAATGTGACTTCTACAGAAGCAAAGCTGTGCAGGGAGCGCCCACGCTCTTGGCCCGAACTGTCCCTCTGGAGTTCTTCGCTGCTGAAACCCATTCAGGAGTGACAAATGGGTTCCATCATGTGATGGATTTAGTTTGGTAGAGACAGCCACTCGACACCACGCCAGCTGTGTCTGGGGGTGTGGGGGACAAGGTGAGAGAAAGCCAATCCCTTTTGTCAAATAAGAGTCTTAACCGGCTGACTAGCCAGGCGAGTCTGTACTGACCGGTCAGGTGATTTCTCCGTCTCCCTGCCAATTGCTTTTCCTGATGCGGGATCCCACTGAACCGTCGCAGGAGGACGTAGACTTCTCTCTGCTGAAATGCGATTCTGACAATACTTGTTGCTGTACAAGTTCAGCTGAAGAGGATGTCCTATGTGCTCTTCACACAGGAAGTCCCCAGTTCGATCCTTGGTATGGCCAGGAGGAGGAGGAGGAGGAGGAGGAAGAAGAAGAGCTGGATTTTATACCCTACTTTACTCTACCTTAAAGGTAAAAGGTAAAGGTTTCCCTTGCTCGAAAGCCAGTCGAATCCGACTCTAGGGTTGCGGTGCTCATCTCTGTTTCAAAGCCGAAGAGCCAGCGCTGTCCGAAGATGTCTCCGTGGTCATGTGGCCGGCATGACTAAACACCAAGGCGCACGGAACGCTGTTCCCTTCCCACCGAAGTGGTACCTATTTATCTACTTGCAGTTTCATGCTTTTGAACTGTTAGGTTGGCAGGAGCTGGAACTAGAGACGGGAGCTCACTCCGTCATGCGGCACACTCGGGTCTCGAACTGCTGAACTACCGACCTTCCACAGCCTGCAGTTCAGCGTCTTAACCCCTTGAGCCACCGCAGCTCTACCTTAAGGAGTCTCAAAGCCATTTACAATCGCCTTGAACACAGGGACCCATGAAGTTGCCTTGTGCTGGATCAGGCCCTTGGTCCATCAAAGTCAAGGTCAACTGGCCGGTGCTTGGATGGGAGACCTCCGTGGAATACCAGGATCATGAGAGATATCTAGGAATCCAAATACCATTAAAATTACAAGAATTATATGACTCAAATTATTTACCACTTATTGCAGAGGTAAAAACTATGCTAGAAAATTGGAATAAACAAAATCTATCTTTATTAGAAAAAATTGAATCAATAAAAACTTTTATTTTTCCAAAATCTCTTTTTTTATTTCAAAATGTACCAACGAAAATAGAAAAGGATACATTTAAATATGGCAAAATTATTTTTCCAAATTTCTCTGGTCAAATAAAAAACCTAGAATTAATTTTGATACTCTGACTAAACCAACAAAACAGGGAGGTCTTGGTCTCCCAGATTTAGAACAATATTATAATGCAGCACAACTCAAATCGATAGCATATTATGGACAGTAATTGCTCCACCAGTATCTCCAATAACAGTATTTATAAAGCAACCATGGTTTATACCAGGTTCCGACTTTAAATTATGGAAAGAAAAGGGATTGTTTCGATTAAACGGATGCTTACCAAACAACAATTGGAGGAAAAATACAAATTTGAAATTCCATGGTTACAATATTCCCAAGTTAAACACTTCTTACATAACCCTAATATTTCACAAATGATATGTAGACCACTAATACAATTTGAATATTTTATTCTTGCTAGTAAACAGTCAGCAAGGGGATTGATTTCTTTAATATATCAATTATTGAAACAACAAAAATGGAACCAGCTCACCTCAGTACAAAAAGCTTGGCATAAAGATTGTGGATTAGAAATTGATAAAGATCAATGGGAAAATATTTGGTCTAATTATCTTTTTAAAACTAACGCACTGAATATTAAATTCCAAAATTTTAAAATATATTCACGATGGTACTTAACACCTCAAAGGTTAGCACATATAATACCCAATGTAAGCCCACAATGCTGGAAAGGATGCGGAAGTACTGGAACATTTAAACACTGTTGGTGGGACTGTCCTTCTATTGTTAAGTTTTGGAATGAAATATTAGAACATATTGAGAAAATCCTAGGAACAAAGGTACCACATACTCCCGAATTTATACTTTTAAATTATTGGCCAGATATTAAAAAACCTGGAAACAAAATGGATCTCCTATTAATTTTTCTCATTGCAGCAAAAACTTTAATAGCACAAAACTGGAAATCAAAACAAATTCCAAGTGTACGGCAGTGGTACATAAAGGTATGGGGACTTGGCAGCCACAGACAAACTAGCATCCCAGATGGTAGCAGCTGACCGGATTAAGACATCAACTGACTTTATGAAAAGATGGTTTTCTTTTTTTTTGACTTTGTTACTAATTCTACAAATAAGATATGTTTGGTACCTAAGAAATATCTAAAATTTGTATTGTATTAATAGTTCAATAATGTTTATATTCAGAGTCTGTAAAATGTAAAGGATGTTGTAAAGCAAAAACTATAAAGTTTGTAGTTTAAGATGTTTGATGGTTTGTATTTTTATATAAATGTTATTAATAAAACTAAAAAAAAATTAAGTTTTAAAAAAAATAAGAGAAGCCTAGCAGCATCAACTTCTAATGTGGACTATGGTACCAACACCTTAGTCTACATCAAAGGCCCTCTGGAACAGGGAGTTCTATAAACAATTTGGAATGCCGTGATGCAGCCATGCAACTCCTGGGACAGGGCATTCCATAGGTGTGTGTGGTGGAGGAGACAGCTGAAGAGGTCTTCCCTTCCCTTGGGTAACAGCCAACTAAACTGTACTTCAGTTTAGGCTGGTTTCCTATGGAAGGCCCCCTCCTGTGAATCTCAAACTCTCGAGTGAAAGAGTAGAGACACAGATGGTCCTTAAGTTGGGACCCAAGTTAGCTAGGGCTCTAAAGGTCAAAATCAGCTCCTTATACTAGTCCTGGAAACAAGCCAGAAGTCAGAGTAGATAGCACAATGGCTTCGATATGATCACACCAGTATGTCCCAGTAATGACTGTAAGCGTCTGCTCTTTATACCAACTGTAGTTTCTGTACCATCTTCAAGGGCAGCCCCACAAAGTGTGTTATAGTCGTCGTCCAGATGTTTTACTAAGGCATGCGTAATTGTGGCAAGATTGCCTTTCTCTAAGAACAGGTACAGCTGGCAAACAACCGACCAGCTTAATATGGGCAGTAACACCTGTCACCCCCACTCCGTGATTCCCTTCCAGCCACTTGGCATTTCCCCCAGCAACAATTACCAGTCTCACAGCATACCGTTCCAGTCTCCTAAATACCTATGACTCCTCACCTCCCCCTCTCCCAGTCTGCCCTAACAAAATGATGACGCAAGAGAATTCCATGCACTTCTCTGTAGTTTTATCTCTGCTCCAATCCATTAAAGACATTTCCATAAGTCCCCATTGTCCTTACCTGAAGGTAGGCAGGGAACATGTCCTCCAGCTTGCTCTTCTTTCTACCACGCCGCTTGCTCTTCTTCTCATCACCCTCAGCCGCTCCCTGCTCAGGAGCACCCTCTGCAGGGATCTCAGAAAGTTGAGCCCCTGGAAGAAAAAGAGGGCTGAGTTGCCATTAGCATGCCCCAGCTTAATGGGCAGGGGTGGGAGTATTTAATAAACCCACGGAGTTTGCAGTCTGGCTCAGCTCATGCTGTTTTGCAGGTTCAGAGACTAGGAAGAAAAGGGGATGGGGACAACTGTGCAGGACTGGACTGAAGACAGGATTTTAGGAGGCGGACAGAGAGCTGTGCGAGAGCTTACCCCAAACCCTAATGTCCACCCCATTCCTTTCCAGCTCTATCCCTTTTTTCTCATGACCTGCTAAATATCCTCTAAATTTTAAAACCTGGCTCCTCAAAACCACAATTCTGCCGAGCCACTGAACACCTGCAAAAACATGCCTCATTTGCATAGCAAATATGTATGCAGAATATACTCTCAGGCTGCTAATGGAGAATGGAGGGCATCAACAATAGTCTTTTTAAAAAGTACAGATGGAATAGACTCCACCTAACATATTAAGTTAGGGAAGCTTCGAGAAGAACAACAGAACCCCCCTACCATGTCATTCCAAATTACAAGCATCAAGGATGACTAACAAAATACAGCCACAGCACTTACCCTCTTCAGGGTGCCCCTCCACACCAGTCACCTCACGAGAGACTTCCGCCAAAACTGGGCAGCCCTTTTTCAAGCGTGTGTGTGACTTCCGTTGCCGCACCATAAACCCTCCAATCCCTGTGCCAGGAATAGGATGGGGAAGGAGTTTAGTGACAGCACAGTGGGACTTCCCTCCCTCCCAGGTCCTGTCCCTGGTAGGGAACCACTCACCAGGGCGGTATGGCTTCCGCTTCCGTTTCTTGACCTCCTCCGAGTCCTCCAGAAGGCCCTTGCTCAAGTCGGCATCTGCAGCAGCTTCCCTGTCTGGGGTAGCCGGAGCTTCCAGTTTGATCTCACACTCCATGTGCTCAACGCTCACTGCAAGTGGAGGGGAAGAGAGATGACTGGATAAGATGCACCAGTCTACCCACTACTCCCAGCCCTTACCTACTACCTCCTTCCTCCCTTTCTCACAACAATATACATTCCATGTGTACCAGACTCATAAGAGGCTCATCATAGCCCCCTTTCCCCACAGACCACTGAGTTCAAACTTAGTTATGAAGTTTGAAACGTAAAACTTAAATGATAAATACAATTGTACCCCAACAGAAATAAGAATTATTGTATTTTATAGGTAATAAATAATGTATATGAAGGGGATGAAAAGGAAAATATTCTCTGTTCTATACATTATGAACTACATGTTTGTCTTTGACAAATGACCCATTTTTTTCTTTCCCCCCTTTTCTGTACACACGTTTTTCTCAAACAATATATATATATATATATTTTAATAATTAACTCTTAATTTCCACACAGAGAGAAAATCTCTCGCATTTGATTTTGGTGCACTGCTTTTGAATTTCTGCTGCCAGACAGATTTAACTCCACTGAGCTAAACAGATCATGAGTTTAAATAAGTGCCAGGCAGCGCCACTATAGTCACACTCCAATATACATGGCTCCTCGTGAAGCCTGCAGGAAGGGCACAAACCTTCAGCTTTCAGGATCTCCTCTGCCTCTACATCACCGTCTTTTTTCTCATCTGGGCCCAGAGGGTCAGCTCCTTCCAGCCCACCTTCGCCATTGAGGGTACACGGCCGTGGTGTCGTTGGTGTTGCCTTACGCGGCCGGCGCTTGTGCAATGGTGACAAAGACAGGTTACGAAGCACAGCCATACCAGTTTCTGTCAGCCAGACACCTTCAAAACGAAAATACTGGGGCTCTGTAAGACAAAAAAGAAGAGTGGAATTTGGCAGGTGGGTCAAACTAACTAGTCCAACACCTCAAGTGTTACTTAGCAGGACTAGACAGAAGTTTAACATCACTTCAGCCCACTAAATTCTATTCTTTTCCTGAAGCTGAGAATCGTACGCCAGAAGTCTGGGCCTGCGTTTGTTCCTGATACAAAACCTTCTGTATTTGGGACAGACAAAAGCAAGTACATCTTCATTTGAAGAGTAATTCACTTGGGGAATTCACCACCAAAGGTTGTTCTGATGGTCACAAATTGGCTGGTTTTAAATGGGGATTATAGCCCAGCGCAGCCCAATCTCACCAGATCTTGGAAGCTAAGCAGGGTCGGTCTGGCTAGTATTTGGATGAAGACCTCCAAGGAATACCAGGGTTGTGACACGGAAGCAGGCAATGGCAAACCACCTCCGAATGTCCCTTGCTTTGAAAACCCTATGGGGTCAACCATACGTCAGCCGTGACTTGATGGCAAAAAACAACAAACACAAATTTGTGGAGGATGACAACCTTTGATGGATCTACTGGCACAATGACTAAGCAGAACCTTCATGTTCAAAGGCAGTAATACCACAAATACTAAGTGATGGAAGGCAAGACAGGGGGAGGCTCTGGCCTCTATTGCCTGCTTTCAAGATGTCTAGGAGCATCTAGTTGGCCACTGTGTGAAATGCAGTGCTGCAGTAGAGATTCAGCATGGCTGTTTGTATTATTTGTATCCAACCCAATGCTTATTCCCTCTAGTTCAGACTTGCCCAACAGGGATTATGAGCTAGAAACACGTGGTCAAAATTCTGGATGCAGAGGACTCTCATTGGATGCTCATGTTCTACATTAAAAGCAACTAAATTCTGTTCCAACAACTACTAAACTTTGTAACTTGAGCAAACTATGCAAATGTGCATAGATCTGCACAATTTATTCTCCTTCTCTGATCACCAGGAGCTTTGCAGAGCATGAAGCCTCACTTCCTAATCAACAAAATCCTTTTCAGACCATCTATTTAAGCACTAATATTGCTAATAAGAACAGCAATAATAATAACACATTATAAAGAAAATGAACAGTTAATTAGTGATGAAGGAAGGACTAGCAACAATAACCAGTGGAATTCCAAAACAGGCATACTTGGATCAGTGAACATTTACGTAATCACATCATATTTTAAACTAGATTTGACTACTTAATAAACCAGGATGGAGCCATTGTTGGATTTGCCCCTCAGATTTTTCCAATGAATTTCAAAAACAGTAGCCATCTATTTGTGAAATCAGTTGTGTATGATATGATGGATTGTCAATAAGTTTGAGCTGTAGGAGACTGTCCAAGATGAAGTGTGTCCCAGATGAAGTGATCCCAAATCTTGATCACTGACTGCGTGTTTTCAAAACAAATTTAGAGTCCAGTGACACCTTTAAGATCAACAAAGGTTTATTCAAGGTATGAGCTTTTGTGTACGTGCACACAAAAGCTGCGGTGGCTCAAGTGGTTAAGACGCTGAACTGCAGGCTGTGGAAGGTCAGTAGTTCAGCAGTTCAAGACCCGGGTGCCGCATGATGGAGTGAGCTCCCATCTGTAGTTCCAGCTCCTGCCAACCTAGCAGTTCGAAAGCAAGAAATTGCAAGTAGATAAATAGGTACCACTTCGGTGGGAAGGTAACAGCGTTCCGTGCACCTTGGTGTTTAGTCATGCCGGCCACATGACCACGGAAACGTCTTTGGACAGCGCTGGCTCTTCGGCTTTGAAACGGAGATGAGCACCGCAACCCTAAAGTCGGATTCGACTGGCTTTCGAGCAAGGGAACCTTTACCTTTACTTTACACTTTTTCAAATACATCGGAATGGAAGGTAAGAGTTCAAACTTACAGACACAGGCTGAAGAGCAAATGAACATGTAACATGATGATGTTTTAAGATATGCAAAGACAAAGCTAAATAACAAGCTAAGGTTATAAGGCCAACAGCTGTTTTGATTAAATAAGGGGAGGAAACAGTAAAGCAATAAATATGTCAAAATAGGAAATAAATGTGTAAAAAACTGTATTTTCTAATTGTGGAAAGTAAACTGAGACTCTCCATTTGCCTCCTCTCAGGCATGGAGGTCACAGCATTTTTTTCTTAACTGAGGTGGGTGTAGTGTTCTATCAGCAAAACATTCCAATATTCCTTGCATTACATTTAGAATTCTTATACACTGTTCTGGAAAAGAAATACACTAAAATACAGAGGACGTATAGTCCTTCTTGTTGTATTTTTAAGCTCATCCACAACCATGAGGACCAGAACCTTGCCCTTTCTTTACTTACAGGTATGAGCTGGAACCCTCAGAAGCAGAATTCCACAACCAATTTTTAACACTGTGCTTTTGCTATGAAGTCTGGAGATGCACAAAATACATTCAGCTCTACTTGTACATCAAACAAACAACTCAAGCCAAAAGGAGATAACAAAGCAATGTGAATGGTGGCATTTAAGGTCCAGGCGAAACAAGACTCTAGCAAAAAACTGGGCTTGTGCTATGAACTTCTTAGGACTATGGATGGGCACCAACTGAATTAGAAACCAAAATTCGTCATGAGTTTGTTCGAGCCATCCCGACCTCACGAGCCCGCATGAACCTCCCAGGTGGGTTCGTGTGGTTCATGTTGGCAGACATGCTTGCACTGGTGGCAGGGCTTGGAGACGGTATTTAAAGAAACAGTGGTTAAAGGAATCCCTTTAAATGGTTTTTGGAATCTATGCACCACCGCACGACTCACAACTGAAGGCATTTGAAAGCCTTCTCAGTTGACTCACAAGTGAACTGGAAAGGCATTTAAATGCCTTCTCAGTGCTCTTGAGAGTCATGCCGAGTCAACTGAGAAGGCATTTAAAGGTTCCCTTTAAATTTCAGTGATCCCTTTTGCTGAAATGGTTTGCAAAACCCATTTAAAGGGAATGTTCCCTTTCAAGGACTTTTGCAAATGTGCGCCGCATGGGAGTGAAGTCCAAGAAGTGGTGAATTAGCTGCTTGGACTCCACTCCTATGCAGTGCCTGCTTGCAAAACCCATTTAAAGGGAACATTCCCTTTAAATGAGTTTTGGAAGATCTCCCCCACCCCCAATTCTGCTGGCCTCAGGGAGCTACCCCCAGGAGAAAGGAGGAGTGGAAGATCCATGAATCCGAACCAGTTCACGAAGCAGGAGAGATTCGTCCCAGTTCATGGTTTGTGGGACCTCATGAACCACAAACTGGGATGAACCTCCATTTTCCTAGTTTGTGCTCATACTTACTTAGCACTACAAAAAGATTTCAGACCTCAAGCTCCTGGTTGAAATCTCTATAAAAAGTGGGCTACAGGTGGTCCTGTTTATTAGCCTATTGATTTATTCATCGCTTTCCTATATAAATGAGATTTACTCCAAGGAACTCACAAATCATAACCAGAAGAAAAATCAATAATTACTTAAAATACTATCAGTAACAGAAGAACAACAATTAAGAACAGTGCTAATGAAAACCCCACTCCATAAAACATTTACAGTTGGAACGGGGGGGGGAAATCTTCAAAAACTACCCTCCCCCAAATCAACAGGCTTCATAGTTTGAGAACCAGAGCCACACACAGAACAAGCAGACAGACAGATGAAGCCCCCCCCACCCCCAGTAGAGGCTAGTTAAATCCAAACAATCTACCCTGGGGCAGTTTAGGAATGTCACTTGGCCTTGGTTGCTGGCTGTGGGGAGTGTGTGTGTGTTTATAGAGGACCAAGGTACAAGGGACAGTTTACCATTTTAATCAATCATTGACAGTTTTCATACCCACACAATAAAAAAGCTAATCTTCTCCAAGAAGCTTACCTGGCTCCTTGATCTTCACTGGGACAATTTCTGGAGGGGGAACTGAAACTTAAAGGGAAAGAAAGGCAAAAAGAGGTAAGAGGCATGAGCTATTCCCTATGGCTGCCTTCTTGAACCCCTCCCCACCATCCCAAAAACCCATGCAATATGGAATTCAGATATTTTGAGGATATGCATCACTACTGCCCTTACCCTTGTCCTCCTGCTCTGCTCCCATAGAAGTGTTCTCATTATTCCAGTGCACAGTTATGCCTTTCCCTGTCCACTCTCAGCAACTTCAGTGCTATCAATAGCATGCCGCTGTTTCTTCCAACACTTCTGCCATTTCTAACTTCCATTATCAGTCAGACTTCCATAGTTTCAGCTAATCCAAAGGTACATCCTCCCCCGCTTCATGCAGCCATGGCATGCCCTGTCTGTGACCTCCCCCCCATTTCGAAAGGCAAATGTACCAATAGGTCTATTTCCCCTTTAAAAGGAGATACTTTCCTACCCCTTTCCACTACCCCCCTCCCCCTTCCAGTCCCCACTCTTGAAACACTAGATTCGAGCAAAGCCATTTCAAGGGCAAGAAGGAAAAGTGGGTGGCTGTCAAAAAAATTTAAAAGGGGAAGCAAACCTGCCCTCCAAATTTAGAGAAACAGAAAATCTTCACTTCCACCAGGCAGTATCCTATCATCTCTATATGGGGGGCACCTGGAATTTACCACATCCCCTGCTATCGCTACAGTCCCCTCCAGCTCCCAGAAAGATCACTCCCAGGGTCACCAGACCTGTGCACGGGGACAGTTGTGAGGGCTGAGGGGTCGGGACAAAGAAACAAAACTGCACCCCTTCTTTCATCAGAGCTGCGTGTGCAGGATGGGGACAGTGATTTCACTCGAGCACCCCACGGATCCACGGAGGTCCTGCAATCCCAGGACCAGGTCCCTCCAGGGGGCAGAAAGAAGAGCAGCACCTCCTACACCTTCTCCACACAACATGGTAGGATACTGCCCACTGTCTAGTACAGCGGGCTCCCATTTCCTCTTTTTGTAGCTCAGCCCATCTGAGTACTCACCTACAGGCTTGACTATATAGGGCTGACACGAGGTACAGTCAAACCCCTCATCTGCTGCCTGCTCTACTTCTTCCTCAGTGAAAAGATTGTCACACACTGCATGCATCCACCTGAAAAGCACAAAACGTTTTAAATGGCTGAAGACAGAGCCAGAGGGTGCCTGCACTTCCTTCTCTGTGGGGCCTGGCCGTGCTACTGAGCCCCTGAAGCTGATCGGTCTGGGCTGGGGAACGGGGGAGACTTGAGAAGCTGAAAGAAAAATACAGGATCTCTCCAGACCAAACCGTGTATTGTGCATGTTCACGAGCATATGCAGTGCTATTTTCAGGTACTCTGCAAAGCCCACAGCTTACCAGAGGCACTCGAAGGCAAGGAAACTGGGAACCAAGGCCAGCTAGGTCTACTGAGCACTTGCCCCTCTCCTGTCCAGGTACTTTGCAAAGCCTAGTGCTTGACAGAAGTGTGTGGCAAAGGGCCCCTGTGGCTCAATGTGTGCAGCATTAGCAGCACCCAGAGATTTTGTCCCGGGGGGGTGGGGGTGGTTGACTTATCTTTCTCCCTAGGACACTGAGACTCGTGGCTGCCCTGCCATCAGCAATGGCAGGAAGATGACGTTTACCCGCAGGCATCTGGACCAACCCATCACTACACTCTCAGTGCTACACCAGCTTCCAACATCCGCGAGAGAATGGCAAGCACTACTAAGCTGCCCAAGCTCCTTACTGTGTTCAAGAGCTATGTTACTGGTTTGATCATAGCACTGTTTCAACTTAGATTAGCACCTGCCTTGGGTTCTCCGCTTTGGTGCAGGTACAAATATCTGAAACAAGGGATGGTCTCCTATATGTCTCTATGGGCCAACTAAGTTTGTCAAGCAGCCGTGTTGGCTCTCCCGGCACTTAGGTTCACCCATTTGGCATGAACCAGAGCCGGGGCCTTTTCCATCCTGGCTCCTGCTCTGTGGAACGGACTCCCTGAAGAGGTGGGGGGGGGCCCCTCCTTGGAGATCATCAGGATGTGATGCAAGGCTTGCTTGTTAACCAGGGCTTTGAATGGCAAACTTCTTTTTTTGGGGGGGGAAGAGATTTGGGGTTTGCTATTTTATCTTTTGATTTTAACTGAAAATATTTTTACTTCCTTTGTTTGTGCTCCTCTTTTAGTGACAATTGTTTTCCCTACCTATGGAAGAATAGTCTTCACCTTCTTTCTCCCAAACGACCACAGCCATTAGAAGAAAACCATTTACACTCCAGGAAAGAAACACTATGGAATGATGCAAACAACCTAGCGCCACATATTTGTCACACGACAGGCCCATCACCTGTAGCCTACAAGAGATCAAGCCCAACATCACCATGATTTTTCCCTCCACAAATGATCCTAAGGTGGCCACAAGTGACGTTAATTATGGCCAGAGGCTACAAACCACTACCTTGTCACACACTTCCAGATGCAATGGATCAATCTTTCAGCTGGCTGTTCCAAGGGTCCCATTTGTACGGACTCACCCCCACATCAGTAGCTTCAAAAGGGAGGTTTAGTGACAGCTTACAAGCAGGGCTCTTTTTGTAGCAGGAACTCCTTTGCATATTAGGCGACACGCCCCCTAATGTAGCCAATCCTCCCAGAGCTTACAGAGCTCTTCTTACAGGGGTTACTGTAAGCTCTTGGAGGATTGGCTACATTAGGGGGGGTGTCGCCTAATATGCAAAGGAGTTCCTGCTACAAAAAGAACCCTGCAGAAAAGCCTGGGAAAACAGAAAGAAGAATTCTGGGATTCTACCACGTGACTTCTCAAAAGGTTACTCCTACAAGAGTAAGGCAGCAAACTCTTATTATAATCCTTTACAAGAAGTACTTGCACTGGTTGATATGAATACATTATGTTATATGGGCATGTATGTAAATGGGGTAAGTAAAACCAGGTCTTACCGCTCACAATGCTGGCACTGGATTAATAAGTCATCCTCCACATACTTCACATGGCAAATGGGACAGGTGACAAGACTGGCGCAGGGCGCGCAGTGGGTGTAATTGTTCTGCCATTCACAATGGAAACCAGGTGATACTGCCCCACACTGCACACAGCACACACACCTGCCAAAGACAGAGAGATGAGGAGAGGGAATCAGTGCTTGCCCTGTGACCCAGCCCATCATCCTACCTCAAACCAGGGAGACTGTTTAAACTGGGAACAGCAGCTCAGCCCCTTTGTTTATGGCTATATATATTACACGCAGCAGCTTCACGCATGTGCAAAATCTGTGTTTTTATAGAAAGGTTCCACTTAACTCAGACTGACACAATCACTTGCTTTAAAAAAAAGGATATGATTTTCAGTAATACACAGTACTGAACTTCTCTTGGTATCTTGTAGTGCAATTAAGTTACAGTATGAAGACTCTCAAAGTATCTGGAAAACATGGCTGAACATGGGGATGGGGGGAGAACGGCCCAGGCCTCATACAAGAAAGGAGATTAACAAATACAAAGGGGACTATATTTTAACAAGCAATAGTCCCACAGGGCTAGCAGAGAGTGAAATCCCATCCTCTTCCCACCCACTCACTGGAACACCCCTCCCTCCAGGCCACTCACTCACTGGCCAGCCTGCCCACCTGCAGCACTGCTGCCACTAGCCGCTGGGCTCATGTGGTGGCACTTGCAGCTGCTCCTGCTTCTCTTTGACTGGCTCATGTGGCCATTGGTGGCTCCTGCTCCTCTGCCAGCTACATAGCTCATGTGGCGGTATTGAGGAAGTCAGCCCTTGGAAGCCAGCATCTCCACCAGATAGCTGGAGGAGGCACCCAGCCCCCAGGGAGAGGAGGAGGACGGGGGGGGGGGTGCTTCACCCATTTCATCTCTCCCAAGAGACACCTCCCGCTGCGAACAGGAGGAGGAGCGCTGCCTCAAAATGGTTGCTGTTTCCTCCAGCATGGTAATTAAAGAAAACTTTAAATTTAATGTTTTTTCTTCTCATTGGTAGGATTTTGATGCAAACTTGGAGGCTGACCCAGATTTGTATAGACATCCCTCTACTCTGTGCCTGGTGCTACTGTGTGGATTTAATGATCCACAGGCCAAGGTCCCAGTTCAGAATTAGACACAGAAACTTTCCCATCCTAGTCCTTCTAAGGCAATAATATAAGTCAATGAAAACGCAACAGGTAGTTTCAGTACTTTGCCTTGCCCTCTATTTACTGGGCCACTGACTGTGTTGGGAGCCATCCTGGCTGGAGGATAGGGGAATGGAGCTATCACCCAGCAAGTGACAGAATGGAATACTTATTGGCTCAGTTCAAATTCCAGAATAGAAAGCACTGCAAGTGCCCCCCAGGCACTAGTTAGAGGTCAAGCATATTAAAAACATAAGGATCACATTTCAGGAAGGAATACTAAACTTTATATGTGAATCCAATAGGGTTTTTTCTTTAGATTTTACGTCTTGAAAATTTCTGCTGTTAAGCAGAGATGGGTTTTGAAAACATGAAATGCAAACAAAACCCCCAAAGCAATACCCTGAGACAAAAAGGACATTAATACTGGTCACAGCCAGGAGAAAGAATACTCAGCCCCCAGGCTTCTCAGACTTAGAAGGGGCGCTGCTATGGAAACCTAGTTATGGAGGTATGTTTGGGGGGGATGCATCCAAGGGCTCTCTTGGCAGGTACCCTGAAGTGTTTTCCACACAGGGATGGGTGGTTTCCTGTTGCCTGTTCCTGATAGAGCAAAATGGCAAAACCTGTTGCCACTGCAGCTGCTGATAGAACAAAATGGCAAGAGTGCAGTGCTACTCACTCCGCAGCTCATGGAGAGCCATACAGGAAATTACCATCAACCAAAACAGCCACATTTGCTTCCATCCCTGGCATGAGACCAGTGTTCCCTCTAAGCTGAGTTAGTGTGAGCTAGCTCACAGGTTTTTAGCCTCCGGCTCACACATTTTTGTCTCAGCTCAGGACGGATGGCTCCAGAGCAAACTAATTTATGCAGTAGCCAAATCGCTCGCTCACAACTTTAATGCTGGTAGCTCACAAAGTAGAATTTTTGCTCACAAGACTCCACAGCTTAGAGGGAGCATTGCATGAGACCTACATCTCAAGGAGGCTTGCAGCTTAACTGTTCCTCTGGTGGCCACAGTTTCAAGGTGGGAGCCATCTGCCAACCACAACCCCATTGGGCAAGAGTCTTGCCCTCATTCCTGAAACATGGGGCAAGTGCCACACTGGGGGAACAGTGTTCAGAAAAAGCTGCATGTGGGATTGCCAAACAGCCCTCTGTGGCTCCCAAGCCACTGAGTATCACCACAATAGGAGGCTTCCACATGGCAGGCTTCTCTGCATTTCCCCTGCCCTAGTACCCTGCAGTGGCCACTTCCCTACCCTGCCACTGGAGGGCTTTTTTAAAAAACTTGGCAACTGACGTATTGTTATAACATTATAATGATCTGTCTTGTCAGGTTCTTTGAATCATCAGCTTTCATTTAAAAATGAAGTCTGTAGCCCCTTTCATTGTAGTCGTAAGGGGAAAGGCATGTTGCTGCAATGAAGAGGGCTAGAGACTTACCTCGTTTCTTTAAATGAAAGCTGTGAATTCGGAGAACCCGTCAGACTGAACATTGTAATGGTATAAACAACATGTCAATTGGTGTTTTTTTTTTAAGCCCTCCAATAGCAGGGTGGGGGGAAATGGCTGCTGCAGGGGACGGGGACAGGGAAAATCACACCAACGTGGGCAAACTGGAAAGATCCTCATTCGTGTCGATGTCACCCCAGCTTTGCTGCTACCTTTCCCAGAGCATTGCAATAAAGCTGGTTTGGGAAAGACTGCAGGAAAGCTGAGGAGAACCCAGGAGGTGCCTGGAAGCATCACAATGCTGTACGGAAGGGAGGGGGGGGAAGCCTATTTTCCAATTACCATCCCCCACTGGGGCAAACAACCTGTGACAAGATGACCCCAGTCAATACTCTCCCCCAAGAATTACACCTGATATAGGCCTTCCAATGCCAGCTAATGCCAAAGCCTCTTTTCAATTAGATTCTTATCCTGGTTTCAGATTTAGTATTAACCCATATTACTATAATGATAATTTTTACTAAAATTAAAACATCCACTTTGTCTTACTGTAAATTGCCTCGGACAGTGGATTTCAAGTGGAATGGTTGCATAGAAAGACTCTAAAGAAATAAACTGAAAATTAAATAGAATTCCATCACAGGGAGAACAGCTGATTAAGCTTTAATCCATTACAGCAATGGAGAAATTAAGTTTTCCCACGGATTTGTGACTCACTACTCAAGAGAATTGTGGGTTTGTTTAAAACAAGAACACCAGAAGCAAGCTTCGAGCCTTCGTAACTGTGGAGAAAGACTTGAAAAAATGTGGGCAGTCTGTCTAGCAAAACAGATTATACAAGTCCAGCACACATATGTAAAGCTGTGTACCTGATACCGGCTAGATAATTTATTTACCTGATTTATAACTTGTTTTCTGTCACAAGTTGTTTGCATCATTTTAAAAACAAAGGGGTGGTTTTTTTGTCCAGCCCCACTCCAAATCTCACAATATATTGCTCCCTGCTAGTCTGCCTTGGATGTTATTCCATTGGTGGCCTTGGAACAGCAGGTGCTGAGTGGCATGCGCTCTGGCCCCATGCTTCCACGATCAGAAATCATTAGCATCCCTATAACCAAGGAGGGAGGAGCTAGGTGCCACTCTGCCTCAGATATTTTTTATCATGCTTTTCTAGCCAGGCAACTCCAATTTTCTGTAGAGCACAAAAGTACACAGAGTCCTGCCCTTAAAACCCTTCTGCCGAAACCCTCGTCTCTCACCATTTACACTTCCAGCCTCCCTTGGGCACAGTGTTGAGGGGCGGGTCCAGGCAATACGTGTGGTAGCTGATGTCACAGTCGTCGCACAACAACAGACGAGACGGGTCGGATGCTTTGCCGCATACTTCACACACGATGCATTCTACACAACGCCAGCCCTTGAGCAGCATCACCTTGGTAATCTTTAAGAAGGAAGGAGGAACAAAACTGGAGCCCTACATGCTGTGGCAGAAGAACTGGGGAGGGGGTGCGACTTGGCAAGGCAGTAGGCATGTAGGAGGGACACAGTCTACAAAGGCCCCACTAAATATAGAGACACCCACACCCGGCCTGGCAAAATGACTAACAGTCCCACATCATTAAACCCACAAAGAGTGTTGAGCAATTTGGTTTGGTTCTCAAGGAACCAGGGGCCCAGTGGAATTTTCATGTGGCAGCTGAATCCACTACAACCCCTGTTTTTTAAAACCCAGGCTCCCTGTTCCTATGCAATATATTCCTGAGACCCCAAACCTCTTGAGAGGGAAAAATTAAAACACTTGAAGATGGATCTTGATTTTTCAAACTCTACTAAAGTTACCATTTGAAATTTAAGTGCAAGGTTCCTGGGGATGCGGTAGAGGTCCTGAGACACTGCCTGACTGCTGTGGTTAAATGGCTGAGAGTGAAGAAATGGACACTGAACCCTGACAAGATGGAGACAATGCTGGCTGGGAAGACTGAGGTTTCGAAGGACACTGTGTTTCCTACGTTTGATGGGCTTCAGCCTACCCTTGCTGACTCGGTCAAGAACCTAGGACCCAGTATCACTAATGGAGACGCAAATTAATGCAGCAAAACACACTTTCTTCCAACTTAGTTTAACCTGGAAGATGCCCCCCTACCATCACTTTGCTACTGCAATGCACTCTACATAGGTCTCCCCTCAAAATCAACTCAAAAACTCCAGTTAGTGCAGAATGCTGCAGCTCAATTATTATTAGGAGTTAGGTGTAGTGTGTATATTACCCCCACTCTGGAGTCACTCCATTGGCTCCTCATTAGTTATCAGATTCAATTCAAGGTACTGGTCCTCAGATACAAAGCCCTTCATAGCCTTACATCCTCAGGGTCGCAGGACCGCCTCTCCTCAGAACGCTTTGCCATGACAACTTTAGTCATCTGAACAAGGCCTTCTACAGATTCTACCCTGAGGATGGGCAAGATCAACAACTGCCTGTACACATGCATTTTCTGTAGTGGCCCCTTCCTTATGGAATGGATTACCTGAGGAGGTCAGGAAGGCTCCCACACTTTTGGCTTTCGACAAACTATGTGAAACAGAGGGCATTTTTATAAAGGAAATAGGCTGCATTATGACAGGAAGACATCTCAATAGACAGAACAGGACTGTGGACTACACCACTACTAAGTATTACCTGCCGCTGTATGTTTTTATCTTGCTTTCACTGCATATGCAATACCATTTCTTGCACTGTTTAACATGGCATACTTAACACTTATGCCTTATTTCAGATTCCTGCGATCCTAGTCCTATTACATGTCTCCTCGTGCTTTTGATTGTACTGACTTGCATTATGTAATCCACCTTGAGTCTCAGGGAGAAAGGCAGACTATAAATAACATAAATTAAAATATTTGCACGTATGGCACGGCACAACGCTTACCTTGCTATTGACGCAGTATGGATGGTAACACTGAGAGCATTGAGAACATGCGAGGAGATGTCCCTCAGCGCCACGGCCAAAGCTACCACAGACGACACACATGTCCTGCCAGGGAAAAGAGAGAGGCGTCACAAAAGACCCGGCAAAGTGCGGGGGGGGGGGAGTCTCCTCCGTTCTGTATTATTTATTACATTAATATTCTGCCTACTCTGCATTTTACAACAAAAAGTTAGGGCTGCCAACCAATAAAATATTTTAACGCACTCTGGTGTGTTTTAGATTTGGTGGAAAGTCTATCTATTTGATGGAAATGGCCTTTCGAGACTCTTGAACAGGAGAGTATCTCCAGTAATGATGACAGAACTTGTAGCCAGAAGGAAAGGCCATCCAAGGCATCAATACTAAGCAAAAAAAAAGTAGTTTAGAGTGTATGTGTACATACACAAGTTGAAATGGCTTTATAAATAAGCACGTTCAAAGCTCAAAGCTCACCAATACTGGGAGGCAGCCCCATAGCCAGGATATTCACTGGGATGGGGCTTTGGATTTGGGGGGCGCTGCACCCCCCCTCCCATGGTGACATCACCACAAGTGACTTTCCTCCTCCTTCTCCGTTTGGAGAGCCAAAAAGGAGGCAGCTAGGCTTGATTTGAGCTACTAAAGCTCCTCCCCCACCTTCGCCAGCCAGCAAGACGGGCCATCAGCTCTCCGAGAGCCTCACTGCACCAGCCTGCAAGTCAGGCTGTTGCCTCTCCAAGGCTCTCAGAGAGCCAACGGCCCATCTCACTGGCTGGCAAAGACGGGGGTGGGGTAGGGGAAAAGTTTTAGCCACAGTGGGGCTCTGCCCTAATCACGGGGCCTTAGCTGGCTATGTCCCTGCTGGGGGGGGCAATTCGGGTTTGAAAGATGTGCCCACATTGGAAGCTACAGCGGCTCCATTAGAAACAGCTGGATTTTCACCCAAAGAAGGAAACTGCTACCAACTGGAGGTTTTAACGGCTTAATTTAGGGAAAGGCATACAACACCCATTCTACATGGCAGGATATCAGGTTCTCATCAGCCCCAATAAAACAGAGACAGAATTCTAATCCATAGTAGATTTCAACCCACTGTTTGGCCAATTAATCAGTGTAATCTTAAAAAAAACTGACTGAAGCTTGTCACCCTAATACCCACTTGCATCAGCACAAACTTGTCGGTGTTGGAGAAGAGCACCACTGTGTTTTGCATGGTATCGTCGTCATCGTCGTCGTCCTCTTTACTCGGGGAGCTGTCAATATCAGCAAGCTTAGGGAAAGGATGGAAGGGGAAGCAAAGGGACAAAGTAAGCCAACCCTTTCTCGCACTCCAGAAACATCTAAATCCTCAACCAGCTAATCATGCACAGGGGCACCACCCTCGCTACAAGGGCCAGCTTTCATCGACCACACGGTCCATACCAATTCCCCCAGCTCCCTCCCAATAAACTGCATAGTCTAGTTCTTGGTACACACTCCAGAATGGACAAGGCTCCTGCTCCTTTAAGAGCACTGACGGAGATTAGCACCTCTTAGTATTAGAACAGTCAAGAAAACTACAGCAGATGAATAACAAGCTGCTTTGGAGCACTTAAGGAGGACAGAAGTCTCATCACAGGTTGAATGGAGATCCACCCTGGGTTCCCAGAAGCTCAGGAAAAAAGCAGGTATATAATTCATCTAAATAAACAAAGCAAATCTACGGGAAGGGCGGGGGGGGGGGGGGGGGCTTCAACAAAACAGAGAAAAGTAGGGCTTGCCCCACCAACTGCAAGCAACCTCAGTAAAAAGTATGGGCTAAAATACACCCGGGGGTGTGGGGGGGGGGGGCCAGTACGCAAGGCTTGTTCTCAGTCTTCTAAACCAAACCGGCAGAAACCTG
>NW_015162482.1:561685-581379 GCF_001447785.1 Gekko japonicus
TCTTTCCCTGGGAACCTCTCACTGCCGCCCCGCCAAAATATTCTCCTGCCTGCCAAAACTCTCCTTACCGCCAACGTCTCAATTGAAGAAGTGGTGGATTTCAACCGTGAGCGGCCCCGCCCCCGACCGCCATGAGACCCTCCCCGAGGCCTTCTCCTCCCGGGAAAACTGCTGCTGCGACCCTATGGTCAGAGTAAAGAGAAAATATATTGTGGGGATGTGCACACGTTCTCCGCTTCATTGTCTTCCCTCCAGTACTCCCACTACTGATTACAGGGCAGGGGTTATTCGGCATGGAAAAGCATTTGTTGCCAAGCAGCAGCAAGAATCAACCAGTCGAGGGCACCACATTACCTGTTTGACACGGGAGCGGCCCGGGGAGCTGCGCCGCCGGCCCTTTTCACCCTCCCCTTTTACATCAAAGAGTAAAGAGTCGTCCATCTCGCCCAGGGCCAAGGAGGCTCCATCGTCCTTTTGCAGGCTGACGTCTGTGGAGGTCAAGCAGGCCATTTCCATGGAGAATGAGCCCCCGCCTTCGTGATATGGGGAAGCAAATGGAAGCTCCGAGCCTGGAAAGCTGCTGGCGCTGGCGTCACCCTGGCTCAGGTTTGAGATCTCATTAACAATATCCGACTTAAGCAAGGGGTGGGGCCTCAAGGCTGGTGGGGCCGGTCCCGCCTCATCTCCCCCTGCCCCTCCCTGAAGTGGGTTGCCGGTGCTGTAGCCCTCCAATGGGGTGGATGTGCTGCCCAGCAATTCTGCCTCCACTGGCGAGGGAGAGCACTTGGATTCACTGGCAAAGCTGAGGGGAGCCTCGTTGGGCTCCGGCCCTCCTGTGGCATGTCCTTCTTCTGGAGTCTCCTCCTCACTCAGCTGCGGGGAGAATCTTCCCTCAAGTTCCATCTTCGGTGCCACTGCCTCCTCTTCTTCCTCTTCGTGGCCAGCCTGGACTCTGTTGTCACCCAGGCTACCTGGAACAAGCCCCTCAGTCCCTGTATCCATGGGCTCCTCACTGGCCTCTCCATCAGCAGCTTCAGGGGAACCAGCTTTGAAAGAGGCTGGCTGAGGGCTTCTGGGAGACGATGCCTCAGCTTCCTGGGTAGATGGTACTGCCTCAATACGGCTCTCTGAGGGTTCCTGCTCTACAGGCAGCAACTCAAAGGCAGGATGCTCTTTGGCACCTAGTGTGGGCTCCTCAGGATGGGCAGGTGAGACAGGATCTGAGGAGAAGACAGAGAGCATAAGATACCTCTCAAGAGGAGGGAACTATTCCCGGGCACGTGGAAAGGGTAGAGCACAAAGATCACCAGCAATACAGCCAACATGGTGTAGGTGTTAAAAGTGTCAGATGACGATCTAGAAAACACAGATTCAAATTGCCCCACTGGTATGGAAGTCAGCTGGGTGACCTTGGGCCACTCACACTTTCTACCTCATGGGATGGTTGCTGTGAGGATAAAATGGAAGAGGGCAGAAACGACTTTGTTCACCAGTCTCCCCCATTGGGGAGAACTGTGGGGTATAAAGAAATAAATACACGGAGGCACAGCATGGGGCAAAATTACACATCCACCTCACAACTGATTCAGTGGAGTAATAATAAGCGACATAATGAAGGCTATGCGTTCAGCCCTAACCCCACTGCTGATTTTGCCAACATCTTAAATTACTCCTTTTTACTGAGGCCTAGTCTGGACAGGCAGCAGAATGAGGTAGCAGAGCGCTGAGGCGATAGAATGGACTGTACCACTTCAGACTGCAGGGGAGGGATTACATAGCCAACAGGGCAATTATTCAAGTTCCCCAACATTTCCTGTAAGTGGGAAACTAGCATAGAATCCCTGTCTCCCTGACATGCTGATTTTTAAAAGATGCTGGGAGTGTTTACAATGGGAACATCAAAATCATGACACCTCCCCCTAGCTGAGGTGCAAAACACTATAGCCTATCTACCCCTCATTCTGCTGCTTGGGTAGACCAAGCTGAAGAAAGGATGCTTTCAGAGAAAACAGAAACTATGGAGCAACACTCTGCTGCTGCAGAGCAAAGCAGGACCACAACTTGAGGGGGAAAGAGAAAGAGTGGGGTGGGGGAAGGAAGATGGTGGAGGGAGGAACATTTTCTACTTTGACAGACATTACCCTGCTTGCAGAACAAGTGAGAGGTGTCACTCAATCAAGATCCCCTCCTCCTTCAAGAAAGAAAGAAGACCTCCCCTCCAACATATGGGTCCCAAACTTCTTTTAAATGCCACCTGCCCCACATGCAGGACACAGGAAGCCCTTGTATGTACAAAAACAACTTGCTGATGTATTCAGCATCTTCCTGCCAGCACAACTGCTGCTCAGGAAAGAACTTGGAAAAAATGACCTTCTCCAAATGTAGCACCACTCCTAGAAAAGGCTTTACCACAGCCATCAGGGAGGGTAATCCTCATCTAAACTAGATGCCATTGGGAATGGTTTTATCCCACCTTTCCTCCATCACATTCTCTCTCTCTCTCTCTCTCTCTCTCTCTCTCTCTCACTCACACACACACACACACACACACACACACACCTCCCAGGTTGTTTAGCCCAAGAAAGTATGACGGCCCAAGGTAATCTAGTGTGCTTCATGACATAGTTGGGATTTCGAGTAGGAGCCGCCGCCACCATTATTCCAACAACGCTTTTTCCATCTCCGCACTCTACCACCGCTGGTGCGGGTATCATCGGGGGTGTGAGACGTCCCTGGCGGATGACAGGGTTGTGGGGACATCTACTGCTGTTGTTCTGTTATAACATCTTCAGAACACCATCTTGGTTTTATGATTCGGAGTGAGTACTGGAGCACCAATATTTTTAATAACTGTATTATGTTGTACTATTGTATTTTTATACTGTTCTTACTGTTTTAATCTGGCATTTATGCCCTTGTTAGCCGCCCTGAGCCTTGGGGGAGGGCGGGATACAAATCTAAAGAATAAATAACTATAAATAAACCTGTGCTTCCCAGATTTCAGTCTCACTACCCATTATACTACACCGGCTTCAATTGCCAGAATTCAATTCACGATTCCTATCGTCAGATGAAAATGGATTAACAATCTAAATTTGTTATTGGCCAACATGTAACCAGCTACTACTGTACCCAGGGCGTGCCGTAACAGACTGTTAATTCCTCCCGCCCACTACATTTGTACATCCCACTTTCAGCCTTTTTCACTCATGTACAAATTTCTTCTTTGCTACATAAACTACTATTATCATGCCAAGTTCTCAAAAACCTCGACTTTAGGAGACAAATAAGACATAGTAAAGTCAATCTAAAACTACAGATTTACTTTGTATTCCGAATATGCAATTTGGGGAGGGGGGAGTACAGCTAGTAGAGTTGGGGCTGCAGGGCACAAGCACATCCTTTGGCCACTTGTACTGTCTGAGTTCTGCCATGCTACACAAGCAAGGAATTTGCTATCATACATGGATTTTGGGTTTCCTGGGAATGTCATCTTCTATACTTTATAGTACTCTATGCCCTAACAACGCAGGGATACCATTCCCCAGGTGGGGGTGGGGGATCCCCTACTTTCATGGGCTCCTGTCCACCACCAACCAGCCAGCAGGAGGAAATTCCCCCCACCCTCAGCGCTGTGCACAACGTACTGACATCACCCAGAAGTGGTATCAGTGCATCAGTAAGGCAGGTGATGCTCTGCTTTTTGAGCAAAACTTTATGGCTTAAGACTGTTTTTACCATAGAGTTTTGCCCAAAAAGCAGAGCGTCGCCCCTGGTGTTACCAACATGCTGATGTCACTTCTGGGTAATGTCAGCACGTCACACAGTTTCCCCGCCCACCCCGGAATGGCCCCCAAATCCCCCTGCTTGTGTGACAAAGGGACCTGGCAACCCTATGACAATGTTTTGGAAACTGTGTGGACAGTGGCTTGTAGGATTTCAGAAGCATAATGGTAGCAGGTTGATTTCTAGTGCTGAAGGGGTTGGCAGAAGCAGAATTATACAAAAAAAGCAAAAACACCACAACTGGCAGAATTTTTTTTTTTCTCCTCCTGTGTGCAGAAATTGCAATTAGACACAGGATTTTGATTCATTTTAGTAGGCATGTCCAGCCATAACTGGACCCAAACGTCAAACTTTCCAATTATTTGGAACAAATGGCCAGTGCTATGAAAAACTAGATGGTGGGAAGCAGTGCTTCCACACACAAAGGCCACGTGTCAAATCCTTGGCGGGTGGAGAGAAAAACAATGGAGGAACTGTCTCCATGCCATGCTTGCAATTACTCAAAGAAGTTTGGGCTGGTGATGGCTGAAAACCAAATGCTGTGCTAACTATGGTCTGACCCAGCAAAGCATTTCTTAGACTCTTAATTTGCCAAGCAAATCTATACCAAACTACATATTTTTGTATGATTTATTTAGGTTTTTACTTTGCCTTGGCACTGCCTTAGATACGGCCCACTGACTCACCTGGAGGTACCGGAGGAGGGGGTGCTGGCAAGGGGGCATTTTCAGGCTCAACTGTTGTCTCCACTTCCATTTGCTCCTGCCCTGCAGGGGCCTCTGGATCCACGCTGGACATCTCTAAAGGCTTGTCTGCATCTGGTATAGAAAAGCAGGGCAGCTCATTAAAAGGACCAACACATTAATACACTCCATAGTTCAGGAGGCCCCCAACCTTGTTAAGCCTGTGGGCCCTTTTGGAACTTTGATAACATGGGATGCCGCCACCAAATGGCTGACATAGTGGGCGCCAGCAGCCACCAAATGGCTGCCTTCAAGTCTAAGAACACTGACAAAAATGTTACGAAGTTCCAAGTCAAGTGTCCTCCTGTGACAGGGGTAGCTGTGTCAGAATGGGTGCTTCCTGCAGACACAAAGGTGATGCCTCCTGGGCTCTTCTGGACGCAGGCACCAGCGAACCCACGGACAGGCACAAGGGAATCACCCATTCAGGACAATATCCACAGCACATTTCCATGCCTTCCTGTCCCCCAGAAAAAGGGAAAGCCGGAGACTGGCAAAATCCCCAAGAGGGATTTTTTTGTTCTACCTTTTGTTTATTCACTCCTAACCCTGCTCTTACATGGATAGGGCTTGCAACATTTACACAAAAGACAAAGAAAATAGTGAGTAAAAGCTCATTTGTACTACACTGGACATGCAATTTGTTTAGGTTTAGTACTACAGCCTCACCTCTGCCTGACTACTTCGGAAAAACCAATACAAATCAGCAACAGAAGTATAGAGAAGCATAAGTTTTTAGCAGATTAAATGAGATTATGGGAAGTGTATGTAGGTATCATTTCTGTCTTTATGAGTCCCTTGTGCCTGCCATTTATTGAGACACACTAGGGATGTGCATTCGGATCTACCCGAGCTGAAAATATACCTGAAAAATACTTTTATCGGTATTTTTTGGGTGTTTTACGGCTTCCCAAATGTATCCGGGTTTTCTCGGAAAAACGGGGGGGGGGGAGAATCCCAAGAAAATCCCGGATATATTTGGGGATTTGGGGTAAATCTGAAAACAGTGGAGAGGCAGGAGCAGATTGCTTCCACTTCTCAGGTGTTTGTCAGGCAGGCTTATGTAGTCCCTTTAAACTTTAAAGGGGCTGCAGAAGTCAGCCCAAGGATCATCATGGGGTGGCAGGGAGCTTTCGCCTTGGCTGTGACTGACTTCCCTTGCAGCCTGTTTTAAACCTGGCTGCAAGAGAAGCCAGCCCAGGATCGCTGTGCCTCCAAGGAGCTGATAGCTCTCTGCAGGTGCAGCTCTGCACTGCCTTCTCTTGCCACCTGGTTTTACCTGGGCAACAGGAGAGAGCAGCCCAGCCTGGACTGCTGTCCCTGCAAGGAGCTGATTGCGCCCCACTGGCACGGCTCTGTGCTGCCTTCTCCTGCAGCTTGGTTTAAACTGGGCTGCAGGAGAAGCCAAGCCAGCCCTAGGATCGGGTTGGTATTTTTTTTTCTGGCAATTTTTGGTTCTGGTCTATTAGACCTGAAAAATTTCAGGATTTTTCAAAAATCCCGGATCCAAATACCATACTAGTATTTAGTTCTGGGATTTTTCAGGAATCCCGAAATTTTTTCAGGAACCCAATTTTTGGGGGGGGTTCAACAGACCTAAACTGAAAAATACTGGTAAAAAATTGCACCTCTAAGACACACCTTCTAGTGAAAAGTCATAAGGTAGGGGGAAGAGAAGAGGGGGAAAGACAGAAATAGGGTAACTCACCAACAGATTTCTTATCACATTCCAATGGACCCTCCTCTTCTTGGTGCAAGCCAACAGGGCCACTGCTGCTTTCTGTTTGCCCTGGGCTGGCCACATGAGCTTCCCGCATTGGCTGGGGAGATGCCGGCGTGTCTGCTACAGGGTACGTATTCTTCAGAGGACTGTTTGCTGGGGGAACATTTCTGAAGGGGTAAAGAAAGAGAAATGAAAACCCATCAGAGACACACAACATAAAAACCCACGGGTTGTCAATGTTAGTACTTCTGAGTGTTCCAAGCATTTTGCACACGTTATCTCGACAGCTCCGTAACCAGTTTTGGAAGAACTACAGCAGAGAAAACAAGCCCTAACTACCAACAACTACAAGACTTCAGAACACTAACTATATTTTTTTTTAAGTCATGAAGGGAAAAACAAGGGATACCTCAAAGCTCTAAGCAAAATAGATTGCAGGAGACAAGCCAAAAAAAAAAATCCTTCAGAGAAATGCAGACCCCTGTCAAAGCAAGTCCTGCTCTATCTCCTCCAAAGGAACCTTATGGTAGGTCCAACATTTTATTCTCCTTCACACCGAAGACAACATCCAGTGACAGGATGTTCTGCAGCAATGGCTGACCCTACACACACACACCACACACGGCTCAACTGCATCTCTCCAACCATGCAGCAAATTGCAGTGCTTTCTACCATTCACCAGAGGTGAAGGTGTAGATTTTGTAATGTCTAAATAAGAAAAGGCAGAAAGCATTGGCCAAGTAGTGGCTGGACAAATGTCCACCAATGGGGCTTTGGGAGAAAATGCCACTGTGATAAAGGCTTTGGCTAACAGAGCAAGTTAGAATTAGAGAAGGAAAAGAAACACGACAAGGACTCTTAAGCCACAACAATCCTACTAACATAGGATAGGAAACTGGGTTTTTCTGTTTTTTTGACTAGATATTGCCGGTGGGGAGAAAACCAAGAACCCAAGTGATCTGGATCCTCAAAAGATATACACAAGGGCTGATCAAATTAGAACAATCCCTCTTAAGCTTTTGACAAAACCTGTTCCTGAGATCTGTGGAACTAACTAGTAATGTCTGACATAAACAAGGGAATCTATCCTTACAGCTATGTTAGTGGTATGAACAATGCAGTGCTCCTTCCTGTCAGAAAGGGCAGCCACATCTACAAACTCCTTCAGGTAAAAGTCACAGCTATTAAGTGTCTTCAGAGATGGAAAACACAAGGAGACTTCACAAATGGAGCACTGGTGCGCACTGAGTACTAACTGGAGTTTCCAAGACAGGTGCTGAAGTACCATGCCCCTTCAGAAACTACATACCATAGAATTATCTATTAAACAAGCCAGCTTGCTGAGAACTGATATATTGGCAGAGACTCACAAAATGTCCCCCATCTCTCAAGAAGGACCCAACAGAGGACAGACCTCAGCTTGAGCACAATACATGCTCTTCTGGCTACACCATCTTTCAAGAGCCCTCCAAACATTTTAGAGTGTTAGTAGATTCCTCACATGAGGCCAACATGCTGTCAACTACTTCACAGTTGTTGTATTATCTCCTGATTAGGTTGGACCTCTCAGTTTCTACATGATAAGGCAGAGCCACTCCAGTTCCTGTTGGAAACTTGTCTTCCCAGTTCTCCACTGTCAGTATAAGCATCACTTCCATACCCTGCTAGACTTGCAAAAAAAAAAAAAGCCTTGAATGTCAGGCAGAAAGGTAGAAAAATGTAGAGGAGTTGGTCAAAGGCATGAAGAGGCATATTATTGGTAGGTTCTACCTCTTCAGGAATTTGGAGAACACCTTTAGGTGAAGACTTCACTGATCAATGTGTTGGCAGCTGAGGCAATTTGCTGACAGGCTGTGATGCCCTGCCCAAGCTGTGCCACAACAGATGAAAGAAGGATTCTGGACCAATGAAACAGAGTGCTTTTGACAGCAGACTGCACAACCTCATCTTAGGCAGAGACTGATGCTACAAGAAGGCTCCCTCTCCAAACAGCCCCCTGCTTTCCAGCTTTAGCCATGGGCTCCCAGTCCAACAGAATTTGTGTCCCTGATCAGCATCCTCAGCAGACTGATTTGAAGAAAAGACAAGACTCACTACTGAAGGACAGGACAATCCCTATTGGCATAACAGTAGTTGTTAAGTGTTTGGGCAGTGATGACTTTCCGAAGTGAAAGAGTAGTGCATTGAAGGTACCACAAGTACAGCCTTATCTAGGGAATGGATTCCACACAAGCTGTTAAGGGACCACCACACATGGATGAGGCTCACTGTGTTCTACTGTAGGTGGTGAAGAAACATCTGAGATAATGTCACCATCCCCAAAATTCCTTCTAGAAACCACTTCTTGGACTGTAGAAGGAACAATCCTCAGATGGGCAAGCCATCGTGCCAACTGGAGAGAGCTCTTGCGAAGGGTGAATAGGAACCAGAGGGCTAATTTGTTTATTTACATTATTTATAGTCTGCTTTTCCCACAAGGATTCAAGGAGGACTACACACAGTGAATCAGTGCAATCAACAAAATGGGGCATTCCATAACCAATGCATTAGGATTTTAGAAGTCTGGAACCACCAGAAAGAACTGAAACATAGCAAAAGTATTCCCATGACACATTAAACAGTAAAGAAATTACTTTAATAGGTTCCTACTTACAATAAGCTACAAACAGTGGTATAACCCACAGTCCCTAATCATTTATCCCAAAAAGTTTGTAAAACCATTTTGTACAGTGCAACCCTGTTACCTGCACTAAAAAGCCTTCTTGAATAGTTCAGTTTCACAGAGTTTGCGAAAAGCCAGGAGAGCAAATAGGCTACGATGTTGCGAACCCTGACAGCTAACTGGCCTCACAAGGAGACTGTGCATCTTGCCTTGTCCAGAGGAGGGAGTCCACACAAGATACTAAGGGACCTTAGCGCATGGATGAGGCTCATCATGTTCTACTACAGGTGGTGAGAAGTTGCCACCTAGGGTTGTAGCCAGCAGAAGCACTGGGGGCAGCGCCCCCATCACATCTGCAACACCCCTACCCCAATCTTCCCTTTCTTGTTTACATTTTAATTTAAATATCTTGTTTAAGCAGTGGTGCTCCAGGTTGCGGCCATGCCTGCTAGAAGCACGATTTCCTTCCTTCCGCTCCTGAGGAGGATGTGGCAATGCCCTGTCATTTTTGTTGGGTTTCCTGATGTGTAATGTCTGACCACGGGACATGTGGATCTCAGCAGTGCTGTTTCCATGACAAGGAAGCAACAAGGCATCGCAACCCCCTCTGGCCCAGCCCTGGAAGTCTCAGTGGCAGGGAGTCCCACCGGCACAGCATTCATTCGCAGTGGCCCTCTGGGGGCATCCTCTCCAGCACACCGGGGCTGATGGGCTTCTCCTGGCCAGCGGGTGAGTCCTGCAGGTTCCTTCCCAGCAAGCCCCTGCTTGAGGCAAACCACACAGGATTACAGCCACGAGGGCTGGAAAACCTCAATGGTTGTGCAGGACGCAGCAGCCTCCATCCTCTAATAATTTAATTAATTTTTTTTAAAAAAAAATTAATTTAAAATGTATTCTAATTTAATTTAACTAGTGCCCCCCCCCCCCGGGGGCCCCACATCCCCCTCCAAAAAAATTCCTGGCATCGGGGCTGTCACCCTCCCAAATATTCTTTCTAGAAAGGAGGAGGCTACTCCTTGGACTGCAGAAGTAACAATCCTCAAAGAACCTGCTTGAGGAGGCTTACAAAATAAAGTTGTTCATTAGAAACCCAGCACTAAAAGTCCAGTCAGAACATAAAAACATGGACAGCTTAAAAGGAGTCTCAAAAACATTTTAGAAGCAGATTCTGAAAGTGATGTTAAAGGACCAAGCCCAGAATGAGTTAAAAGAAACATTTTGGCTTATCACTTAAAAGAGGGTAGGGTAGGTGCCAGGCAACCCTCAAGGGGAAGGGCATTCTACAGGCAAGGCGCCACCACTGTAAATACCGTCTCCAGTCACTGCCCACCTCGCCTTTGAAGGGGGAGTACAGAGAGCAGAGCTTCTGAGAAAGATCTGGCAAGCTGGGCAGGACTCAGTCCTTTTTCTATTCCGTCTTTTAATCTAATAGATCTACAAGGCAGCCAACGAAATGCTTAAAACACATAATACCAATTTAAAACTGAATTTAAAAAAGAAGCAAGAACTGCAGCAAACATTCACAGACAAAATTCAGGAACTAGAAAATCAACTGAGAACAATGATAGCAAACCTAGTTCAAAATTAACGTCAGGGTTATAAATGTCCCCTGAAAAATAACTACCTTTAATTGATACCAGGAGGTTAACAGAGATGGGCAAAATTAACCTCCCTAAAAAGGGAACTCTATAACCTTGGTGCTGCTGTAGAATCCCTGTCCTTTGTAACTATCCAACGTAAAGATGTGAAGGCAAAGAAAAAAGAGGGGAATGGAAAACTAGAAACACACACACACTTTTCCTCCTTTTTCCCAAGCCCCCCCCCCCCCCCAGTTGTCCAGTGGAAAACCCAGGAAACTTTGGGAGCACCCCCCCCCCAAAAAAAATCTATGAGATATTTTTTATTTGAGTGAAATGCAAGGTTTTACTAACTCAAAATGTAGAGCAATAAAGTCTGAGGGCCTCCCCCCCAAAACAACAATTTGGCCAACAGAAATTTTGGAGAGCACCAGAAGACTCCTACAAAATATCTTTTTTTCCTCTTGTAGAAAGAATCAAACACTCCTCGAGGAATAGTTTTACTCCCTCAAAATGTACAGCATGAAGATAGATGATCTATTACCTCAGCGGCTGCAGAGCACAGCATTCCAGAGCAGTCTAGGAATAGGGTCTTCCTGCCTTCAAAGAAGAGTCTGCAAGCTCATCAGCCACACTGCCTGCACATCATGACATTTCATTGCAAACTTGGGGACACTGCGAGCTGCCCATCACCACGGCTACCCTCACAGCCACTGAAAGAAGCCCCAGTACTGCTGAGAAGATGAAGCAGTGGAGTGATGCTGAGCTCTGGTAGAAAGCGACAAAAGGTGAGGCTGAGCTGGGGGGGTGGGGGATGCAAGACTCCTGATGAGCACGGATCCCACCTCCACTCTTGATATACTCCTCAGAACAAAGACACTCACTCCTGCTCTGGAATCCCCATCCGTGTAAAGAAGAAGAAGAAAAAGAAGAGATTGGATTTATACCCCACCCTTCACTACCCAAAGGTGTCTCAGAGCGGCTTACAAACTCCTTTCCCTTCCCCTCCCCACAACAGACACCCTGTGAGGTGGGTGGGGCTGAGAGAACTCTGACACAAACTGCTCTTTTTCAAGGACAGCTGTGCCAGAGCTTGTGACTGAGCCAAGGTCACATCAGCAGGTGCAAGTGGAGGAGTGGGGAATCAAACCCGGTTCTCCCAGCTTAGACTCCCCACACTTAACCACTACACCAAACTGGCTAGGAAAGAAGAGGGGGTGTGTCTCCTTCATTTTCCTCTGTAGCGGATGGTGGCCCTGTTCCCTCAAGCAGAAGCAAGGAGAAACACCTGAGGGAGCAACAAACTTCCACAAGCTCTGCCTCCAAGAATGACTGACAGGAGCCACCCACTACCTGATATCCTCCCAGAACACGCCACTCTTACGCTGTGAGGGTGTCCAGTATACTTTTAAGCTCTACAAAGATTAAGTAATGGCAACAACAAACCCCTCCTCCAAACTCTCTCTCTATTGGTCGAACTGACCCCACATTGGGCTGACAGTCCTCCCACTCCTCTAAATGTCTTCAGCGCCAGTTTGGTGTAGTGCTTTGGTGTAGTGGTTAAGTGCGTGGACTCTAATCTGGGAGAACTGGGTTTGATTCCCCACTCCTCAACTTGCAGCTGCTGGATGATGTTGGGCAAGCCACAGTTCTGTCAGAGCTGTTCTCTCAAGGACAGTTCTGGAAAGAGCTCTCTCAGCCCCACCTACCTCACAGGGTGTCTGTTGTGGGGAGGGGAAGGGAAAGGAGTTTGTAAACCGCTCTGAGACTCCTCCTCTTCTCCTTCTTCCTCCTGTATAATCCTGTTTTGCAATTTTGCCACACCCTTCAGACCCTCTGAGCCAGTAGCCCTGTTCACATGTTACAGGGAACACACGTACATCCTGCATGTACACATGTACATTTGGTTGTAAGGAACAGCCAACGTGCATACACTTCACAAATAGAACTAGGGACCAATACCTGGATAAGCATGAGGTATGTTGAGCTGTACATGCTTGAACATAACATGAGAATGACTCGAACACACATATAAAGAAAAATCAAGTGTCCGTTGTTCATGGACTGTATCCACATTCACCGTAACTTGAGAACAGTGACACTGTATCATTCCATTCCATGGCCTCTCTCACACCCAAATATCAGGCCTGCCCCCTCCTTGCCCCAAGCCACTCTTGCCCCTTAAAAGTATAGCTGCTTCTACAAGGACTGTTCTTGGTCTGGAAACCTACTGAAAGGTCCATCCGCCGCCCCTTATTCAAACCAGAGCAGCATGAGAGATGGATCGTGATGAAGGGACTAGAGCTACAAGAATGGTAAATGTTCAGCCCAAGCATGAAAGAAATAGAAGCCTACAGTAAACTTCATACCCTTTCATCACTGAGTTTAGAGTTCAGGTTCAGTGAGACAGAAGTTTCAGAAAGACGTGTAATTTCTTCTCACCACTGGGATCTGTCAACCCCAAAATTAAATCCACAAAATCACTGGATAAGCATTGAAGGAGTTGTCAAAACGGTTCTATAGCTACCAATCTTACAAAGCATTCCCTTGTGCAAAACCAAAACAAAAGCCCTGGAATCACTCCGACCCCTGCACTGTGTGGTGGGCCATCACCTCCCTGAAGCCAAAATATGGACTTTCAGCCAAGGGACTCACTCTTGGCTGCGCTGTACAGCCTCCATGCCAGCCGCATCCTTGCAACGCTGCTCTTGACACCCTTCACACAAAGAGTAGTTCTCGTACCACTGGCAGCCGGGATCCAGTGCGGATGGGCGGAAGCCACAGTCAGAGCAGACACGACAACTCTGCAAGGAGGGAAACGAAAGGCATTCAGAACAGATGCAAGGCAGATACACCAGTCACTGTGTGAGCACCAGATTTCCCCTGGTGTTGACTGTTTGGGTGAACGTGTCACTGGAATTGGGGGGGTGGGGTAGGGCACACTGTCTGATTTGAACTCAGCGATAGGGCTGAAGTTAGGTACTGAGAAATGGTAAGCAAGACCTTGTGCCTGTAGGGTGGAGTTAGATCTCTGTCACTTCAGGGGAGTCCATTTCAGTTGGCTGAGTTGGGAAAAGCCGCAGAATAATATCACAATATGCCATTATGCTAGCAAACGGCAGAAAGCAAGTTCATACCAAATACCAATGTGTGCAAATGAAGTTATTTTGCCTAAGTGTTCTCTATTTACACAGGAGCTTAATATTCATCCAGAATTTGCAATCCTGTCTCCCACCCCTGCAAACACACTGCTAAAATAGAGGAAAACGGGTAATTGATGGCTGTCACAAAGGAGATAATGTAATATACAAGACGTAAAATTTCCATCCACTGAAAGTTACAGCCTTTCGACATAGCCATGAAGGCTAGAACCTGGCTCTCCCCCCCTCTCCATTTGTAAGCTCAACGAGCAGGTGACAAAAAGTTTTGCCAGACCTGAAAAACACCATCCAGTAAAACAAATGCAGAGGCTGCAGCGACTGACTACGGAGGAAAGAGATTGTCCTCCTCAATGCCAGCTCCAGGCCAATCTCTTTCTTTGAAGAAGAACCTGCCTCTTGGTGGACGGAGAAGAGATCACTCCAGTGTATGGACTACTGGATCAGGATATATTGTGTTTACTTCATTTATAGGTAGAGAAAACCAGCTCCTTTTTTCCAAAAGGGAACAGCAATTCTCCAGATTTTGTGCCGGTTACTAAATGCCACATTCAAAGAGCACAGACTGGCTGGAGACTCCTGCCTTTCCAACAGTGGATCCAACTGTGCTTTCACTCAAGATGCGAATTCCCATTAGCCTCAGGAATAGGTCATGGGAGATGAATTGGGGGGAGGGATGCAATAGTGCGGTGCTAGGAAGTTCCCACCTGTTCTGGCATCTCTCCTGAAGAAAGGAGGATCCACTGGGCATAAGCAGGGCAATAGGCACTCTGCAATTCAGCAGAGGAACCAAACAAGCACAAACCATGGAAGTCATTCCCACTCTTTTTTTAAAGCAAGCTTTTATCCCTTTGGATTGAGGTCACATTCAGGCACTACTTCAGAAGCCAGAAGAGATGTTGAGCAGGATTTCTACGGGCCTTCAAAGCTTTTTTTTTTTGGGGGGGGTGGAGCGCGAGTCCTCTGCTACTGGAATTTTATCTTTCCAGCACCCATCTGTGTGAAGGCAGACAGACACTCACCTTACACTTCCAGGAGTCTGTGGGGAGGCTCTCAATGGCTGGCTTCAAGCAGTACGTGTGGTAACATTTATCGCACGCTTCACACACTAACGTCATGCTGTCCTCCCCCGATAGCCTGCAAAGGACAGACACCCCATGGGCTAGCAGTCAAGGGATGCATTCTCAGCATTCAACCCTCCCTGCACGGCTTAGCACAGATCTCTTCCTTTCCAGTTTCAAAGGGCTTTATACTTACCTACACGTTTGACAAACTTTGCATTCGTGACACTGCCAGCCGGAGCGTTTGCGGGGCGTTACCGTGATCTCCAAGCAGGTGCCATGATAGTGCAGGCCACAGCTGGTGCAGAAGAGCAGATCACGCAAGTCCCCGGGTGCATCACACACCATGCAGCGCGAGTCCTCTGTGGGAAGAAGGGTGCGATGGGATTGAAGCCACCAAATCATAACCTCCCTGTATGCCAAGTCCTCTGCAGCCAAGCCCCAAACTAAGGCAGAAGCGCTATCTGGATCTCTCTTCCCTTGTCCAAGCAATAGATCCTACTCCCTCATATCCAGAAACAAACTTCGGAATACCTGACCTTTAACCCCTAGTGTGCTCGGCCCATTAGAAGCCACTTCCCCTCAGTTCCATTGCTGTTCACAAATCACAGGGGTTAAGAGAGACTCCATTCCAAGCAGGTTACTAGCAAACCCTTGCACCAGCAGCTGTCCTTGGCATCCTGCTAACACATACCCATCTGCACAGCCTGGTCTAGGTGCTCCGGACACAGGAGCTTCAATGACTTCATGGACTGGAAGGAGCCACTGGCTGCAGCACAGGGGAAGTGATAGTGGCGCTGGCACCCCTCCGCACGACATGGAATGGTAGCACCCAGTCTCCTACAGTGTTCACATTTCTAAAAGAAGCAAGCAACAGATCACAGGTCCAACGAAGAAAAAGAAAAACTCCTGAATAGAATGGCAGCCCCAGACAGCCTGGAAATACCAAGCGTCCAGTGCTGAAATCCACTACTATTGAAGGTGAGCACGGCTGCTTAGGCAGGGATAATCCTTCCCTAGGCTTCGTTATGCTTAAGAATGATCAAGTTTCTAATCCATTCTGGAGTTTGCTTGAGAGACCTGGCCCTGCAGAAGTTGCAAACATGCTCTGAACACATTTTCCAAAATCCACACTGTAATGTAATGTCCACACAATGCCACATTAATGCGTTGGTCTCACAATCAAGTCACCAGGAACGGTGGAACATGCGTGCTTGTAAACCCAACTTGACTGTAGTGCAAACCTTTCCTAAACTCTTTATGGTACCCAGACTGAAGTTTCACCTCCTGTTCACTGCAAAAAGGAAGCTAATACAATTGTTGGCAAAGGCTTTGGAGCACTTACAGTCAACAAAAAATAATACTCAAGATTCTGCTACTGGAAGCAAAACTGAAAATCTGGGGACTGGATTCAGTTAGTAAATATTTTACAACGTAACTTGGTTTCAGAGTCTGGGAAAGTTACTGTGGCAGGGGGTAAGCTTTAGAAGTCTACATTCAATTTGTTGTGTGTGGTGGGAAGGGGTCAGGGACCAGAGAAGTCCCCTGGAAAATGCTTGTATGGTAAGGGTCCATGACAAGACCTGGTGGCCATGAAGAAGCCCTGTTCCTTGATCACTAGATTCCACCACCCACACTCTACCTACATAACTAAGGTAGCTAATGCAGATTGGTCTTTGCAACCATGAGTATACTGTATCCTGCAACAGTAGTTAAATTTTATGCGGTCTCCAAACATGTTATTAAGGTAAGGAATTTACTCTAGTCCCCTTCCCAGACACCAAGGGCAAAATCTGCTGTTTGAGGGACCAAGGCAAATCGCCCCCTTTCCCCAAACATGTCAAGGAACTTACTAGGGTGCAACAGAAGCAAAGGCATTTTATTTCAAAGGGGAATGCAACAATTTTCAGGATTCTACACAAATTAGCAAAATCCAGATTAGAGATTCTAATGCAAGTGAATACAGGTTCCTAAAACTTTTCCTACTGGCCGTCATGCTGCTCCCCGGGCACTGTCTTAATCCCCTCCCCTCTCCCTGCCCCCCCCTCCACAATCTCCCTTTCCCTGCCAGACCTGTGCAATCCCTGAGATGACAGCTTTGTTCACATGGCTCAACCATGACCCTTCCGCACGCAAGATTCCAGCTGACCACACCACACACCAGTGATGAGCCCAGAAGTGCCCTGAAAAGGAAAGGGAAAAGGAGAATATAAAAGGGGAAGCAAACCAAACCTCACTTGAGGCATGGGGCATCCAGGTGGATTGGGGTAGCTGGGAGACCAGGGAACCGTGTGACACTATAGGACACGAAAGAAATGGTATTATGTATCCTAACCCCAGTCCTTGTGATAAGGCAGAATATGTAACCAAATAAGAAGCCAGCTACTTGAAGCATTTCTTGCCATTGCTGTACCAAGAATGCATCATAAGGGGGGGAAAGCACTCAGAAAAATCCACAGTTTAGATATGAGGCAGCCCTTTGCTAGGACATAAGGAGACAGCGGGTTGGATCTGACACCCCAGTTGAGTGCACCCTTTTAAGCTCTCCCCAGTGGATACACCTCCTTGCTCACCACTCACCTGTTGGCTCAAACACCTCTCGCACCGAAACACCATCTGCAAAGCCAATGAGGGTCTGGTCCTCATTTCCAGCTTCTCTTAAGCCAGGCTGCTCCCCTTCCTGAGGCTCGGAAAGACCTTCTGCCCAGTTGGGTGCTGGATCAAAACGCAACAGCTCACGCTGCCCGTGCAAGCTCCACTTGCTGCAGTTACAGAACGCACAGCGTTTGGGTGGGGAGCTGGTGGGGGGAAGCAGAGATGAGAAATGGTTTGTCACTGCAAAAGACATGACAGTATATACCCATTCCCATGAAAGGTAACAGAACAAAAGCCTTGTGTCTTCCACAGTTTGCAAGGATGGCCCCATCCAAAACTGTCTCTTCCCACCTGATGCATTCTGATCTAGCTCTTGGGGAGATTCCCCAGATCCCTAAGGCACTTCAGCTCCCAAATCCTTCAACACTCCTTGGCAAACTTCCCTGAACCATGCAATACCTGGCCAGAGAAGCTGTGTCTGGGCATGACACCTTCACAGTGAAAACCTTGCTCAGTCACAAAGCTTGCTAGCAAGATGACCTGCAAGCTACACACTTTCAAGTTATCAGATATTGTTAAGTACAGGGCAAGATAACTGAATGACCCAAGCAGCATGGAGTCAGTGGATTACTTTAGGAAAGCCGCATTTCCCTAGTTTTAGCACCTACAGCTAAAATATGGGGGGTAATAACACCATACCTAAAAGCTCACCTGATATTAAAGGAAGCTGGCTTGAGTATTTAAGGTTGGGGAGAAACATGATATAAGAAAGGAAGGGGCAAAACCCAGCAGACACGAAGATGTACACCACGACACCGTTGTGAGTGGTTGCATCTGGGAAACATTTCTCAGCTGCACTGGCATGCTCTGGCTCCCTTGAACGCAGTCGCTGTACAACTCAAGGGGCCTAAGGGGGATGCAGCAATCTGGGCAGCCTGTCGTGGTCCCATAAGCGTGCCAGTGCACCGTGGCAACCCTGCCACAACACGGCCCTGGCAAACTGGCCAGGTGGACTCAGGTCCTTGCTGAGGTCCCTGCACTCTGCCATCTAGACATTCTAGGATGGTGGCCGACACTTCTTCCTCTATTACAACCCTCCGCTTTCATATCCAGATTCCCCATGAACTCTTCTCCAGACTTCCAAATCCCTCCCCACCGTGGTTCACATAGGGCCACAGTTCCTGAACATTTATCCTTATGAGCCTTTGTATCCAAGGGGGAAAAGAAAAAAGGGAGGGGTGAGCTAAAGTCTTGTCAACTATACACCTAAGAAACCTCTGTTGATTATTCTTTTTTTCAGGGAACTAGAAAACTGACGAAAACAAGAAGCAGCACCTTGATCACTGAAAGATGAAACCTGAGAGCGTAAGAAAACGTCTTGTTGGCCCACAGCACCACCATCTGACAGAACCAGAGAACAGTTCCCCCTTTGCCAGTCTCTTGAACAAGGAGGTATGATTGTCATTTAGGGTGTGAGACGTCTCAGATGGGGGCGGGCCCGTGGCTCAGTGGCAGAGCATCTGCTTGGCATGCAGAAGGTCCCCAGGTTCAGTCCCCAACATCTCCAATTAAAAAGGACCAGGCAGCGGGTTGATGTGAAAGACCTCTGCCTGAGACTCTGGAGAGCCGCTGCCAGTCTGAGTAGACAATACTGACCTTGATGGACCAAGGATCTGACTCAGTATAAGGCAGCTTCATGTGTTCCACTCAGTGGCAGAGCACCATATTTTGTAGGAAGATGGTCCAATGTTCAATCAATGATATCCAAGGCAAGATCTCTGCCCAGGACCCCAGAGAGCCACTGCCAGTCGTAACAGACTATGCTTAATAAGACAGACCAACGGGCTGACAAGTATCAGATAGTTTCATGATGAGTATCTTTTGCATCTTTAGGGAGGCCTGCCTCCTGCTCTTGTAAGCTTAGCTCTGAGCCTCTGCCTACCACAGTCGTCCCATCTGCAGCACAGATACCCTCCAAGCTCCAGATTTCGGACGCGGTCTCACAGGTCTCTCACCGGCAGGTCAGTGGCGGTTCCTCTTTAGCCTCTGCGTCTTCCAAGGGCTCTTTCACAGGGCTCTCTTCTGGCGGCTTCGGCGGATCGGCTTCCACACTGCCCTGCTCCTCCGAGGAGACAATTCCATCTGCTGCTGCTGCCAATAAGTTAGCTGTCAGTACCCAGGCAAAGCAATGGGGGCAAAGCCGATTTCCCAGCCTCGTTTGAGACAGCACCTCCCTGTGACATCCCACCCTTCCCCATCCACAACAGTTCGCTCTCCCACGCCAAGGTACTTGTGCTCTGACGTTATTGTGTTGATGTGCACTTTCCAGTCAGAGGCAAGGAAACCCTCAATCTAAGGACGTAAGGACTCAAGACTAGCTGAAATAAAC
>NW_015162482.1:581457-721799 GCF_001447785.1 Gekko japonicus
CCCAGTGGCCACAAGGGCCCATTTACTTCTAGGAAGCTACACTGTAGAAAGCGGAGAGAAGAATTCTTGGATACCCTCATATGAGCACAAAATCTGACACCTTGTGGAAGCCAAAGAGGAGTCATACATTAAAAGCAGTACAGGAAGCAGATGCTCAGCTCTTGAGTAACCCAGCAGCGTCAGCCTGTTTTCTGCACACCTTGGCAGTTGCACACCCTTCTCGGTAGGCTTACCAAGGTCCGGCGGGGGATTTGTATTTCTTGCCAGGAGCCTTGCCGCGGGGACGGCTGCACGCGCTGCACCCACTGTCGCCAGGATGTGACGCTCCGCGTTGCTCTGGCAACGGGGCTGTTTGGAGTCCTGTTGCCAGAGCGACGTGGAGCGTCACATCCTGGCGACGGCGGGTGCAGCACGTGCAGCCGTCCCTGCGGCAAGGCTCCTGGCAAGAAATACAAATCCCCCGCCGGACCTTGGTAAGCCTACTTCTCGGTTTGATCTTCTCTGCTTTGAGGTCTAAGGCAGAGTGCTGCTTAACTGAGGAGCACGTGCCGCCTGCTTGCAGAGTACCACCTCCCACATGCTTGGCTATACTGTGGTCCGGATGGCCTCCTGCCCCGCATGAACCCAAGAGGAGAAACATACAGTATTGCAGTCACAAATGTGTCCGGAAGGTAGGGTAGCATTTGATGGATGGCAGGCCAACACCCTACACTTTTTGCAAGAGGCTGTCACCCACCCATTACTGCACTGCACTACTGTAAGCAGCTGTCTAGGGCAGCCATCTGGGAAGCACCTACCTGGCGTGCCAGAGTCTTTGTCCTCACCAGGCAGCTTCTGATCGTCCATCCTGTCTCCAAGAGACCTGGAGGAGAGAGAAAACAGCTTGTTAAAGCCCCGGTCCTATTTGGGACCTGCACCTTTAGTCCCCTGTACCTTGCCATGTTTCAAACGATGTCTCCACCTTGGTGCTGCCTCAGTATTGATCACCTGTTTACCCCTTGTCTCGTTCAGGCATGCTAAGCCCAATACTTTGTGCCAAAAGCTTTTTTTTAAAAATCAAAACTCTGGGTTAAAATCCCAAAAGTTCTACACTCAGTCATACAAATTACGTTTGAATACTCCTTTGCTTTGCATAAACTATTCCACTTTCTAAATAAGTGGGTTTGGATGCAAGCACTGATGTGCTGGAATACAAGAAAAGAAAGGGTATGAAGACCGGATTTTAGGAGGAGGCTACAGGCAGAGAACAGTAGCATGAGAGAGCTGGGGAAAGAGATATGGAACACCAAATCCTTCCTAGAAACATCTACCAAAAGCCCAGATTAACAGCAAGTGGTCTCATCACCCTGACCTGGATAGCCCAGGCAAGCCCGATCTCGGAAGCTAAGCAGGGTCAACACTGGCAAGTACTTGGATGGGAGACCTCCAAGGAATGCCAGCAGTCGGGAGGTGGGGACAGGCTTTATTCAGCCACCTCTCTGAATATCCTCCAGGCCCCCAGCAGGGGTCAGTCATCAGAGGCTGCCATGACTTCCAAGTGTGCACGTACACACACGCACATATGAAAAATACAAAACAAAAAAACAAAACCCAGCAAAAAGTGGTCTCATCAATAGATAGGTCTCCAAACTTTTCTATACAAGAAAGAGTACCAGAAGTGTACTTGAGGTAAAATTAAAGATTAATTTCTCTGGATGCCAAACTAGAGTCTAAAGCTGCACAGTAACCTGCAGGTGCAAGTTGCATACAAGGGCCTCAAGCTTGTATAATGCTGTCTCTTTCTACCTGATGTTATAGCCATCTTCAGGAACTCTCTCCGTTTCTAGTAGATTGGAATACTTGCTCCTAACTGATCATGTATTTCAAAGACTACAATCATAAAGCCAATTTTTTAGTCCAGTGGCACCTTTAAGACCAACAAAAGTTTATTCAAGGTATGAGCTTCCGTGTGCATGTACACTTCCTCAGATACATTGAAAAACTTCTGTGTGCATGCACACTTCCTCAGATATATTGAAATGGAACAGTTCATATATATAGGCAGATGCCTCTACATAGGTGAACAGCAAATTAGCATACAACTTCATGAAAATGTTTTGACATATGCGAAGACTAAACAGCAATAACAATCTAAATTATTACTAAAGGTGTGTCACTGGTCCACAACAAGGTGCCACTGGACTCAAAATTTGTTCTACTGCTTCAGACTAACAACTGTGCTTGTGTGGATCAATCATAAAGCCAGACTTTGCAAGCCTATTGTTCAAAAGCGCCACTGCTAATTGCTACACAGACGCACATTAAAAAGGTATAAATTCAAAACATATGCAGTAAGAAGACACAGTACCACAAACGTCATGTTATATGAATGCATGTCTAATCATGAAAACCTAAGCAGAGTTACAGCCTTTTACATGCACTGAACTCAAACGGGTTAGAAAACTGTAACTCTGTTTAGGATTGTACTGAGTCTCCATTTTCAAAGTGCTGAGATTGGCAGTGAGGTCGTTTGAGTCTACTCTTACCTTTCTTTTACTGTCAAGACCTGCTCCAAGGTTCCAGTAGAAAATCAGGGGGTTATCCACAGTGTTTCCTCTAAGCTGAGTTAGTGTGAGTTAGCTCACAGTTTTTTGGCCTCCAGATCACAGATTTTTGTCTAAGCTCAGGAAGGATGGCTCCAGAGCAAACTAATTTATGCAGTAGCCAAATCACTCGCTCACAATTTTAATGCCAGTAGCTCACAAAGTAGAATTTCTGCTCACAAGACTCCATGGCTTAGAGGGAACATTGGTTATCCATACACACTGATGATACCAGCTACAACAATAATTTCTCAACAACCTGAGAATGTGAAATGCAAATAGAAAATCTGTAAAGAACCATCTAAACTATGAGGCCACTGAACCACAGGAAAAAAAAATCACAGAAAAATCAAAGACAAAACCATTTCTGCTCCAAAGTATAGACTATGCATAATGTGCTTTCAAGGGGTGGAGGAGAATCAGATCCTACAGAAGGCTCCGTTATTATTATTCAGCATGGGCTGCGTCCACCTAAACCCAATCAACTGTTTGCCAAGGAACACTGTGGTATCAGAATAACTGAAGATTTAAATCGTTTCAGAGGGTTGCCATGTTAGTCTGCAGTAGAACAGTCAGGGGTCGTTTCGTAGAAAAAGAGCTAGGGGAACTCATTAGCATACCTCATTAGCATATGCCACACCCCCTGACATCACCGGAAGTGTGTCATAAGGCCACACCTCCTGATGTCACCGGAAGTGTGTCATAAGGCCACACACCCCGCCCCCAACGGTCCCGGCCGCCACCGCCAGCCTTGCAGCTCCACTGCCGAGCCCAGTGGTGGACCTGCAAGGCTGGCGGGAGTGCAAGGAAGCCCCATGAAGGCCCTCCCTGGCCCCAGGCAGGCAGGGGTGGAGAGAGGCAGGGAGGAAGCAACTTACCCTCCCTCTTCTCCTGCCTCCTCCTGGCTGAATGAGGGCCGAAAGAGGGGCGGCCGGAAGCAGGGGGCAGGGCTTCATCATGTGCCCCGCCCCCCGTACCTCACCCGGGGGAACTGCGATCCCCCGCGATCCCCCCCGAAATGACCTCTGAGAACGGTTAAGATTTAAGTCCAGCAGCTCCTTAGAGATGAACAAGACTTTGGGGGTGTAAGCTTTGGAGAGTGAAAGCTCCCTTCGTCAGACACAAGTAGGATCTCCATTCCTCCTAGTGTCTGGCAAAGGCAGCTTTGACAAAGCTTATACCCCCAAAAAATTTTGTTGGTCTCTAAGGTGCTACTGGACTCAAATCTGACTGGAGATTTAAAGGGCACAGTTGGGCAATCTCTTTCAGGGCTTCATCAGTTGCTTCTAGTGGCTAACATAAAATAACTGTAGCTGCCGTATGAGTGCACTATTTCTTGTTGTGCAAAAACTTTCCAGAAGTTTCACACTCAACCCGCAGTATCACGAGAATCCAATGAAAGCTATTAACTCAAACCCATCCCTATTCAGCTCACAGCAAGAACCAGACCCCGCACCCCCAGGCCAGAAACCCACATTGTTCCACATCCCAACCGCTTTCAGCTGTTGTCTCATCACCACCCCCAACGCAGACTCTCCATCCCAAACAGCAAGCCACAGGATTGGGGATGTCTGGTCTGGTCTTCGGTATGATGGAGCTAAACCCATCCACAAAGAGCAGACCGCTTGCTAGCAACCTCTGCCACTAATTGAGAGATAAAAGAGAGAGCCCTACCTCGTTGCTTATAATCCAGACAAACAAGCCCATCCACCCCCAACCTTTAACAGGATCGATACCTGATGGGAAAGATGGCTTATTAAGTGGAAGACGTGATCACAGCATTATCTGGGACAGTAGTCTCCTAGTGGTTAAAGCAGTATGAGATCTTTTTGACATTTATACAGACTGACCTCAATTAAAACCTTCAATAAGCAAAGGAAGGTATGGAAAACCAGAGAAGGCAAACATGCGTCAGAAGTTCTTCTGAAGACAGGCACCCTACCATGCTTCTAGGGAGGACTGGGGAAGAAAAGGTTGCCACAAAGCCACTGGCTGCAGGCGAATGCCAAGGGGCTGCAAGAACAAGTAGGTCATTCAGCGAATGACTTACAGAGCTCTGGGTCAAAAGTTAACCAAGGTGATAAGAGGAAGGAACAGAGCAAGAAACTGTGTGTTTGGAATACTATTCCAGTGGCATCTTCGACTTGTGAGTTTTGGAAGTGGTCTCTCACAAAGCATGGGAGAGAATATGGATGCATTCAGGCATCACTTTTAAGCTAAGACATGCACGAACCCAGCTTGTTGCCCTCTACACGCCTTCCTCTTTCATGTGAGTCCCAGCTAAAAATTAACTCCGGTTACTAACAATGTACAAATGCAGACAATGTGGTTTAACTGGAGTTTGTTCTCCCTCTGGAAAGCTCACCCTAGTTAACTCAGATGCCTGCATTCATAAACCACAGGTAACTGGGGTCATTTTCTAACCAGGGTCCTCTACATGAGGAGGGTAGGACATAGCATGCACATAAGTGCACAGCTACAAGCCAGACTTAATGCCACCTTAGTGACACCTGAATACAGCCCAAGACAAAGGGTTCATCACCATAACCATACATGAAGAGTCACTGTTTAAAATGCTACAGAGGTTTCCCCCTGCTCAGACTCCATTTTACTAAGCACAACGTTGGGAATAGGGGAGAAATCAGTTTCCCCTTCATTCCAGTTGGGCTTTTCACAAGGTGATGGTTTAAAAAATAGGACAGCCTCTCCTCTTTCTTCTGCCTCAATTCACCTTTCTGAGGTACTAACAAATGTGTGGGGGTTTTTTAACTGAAAGGCCTACCTCCTCACTCTGCTCCGAATTACAGAGGAAACTCAGGCCACTCCTTGTCGTCATAGCACCTGTGGAACCCTCTGCTGCTGCCAATGGAAGCTCTCCTCCTTGAAGGAAAAGCACTTCCACCTTTTACCCAGGCCTCTCCCCAAGCTACAGTTGCCAGCTTCAGGTTGGAAAATTCCTGGAAATTTGTGGGGGGGGGGGGGGGAGAAGGATCTCAGTAGGGCATAATGCCATAGAGTTACCAATCTAGACTTCATCACCTTTGAAATAAAAGCCCTCCATTTTGAGGGTTGAACACTGTTAGTGAGATGCGGTTTGAGGCCTTTAATATTTTTGATGCACTTATTGTTAATACTTACTGTTAAGTGGTTTAATTCCTGCTCTTTTGTATGATTTGTACTGCTGGTTTTATATTTCTATATGTTTGTACTGCCAACATTTTATAGTAAATAAACAAAGCAAGTTTTTTCAGTCTCCCCTTGTGAATTCATGGTGTGTGGGGGGGGGAATCAGGGGATCATCAAAGAGTTTATGAGTCAGAGCTATTTGAGGGCAAGTTTAAGGTCTCATACACAGAGTCATTACCTCTGCATCCACCTCAACTCTTTTGTATCAGGAGTGGTTCCATAAGGTTCTTTTGCTCTTCCAACATACATTGAATGTGAAATATTCCAGGTTACATTTTATTACTTAAACACAAAGCTGGTAAATTCATTGTGGTAAGGTGGTAAAATTCATTGTTCTGAAGTCGAAGTATACAATCCTCTGTACAGATCTTAAGTATTATTATTATTATGATCATCATCATCATCATCATATGGCATTGTGTATAGTATAGTTGGACTTTGATTCATACTCATGACTCAAAACGGGGCAGCATCGTAACTTATGCCAGTAATACAACTTTATTTTTCTAGATTAAGAAAAAAAAACAGAAAAAAGATGGACTCCAGGTCTGTCTAATAGGGTTGCCAGCCTCCAGGTGGGGCCTGGGGAATCTCCCACTTTTACAACTGATCTCCAGCTGTCAGAGATTAGCCCCCCTGGAGAAAATGGCTGCTTTGAAGGGTGGACTCTATGGTCTTATACCATGCTGAGGCCCCTCCCCAAACCCCACCCTCTCCTGGATACACCCCCAAAGTCTCCAGGTATTTTCTAACCCAGACCTGGCAACCTTACTGTCTGAAGACTACTTTTCTAACTAAATCAACCAGATGATCTTTGGCACTGGGGAGGGGAGAACAGAAACCTAAGACACTGTCATCCATCTCCCACACAAATCACTCCCTCTATTTCTCCGCTGCTCATGTTTGCCAGTCTTCTAAACAAATCTAAGTATTTCTAGCCTTCTATTGCATGAAGGAAACTCTAGTTTCCATTTCCACTCAAGAGCCCAAGATGTGTAGGGATTTATTAAGTTGCAGCGGGAGAATAACTGGCAGCAGCCAGTACTAGATTTTGTTCCTATGTCATACGAGGTGGTCCTTGGTCCCTGTATTACTCAATGTAATATGTTCAGCCTAGTGGTGCTTTTGATGACTGCCTGACAGATGTAGCTGGTGCAAAACAGGAATGTATTACGTTGGTGTCTCAGAGCTTGCAGTCGTGTAGAATACTGGGAAGAACATAGGACACTGTGTTTCATCAGTAAAGTTCAAGATAACTTGGATCCTGTCTATCTCAACTGCTACCTCCCGTAGTGATGTCTAAGGCTAGCCCTTTTGGCTACTCAAGGGTATGAATAGAGGCCACTCCATAGTGATACAATATTCTACACCTACATACTGACCAGAGTCCAAACCTGAACATCAAAAGATATTTTGCATAGTATAACTTCCATTGGCTCCTGCTAATTATCACTGAATATAACAACCCACATCCTTGCAGAGTATGGAATGATGTTATTCAGAAGTGTTCAATACGCCCTGACCTGGATAAGCCCAGGCAAGCCCAATCTCATCAGATTTCGGAAGCTAAGCAAGGCTGACCCTGGCAAGAACTTGGATGGGAGACCTCCAAGGCATACCAGGGCTGGGAGGCAGAGGCAGGCTATCAAGCCACTTCTCTGAACGTCCTCCATGCCCCAGTAGGAGTTACCAGAGGTTGCCATGACTTCCAGGCACAGGCACGCACACACACAAATGCAAAAAAATACCCCCCCAAAAATGCTCCATACTAGGTCCTGCAGGTTCAGACTTCCCATTCAAGAAAGTAGATACTGGAACCTTCCAAAGGAGAAAACTATTCCACAGGAAAAGTGGGAGGATTTCCCAGAGGCTGCCCTTCCAGGAGGCTCAGGTGCATGACTGTAAACTTCCCTTTCTTACACTCACCAAATGGTTCAGGTTCCAGAGAGGTAGTTGTACTAACCTATTGCAGCAAAAGGAGTCCTGCAGCACCTTCAAGACTAACAGATTTATCCTGCTTTTGGATAAGAGGTCAACAGAAAGCAATGGATCTCCTGCCCACGGAGGAAGGAACAAAGGAAAGAGCACTACACAAATGTCGGATTATTCTCTAGGCAAGAAAAACAGGCAAGAAAAATAACCACTGCAACAAGCTACCTCTTACTTTGCAGATCCCAAACTGCAGATCTGTGGAATTCACTTTTCCTAAGCTGAAAAGTTATCTCAAGAGGCCTAGATATGATCCCTATTTACACTATAACTTACAATATTACAGCAAGATAGATTCAGGTGGGTAGCCATGCTGGTCTGAAGCAGCAGAGCAAAGTTTGAGTCCAGTGGCACCTTTAAGACCAACATATGTAATGGTTGAGGAAATTCTGTTTCACTGTATCTGAAGAAGCGTGCTTACACATGAAAGCTTATACCTTGAATAAAATTTTGTGGATCTTAAAGGTGCCACTGGACTCAAACTTTGTTCTAATATTACAGCAGTTACTCAGGTTCACAAAAACCACTGATCCAGCCTTGGGAGTCTCGGAATTTATTTTGGCCTGCAGTTTAAATTCTTTGGTTCTTTTCAGCAAAAGGCTTCCCCTGATTAAAGAAATCTTACCCTACTAACCGTATGAATTTTAGTCAATTGATTACACCTGCATAAACAGGCATTCATTCGGAGTGGGGGAGTATTATCTTTCAGTGGCACACACAAGGGTGACAGCAAGCAAACACCTTCTTAGAAGAGGCATATCTTAGAAGAGGCCATCTGAGTGAGAGAGAAGAAAGAGTGCCCATTACAACAACAGTGCCTGCCATCATACATTTTTGGGAAGGCATTAAAATAATTAACCATTAAAAAACTGCTGCCCAATTCATTACAGACACTTTTTTAACCAACCCAAAGCTTTAAAAATCAATGAGTAAACCTGATTAATTGACCTAAAACTGCAGGCCTGTTTTACAGGAAACAAGCATGGGAGTAACTGAGCATGGGTGGCCTCTGCTAACAGAGCTGCTGGTAAATTTAAGATATCAAAAAGACTTCTATGACAATTTTTTGTTAACTGTAGCTTGCTTTTAGTATTCGGATCCATATTCTATGGACTGCCTGCAGTCTCCTGTGTTGTACTCAGTATTGTTACTTGCCTTCAGTTCTGATTGTAACTGGAGAAAACCAGGATACATAGATGCATTTTCCAACATCCAGATTCATTTTCCAACATCCAACTCAAAGACTTGCACACTACTTTGAGATACTTTGGTTGATCTTGATAGAAAGGTATTACATTGACTTTGTTTCTAGACTGTCTTCATGGAATTGATCTCAACATGTGAAATGGCTCATAAAAATGCATGGTTTCTCAACTACTTAATGTTTAAAATTTTTGTAATCCACCTTCAGTCTCAGTGAGAGAAGTGAATTTACGAAGTAATTAAAATAAATAAAAGTCACTAGATTGCTGTATTATGAATTAAAACGTACAAGGCTCTATACAATATTTCCCCATTTGTATCATTCCTAGTGCTGTATTCTCTTTATGGTATTGGAGTACCAATATCATACATGCAAATGGTAGCTGTTTAAGTATTTTACCCAAGAGAAATAAATACGCTTCTGCCATGCAACAGCAGACATGCAATAAGATGCCAGGAATCCCCAGTTGCCCCACTCCATTCAGTTGGTGCCAATACTCCCCAAAGCAGCTGTGTTAATCTTCTATTCTGCAATATCCATATAATACACTAGTATCTACTGCTGGAGAAAAATAAAACTGTACAAAAGCAAGAGACACATTTCAAACCAGTGAAGAATACTCTTAAGTCACCTCCACTAGAGACGCTAACCCTTCTCATGCCTTCCAAAAGTTTTCCCTATGAATTCTGGTCTACCAAACCCAGCCTGCTATTCAACTTAAGGATCCCCTTCAAACAAAAATCAAACATAATATCCTCAAAAGCACTCTCAAGTTCTGATCCTGACAATTCAGTTTAAGGCACCAAACCCGAACTTTAAAAGTTCAAGATGGATCCACAACAAAACAAAACCACCTAAGGCATCCCACCATAAAAGATGATATTTTGTATTAGTTTTGGAGTAAGATTAAAAACAGAGAGCACGTCCACACTACATATTTAAGCGGGCGTCAACACCATAAATGCTCATTGCCCTGGAAGTCTGTGAGCTGTCATTCAGAGAAGGGAGCTGGAGAACTTCAACGGAATTCCTCCCATGCAACTGCAACTCCCTGTTCCACCAAAACAGAGAGGGGAGGAGCCACAGCACACAGGATGGGACCCAGCAATCCATCAGTGGACAGCGCTAATGGATGCAGACTTTCCCCTTGTTCCCTTCACCACAGCGGTGCTTTCGACCCTGGGCAACAGGACTCCCTGGATCACAAAACCCGTGCGCTCTTAACAGTCGTGCAGATAGAGGACTGCACTGAAGAGGCGGAAGGGGACAACATTTCCCCTTATACCTCTTCCACCAGCTGAAGGAAGACGTAGGCGGGGCCATTCCACCCATTTCCCACTCACTGCAGCCCATCCATTCCTGCATGATTAGCCCACACATGGCCCTGGGAACCAACTTTTCTGGGACTGGAAAGGTCTGCCGGAGGCAGGGAGGGGGAAAGATACGCAATCTGCACACACACAGATCACTGGATCCAACTGTAAGGAATAAATGCCGGATCTTGACACCAACCCATAAGGTACTTTTAGTTTTTCAGTACAGCCACAGTTATTCACACAAGAGCCAAAACAGAGCTTCACGCCACTTGCTCACCCCTCACCCCTTCCTAGAGCTCTTCTGCTGCCCAAAACCAAACACATTAAGTTTAATGCACGAAGGTTTTAGAGTTAGATTCAAAGAGATCAGCAAAAACAGCCTTTGTCAGATCTCATTTTGTGCTGCGACACCCCCCCCCCGGTGTAAAATAATGGCAACCTTGGGTTCTATGAGAGCTGTGAAAATTTTAAAAACAACATTCACTCTCAGCTTTGGGACAGGAAAAAAACCCCATTAAGCCTGCATTTTCCAAAGAGGTTTGTGCTCCTCACTGATGGATCACTAAGCTAGCATTAAGGGCAGCATTCAATACGTGGGGTGAAATTATTACATATAATTAGAGATAACATCCTAACTGGAATCTCTTACTGTCAGAAACCTCTCAATTATCAAGTTCTTCCACCCCAAAGGCAAAACCAATTCTAATAAGATGCCTGTAAGCATATTCCACACCCTCTTCAGGGACAGAAGGGACTGGAGTGTGTAATATTGGCTCCTGGGACTGGCATACAGTACAAAGCCTCTGGATTAGCCAGGGCTGGTTTAAGTTGCCTGGTCAACACAGTTGACCTACAGGGCATCTGACATCAGCTCCGAAAAATGACCTCAGTGACCCACAGTTGGCACAAACACACATGGTCTGTAGTGCTGATTTTTTTTTTTAGGGAATTCAAGGAGATGCACATTTTAGGACAAGGAGTTATAGCACATGCCACTGCAAGACCATGTTCTGAAGATGTATTGAGAAGTGTTGGGTGGAAGAGAGGTATGGCAACAAAGTTCTTATTTATTATTTCCCATACCATCAGAATAAAATCAAAGAAATAAAGAACAAGGACAATAACGGCTAAAATGAGTACAGGATACAATTTACAAATGCGATGTCACATAAGGGTGAGAACACTTTCTTAGATTGACTGGAAGCTGCACAGAATTCCTCCCTGTGTAAGAAGTTCAGGTTTCATTTCATCACTGGGTCTCTTCAAAGGAACAAGACCAAAGACAGCACACCTACTGTGATTGTAGTAATGAAAATGGATTATAGTCAAAAGCTTTCTACAGCTGCAACAATGAAAAAAATCCTCTAAAACATTACTATAATACAGTACTTTGAAGGTGGAGGGGTTTATTTAATTCATTTATACCCCGCCTTTCTCCCCACCGGAGACCCAAAGCAGCTTACATCATTTCTCCTCTTCTCCATTTTATCCTCACAACAACCCTGTGAGGTAGTTTGGCTGAGAGGGTGTGACTGGCCCAAGGTCACTCAGCAGCTTCCATGGTGTGAGTGGGGATTCGAACCCAGGACTTCCAGATCCTAATCCAGCACTCTTAACCACACTGTCTGGGTTCACATATCGTGAAGCCCTCTTTGCAAATATTTATTTGCTTCATTTATCCCACACTTTCTCCTGCAATGGGGACCCAAAGTGGCTTACAATATTCTCTTCTCTACCATTTTATCCTCACAACAACCCTGTGAGGTAGGTTAGGATGAGTGTCTGTGACTGGCCCAAGGTGGCAAGTTTCCACAGCAGAGCAGGGATCGGGACCTCCCAGTCTGACACTCCAAGCACTTCCCCATGCCTGGATGCGCACAAAAGCCCAGCATCCCAGAATAATTTCACCTCCCCTCCTAAACAGTCAAGTAAGTAATGAGGTTTTAAAGCAGCACTTTAACCATCCAGCATGGCGCCAGGAAAACTCTGCCCCTTGATGCAAAATCTCTTATTACTGCTGCCATTCCACAGCTCTTCCCCAACTGTCAAGAACAGCACTTCTTCCCCCGGGGGTTTCAGGGAACTTCGATCCAACAGAGAGAGGTGATAGATAGATACACAAGTGCAACAGGTGAGGCCCACCAAGTCCCCTTTGACAGCAGGAGGCGGGGGAAAGACACATACCATATACACCAATGAGATACAAGGGCTTACTGAGTCCCTCTCCCCAATTAGCACAACACAAAGAAGCCTGCTCATTAGGAAAGGGCCAGATCCATACGCAAACCGCCCAGCTCTGGAACCCCTTTGCAAACTAGCTTACACCAAGAATCTGGATTTCAGCCGATTTTTTAAAAAAAGAATATTGCATCAATTACATCCTAGCTGGAGAAGGCTTGCTTTGAAAGGGAGAAAATGCCAATGCAATCCTCCTCTCCACCCCCCACCCACCCCCTTTGAACAAATCCCTTTGGACTCCTCCATAATCCCATGCAGACTGCACAGATCTGGGGAGGACACTGCTAAGCAAAGCAGGCCTTGCCACAGGGCTTGCTGGGCTTTGGGAAAGTGTGGATTGGGGAAGGGAGGGAGGGAGGCCATTTGTTCACTCTTGAGTTCGTTGATGGTACATGTGAAAGGGATGGCTGGGGGGGAAGCTTGTCAATCTACGTCCATTATCAGCTATGTCCACTCCCAAACCACTGGGCAGCTCACATCTGGGCCACCGTGTTTCAGAAAGATCTTACCGATTAGTGTTACTTTAGCCCTCTTTCCCGTCCTGCGGGCCCACAAGTTTAGAGCCACGGTTGCCATCCCAGGTTCCAGATGGGATCAAATAGAAATGTTAATTTGAAGGAGGGCACACTGGGGGAAAGAAGCTGGGGAGGGAGTGGGGAATAACTTCAACCCTCTAATGAATGGTTAATCACACTTCCTCCCCATCCCATTCCCCTTTCGCAAAATAAAAGGGAGCCAGAAGACAACTTCAGCCCAAAACAAATACAGCTCCCTGTGGATTCCGTCGCTGTAAAAAACATACCAACAGACCTTTATTTGTTTGGCCGAGTGGAAGGGATTAAACCTCTCCCCACTTCTCTCCACATAAAATAAAATTACAGATCCGTGTTTTCTCGACAGGAAGGGTGCAAGAGCCATTTCCCCTCCAACCGCTGATTTAGTAAGGCCTACACTATGGAGGACAATATTCCCAGTTCGCTGCTATCAGCGGCCCTCCACCACCCACCCTTCCTCAACAGTTTTTACACAACAGCTTCCTCCCCCCTCTCATGCAGCAGAATTCTACATAAATCAGCACCGTTTAAAAATCTGACGTAAATATACTTGCAAGGCTCAGAGGATATTGACATTCAAATAAGGCTAAGAGGCAGGGTTCTACCGGCTCGTTCTACATGTAGAAAAATGGGGAGTCCCACCTACCTCTCTTCTACAAGATGATCCAGAAATCCTCACCCGGCAAAATCCATCGGCAAAAGACAGCAGAAATCATTATCCAAAAAATCGAGGAGAGAGAAAAAGGAAGGGTTTGCATTTGTTCCCTCCTTTAAGGGGGGGGAAAAGCCAAAAAGAAAAACGTTGGACTTTTATTTACAGCCACCCCGGGAAGGGGGAGGGGGGACACACTACAGCAACCAAAAATTAGGTTTAGAAAGGATGCTAAATCCAATATCCAGGATTTCTCCACCCAGGGAAAAAAATAGAACGCCCAGCCCCCTTCTGAGAGGAGGGGAGGGGAGAGCTTTGCTTCCTTCCACCACGGCAGTTTAGGGTTCCAAAATAAGCCCAAAGAAAGAGCGAAGCAGTGCGATCCCTAGGAGGAAACACAAAGGGAGCTCCGGGTTTGCCTTTGATCTTCCAGCATCCGCATCCGACGGAGAAGGCCTCTCTTTCTGTTGCCTTTGCCCATTCTCTCGCTACTTCCACCTCCGGATTCCCCCCTTACACCCCACTACCCCCTGCTCGGTCAGGAGGCGCTCTAGTGGCCCCCCCAACAGAACGCTCGAACACTCACTTGGAGAGCGGATGGAACGTCGGATGTTCTTAAAAAGATGGAACCCCTTCGGATGGAACGTTCAGGCTTCCCCGGGTGTGTGTGGGGGGGGGGGGGAAGCGAGTGGAGGAGGGGCAACAGAACGTTCAGAGTTTCTCTCCGGATGGAACGGACATACTTTTTCCTCCTTCCTTGCAATTCCTTTTCCAGTGAAACTGACCCGAAGACTCAGATTATCATCCTCAAACAGCTACATTGAATCCTCCCGGAGAGAACTAAACAAACGTATACAGCCTTCCCTCGCACGAACGGCTGCACCAACCCCACTCTCTTTACGGCTCGTTTCGGGGTTGGGGGTCCCTCTCTTTTGCTTTTTTTTTTGTTAACCTCCTCCCTACCTCCTGTTCCAGGCCTCTTCTCTTTCTTTTCCTGTTTCGCTCTCTCTCTCCTTTCTCTGCTTTTTGTTTACTTCTCACCTTTCTTCCCTCTCCCCCTAATCCTCTGCTTCAGTAGAGGAGGGAGGTCAAAGAAACATCTCTGGCTGGTCTTTACCCCACCGCCCTCTGCTTCCCCCACACACAACGAAGGGCTTCAAGGAATTGAACAGAAAGTGTTCACCGAGGCAGCCATTTTCAGAGAGGAAAGTAGGTCCTGCTGGGCCAGCTCCGGGTTTGCTTAACCTCCCCCTCCCTCCTCCGCCTCCTGTGCAAAGGGAGGGTGGGATCCCGGAGTTAGGGACTGCTCCCTCTCGCTCTCTCTTTCTCCTCCTCAATGTCTCTTCTCCCCCTGGGGCGGAAAGAGAGCGTCTCGGGAGCGATGCAATTTCATCCCCTCGCCTTTTCCTCGAGATGGTGGGGTGTATTGGAAAAAGAACGAACCGAGCACTTATTTTGTGTTGGAACCCGATGGCGGAAGCGCACGGAGCTCTAGCTTTTGGGGAAGTGAGAGATGCGACCGTACGGAGCCTCAGTGCACGCTCTGCTGAGGATCACTTCGCCAGTTTTAACCCTTCTGTGCCCAGGCCGGGTTGTTGCAATAGCACGTGGGATGGGTTCAGAGGGCTCTTCCTTGCCTCTCCACCCTTTCCAGGGGTGTAAGGGAACGTGGGACAGGTGCGTTTCTTGCGAGAGGCGAGGAAGCGGCAGTTTCGCTCGTCACGCCGAGTGGGCCGCGCAGGAAGCAGAAATAACAGGGATGCCCTAGCGCTTTGCCACTAGACCATGCAGAGCTGTGGGGCGTAGGATGGAGGGGCCCGGCTAACTCCAGAGGGGGCGCTCGCTCACCCAAGGCACATGCCTCCAGGACTTTGTAACCTTCGCTTAAAGGAGGTCCCACTGCGCCCCCCAGCGGTCTGAGCCTTTCAGATCTCTCAGGGAATATTTTTTTTGCGACTCATCAAGGCTTTTTTAAGTCATGCAAGCTGTCCCGAATCTTTCAAGAGAAGCCATAAGATCAGTTATAACACGTGTTTGAAGTTTGGAACCACGCTGCTCATAAGTTTGTTCTCGAAATGTCAAGTTGATCGGGAATATATCTCCCTCTTAAGCACTCTTTTAGGAATAAGAAACAGTTTCTTCAGGGTTTCTGACACGTGGCCGTCGTAACAGGTATCGTCTCCAGGTGTTTTTTTATTTATTTATTTTAAATATTTATACCTCGCCTTTCCATAATGCCCGAGGCATTGTCTTAGATGTGATCAACTTAGGCAACTAGTTACATAACCTAGTCGTGGTTGGAAAGTCCTTCTTTTCTCCTGATTTCACATGCAAGGTTTTCATCCCTGTCATGATAGCAAGTTCGGGGCCTCTCTTTGTTTTACACATTTCCTTATGGTGAAGTAGCAAACTGGACCAAGGTTTCTCAGTAGAGGGGCAATTTTCCAGAAACTCATTGACTGTGCTTTTAAAGAGTTTGAATATCTTTCCATTTTTATTGTTCTGTGAATCTTATGGGCATTTTTAATTCAGTTTTTATTGTCAACTAAAAACAAGAAAATTTCAAGTTATCAACTAAAAACAAGAAAACAGATTAAAAAATAAGGCCAAGGCCGTTGGTGCAAAATCAGGTAAATTATATTTTTATTACTCAGTTAACAGATCCTTTTACTCTTTTTGAAGATCTACTGCAAGACAGATTCCCCTGTCAAAGCCTGTTGGCAAAATGTGTAGGGATTTTTTTTGGAAATTTAACTGAGTAATAAAATATATTTTACCTGATTTTGCACCATCAGCCTTGGCCTTATTTTTTATCTCCTTAGCAACTAAAAGCAATGCCCCTCAAATTTCCCCCTTCATGCCATCATTTTGTTGTTGTAAGTATTGTAAGGACAAGACTACCAGAAAAAGTCCCCCCCCCCAAAACAAAAACAAAAGAAGGACTGTCTCTTTGGAAGCTAACAGGATATAATGAAGAAAACATTAATTTTAATACAGAAGATCTAGAACCCCAGCTTCAGCCCGCCTTATCCATGTTAACTCCACCCCTTCCCTCAAGGGGCACAGGTTGGCATACATAAGGCTCCCCTTCCAGTTTGGTGTAGTGGTTAAGAGTGCGGACTCTAATCTGGGACAACCAGGTTTGATTCCCCACTTCTCCAGCTGCTAGTGTGACTTTGGGTCAGTCATAAGTTCTTTCAAAGCTGTTCTCGAGAGAGCTCTCTCAGCCCCACCTATCTTACAGGGTGTCTGTTGTAGGGAGGGGAAGGGAATGGGATTGTAAACTGCTCTTAGACGCCTTTGGGTAGCATAGTGAAGGCTCTGCTTAGGATTCTACTGCTGGACTGGGTGAATTTGTAGATACCGGACGGCTAACAAGAACAGGAAGATTTTTTTTAAAAAATGGCTGCTTTTTAGGTTACTCTGGCTGCGGTCACACGGAACATTACTATCCTCTGTGGTAAGTTTGGTTGAGAGTGAATGGCCCAAGGCCACCCAGTTAACTTGATGGCAGTTTGGGAATTTGAACTCAAACCTCCCAGGTCCTAATCCAGGACTCTAATCACTACACCCCACTTGGCCATCTAAGAAAAACTGTTTAGATCACACTCATGAACACCCAAGACACTGCCAATCAGACCATCTGTCCATCAAGGTCAGTATTGTCTTCTCAGACTGGCAGCATCTCTCCAGGGTCTCAGGCTGGGGTCTTTCACATCACTTTTGAACTGCAGATGCCGGGGATTGAATCTGGGACCTTCTGCGTGCAAAGCACGGGTTGAGCCACAGCCAAAGGAAAGCTCTTTCTGTACACAGGCTTTCTGTACACAGATCTTCAGTCAATGTTCCTTCTCCTTGAATCATGTATCCCCCCCCCCCCCCCCCCCTAAAGGGTAGGATTAGAATGCATAAAGTGGCCTCCTGTGTCAGAGGCTCAGCTCAAACATACAGCAGAATGGACCACTTCAGATGGAGGATCACATGCTGGAACAACACCCTGCTGTGTTCCACCAAACAGAAAACCCCCAACTTGGATGGCCCAGTCTCCTTCGATCTTGGAAGTTAAGCAGGGTCAGCCCTGATCTGTATTGGGGGGTGAGGTTAATGTCGCCTGTTTCTGCTGGTCTTTTCATTGAGTGGCGGTTCTCGTCTTCAGCTTTCCGTCTCTGGTTCTCAAATCAAGAGTGTCCTGCCACTCTGTTAAATCCTATTGCATTCTATCGATTGCAGATGTTCTAATTTGTTTGCTGCCTTGGGAACTCGGTGGAGACGGGGTTTCTAAAGGCATCGAAAAGACATAAATAATGGACAGGTCAGGAGGGCCTTCTTCGGCTCCAGATCATTCCGTACCACACAAAGTAAATATTTCTCAGGGTTTTTAAAATCTTATTATAATTTGTTAAAGACAACAGGAAATATTAGCACTCTGCTCCTAATTTTTTTTTGTTTTGTTAAATCAAGATCTCAGCAAAGTTCAAGGCTATTGGTGGTAGAAAGTATCATCAAGTCAAGGTTGGCATCTGGTGACCCCTCATGGGGTTTTCAAGGCCTTTTCCCTTGAAAACTTCAACAGGGTTCGGCCATAAGTCAGCTGCAAATGGACAGCACTTTCTACCACCACCATTAGGGTTGCCAACAACCCAAAGAAAATATGTCCTCCCCTTTAATAGAGACTTGATATCAGTAAAGGGGCAGATGAAGCTTTTCATGGCTTGGAAGTAAACAGTATCCCTTGGTAGATAAGATCCCATCCAGCCTTTATTAAGGGGGCAGGACTTCCTCTCTCTCCCCCCCCCCTGGTTTTAGGCAACCCCAACCCCAACCAAACAGAAAAACAGCACAGAAAGCAAACAGAAGGGAACTTTTCTCCCTGCAGTGCTGGCTTTCCATTAACAGGAAGCAGTAACCTACAGGGGTGTATGTGTGATCCCCTATCTGCAGTCTGAAGGGGTACAGCCCATTCTACATTCTCCGATGTGAGCCAGGCCTCAAATTAAAGGGGGTTGGGGTCAAAACAAGAGGCTGGCTTTCTTAGCAATGGTGTGACTTTTCTGTGGCAATCCTTCCTGAAGGAATTCTGCCAGGCTTGTACCCTCCTTCCAGAAAAGCATATTCCAGGAAGCATTTGGAAGGTAAGCTACATTGGCATTTCAAGTGTCAGACTAGTACCTGGAAGACCTAGGTTCAAATGCCCAGTCGTGCCACGGAAGCTCACTGGGTAACCTTGGGACAGTCCCACTCTTTCAGCCTAACCTATCTGACAGGTTTTGTTGTGAGGATACAATGGAGGAGAGGAGAATGATGTAAGTTGTTTTGCGTCCCCACTGGGGAGAAAGTCAGGCTATAAATGAATTCAGTAATAAGTAATAAAAATTATGTGTGTTTAGATTGATATATAATCCCACGGAGTTTCAGGGGATTTGCTTCCCAGTAATTGTATATCAGACTGCTACCTCAAAAACAAAATACGATTCCAGAATCTTGGTTGGAAACATGTCTCTTAATATGACAGCTGTGTTACCACCAGGAGCACATTATACACACACATCCTTCAGTTGTGAATATTTTACTTGGAAAGAAATTTGACTGAAATCAATGAGACCTGCTTCCAAGTATTGGTAAGAGCTCAGCTGAAGAGTCCTGCTTACAAAGAGGCTGGCAGCCTGTTCCACAAATCAATTAAACAGAAGTTCTATAGTTGGATTTAAGCCACTTTAAGGACACGGAGTTCAGTGGAACTGACACCCTGGTGCTATACATCACTTTAACACTGTAACAGCGCTGGCAGTAATGCACACTCCAACACCCTGGGCACATGAGCACAGAAGCAAATGCAAAGTGCTCCCAAAGCTTTATTTCCTTTATAAAGGAACCTAGGAACTTTGCATCTGTGCTGAAAGGACTTTGAGAGAGCGACACCCGGAGGCTGGGGAGGAAATGACATCAGGAGTTCCTATGAACTGGATGGGATTCTTGTCTCTTGAGTAACATTCCCCACTACAGTTCCAGGTGGTCAGCCGTGTTGGTCTGAAGCAACAGAACAAAGTTAGAGTCCAGTGGCACCTCTAAGACCAACAAAAGCTTATTCAAGGTATGAGCTTTTGTGTGCAAGGCACACTTTTTCCAAAAGTATTTCAAAAAGTGTTTGAAAAGGTGTGCCTTGCACATGAAAGCTCATACCTTGAATACACCTTTGTTGATCTTAAAGGCGCCATTGGACTTTAAATTTATTCCTCACTACACACGCCTTCCATAACACAAACGGCTTTTGAAACTCTGTTGAGGTTCAAAAGATGTTTGCCATTCATCAGTATGTGCACCTGTGCGTGCGCACTGGCTAAAGCACTGTTGTGGACAATGAGCATGCACTACGGTGCTTTGGATCCTCCCCAGAATACTGGGCTGCATGGAACACTGAGCCCAGTAAGGCTGCTTTTACAGTTGCATATCCCGAACTCATCAAAAATCATTTAGTCAGAGACTGCAGCAGATCTCAAGGAAGGGTGGAGAGCCTGGACTTAGCTGTTCATAGAAAAATATACTGTGAAAGCATTTCCCCATAAGAAGGGTGGGACTTGGTGGTCTTCCAAGGGTGTCTACCTGTTTGAGGATGCAGAGACCTGATTTGCTCTGGAGATGGGCAACTGCTCTCTAGAAACAAGTTGGTGGTGGTGGAAAGTGCCATCCTGTCACATCAGATTCATGGTGACCCCTGCTGGGTTTCAAGGCAAGAGACATTCAGAGGTGGTTTGCCATTGCCTGTCTCCATGTCACGACCCTGGGCCTATAGTAGTGCGGCCTATGGGCTCTAGGAGGGCCTAGTGGCTCCAGGGAAGCCTGTATTCGAGTGACTACAGGGCCTACATTTCCCAGGTCCCCTCTGGCACCCTGTGATTGGTTAACACGGGATTTGGAGGAAAAACCTACACCAGCAGAGGGTGGCGCCTGGGAAGAAGTGATTAAAAGGCCTTGTCTAAAGTGGGAGGGGTGTTCACTCCCAGGGAGCAGGGCTGGTGAGGCTGCTGCAGAAGGAGGGATCCCTCATCCAAAAGGGGTGAGTCAGTTTGAGGCCAAATACCTAGAGAAGGCTAGGTACAGTACAGTAAGAACAGAAGTTCTTATTCTGTTGGTTTACCTCCCTTTACCGTGCTAAATCTTCCTACAAGTTATCGAATTACAGATCTTGTTAAACCTCTTTAATAAGAATAGTCTATTGCTCTGCTTGGGTCCTCACACCTCATTCAGTCACTTATAAGGGGAGACCTGCTGGAAAAGGAGTGTATAAAGGGAGGGGTAGGGTGGATCACCTGGGCCCTCTCGAGGAGACCCATACCAGAGTGGTGGCAGCCATTAGAGAACCTTTCCAGCCACTGCCCAATGACACCCTGGTATTCCTTGGAGGTCTCCCATCCAAATACTAGCAAGGGCCGACCTTGCTTAGCTTCCAAGGTCTGGCTAGCCTGCACTATCCAGGTCAGAGCTCCCAATAACGTCAAGAGCTGTGTCTTGCTTCTCGGGCTGTACCATTTCCACTGGGGTGGATCATGATGAGCACATGTTGCTTCTGAGGTTAAATGGGTGTCACGAAGTCCCTTTCCTGCATAGCTTTGCAGCAGTCATCACTAGAAACCTGCAGGAGTTTTAAGAGCATGGGAGTCAAGATTCTCAATAGATGGTTTCTGTACCCAGGGCTTTTTTTTTTGTAGAAAAAGCCCAGCAGGAACTCATTAGCATAATAGGCCACACCCAACAGCAGGAACTCATTAGCATATTAGGCCACACCCCCCAACAGCACAGCTCATTAGCATATTAGGCCACACACCCATGTTACCAGAAGTGTAATAATCCAGCCACGCCCACCTTTTGCTTCTTATTCTGTTGACCTTGTTTGTGGTCCAAACCCACGGCTTTTTTTTTTGTAGCAGGAACTCCTTTACATGTTAGGCCACACCCCTAATGTAGCCAATTCTAATGCGTTTCTGCTGTTGGGTGTGGCCTATTATTCTAATGAGTTCCTGCTGGGCGTGGCCAATTTGGGAGCCAGCCGGAACTCCGTTCCTGTGCGTTCCTGCCCAAAAATAGCCCTGTCTGTACCCAATTCCACATCCTACAATTTGTTCCCTGTTGTGCAGAATTGCAGTATATGTACCACCATGAAAATGGTATGGAATGGAAGAGCCAAGAGGGAAGTGATGAGGTTAGCCAGGAGAAGAGATCGTTAGGGAGAAAATACCATTCACTTTTCTAATTATGGGGCAAGGTGATAGAAGAGAGCATTTAGACCAGTGGTATCACTTTACCCATTTTGCACTTCTGAATCTCTGAGACCAACAGTGTAACCAGTGACTTATTCCACAGGTAGACATAGAATGTATACTAGAATAAATGGCTGGAATTCAGTCTTGGCCTGAGGAACTGTTTAGAAATTACACAAATCAAGGGGCAGGTGACTCCTCAAGTTGCTCTAGGATTGACCTGTGACTAAAATATGGAACACACAGAAATCCTGCAGTTTCAGATAAGTATGTTCTCACAGTCTGTTATCTGGAATTAAAGCACTTTCGAAGAAGAGTCCCAGATGGTCTGTTTCCACATGACTTTACTGAAATTATTCTGTAGGTGAGAGAATCCTGACATACCAATGGTAAAGAAATACATAAAGTGAAGTAAGCCTTCAAAAAATACCTATGTAAGGTAAAGGTTTCGCTTGCTCGAAAGCCAGTCGAATCCAACTCTAGGGTTGTGGTGCTCATCTGTTTCCAAGCCGAAGAGCCAGCACTGTCCGAAGGCGTTTCCGTGGTCATGTGGCCGGCATGACTAAACACCAAGGCACACGGAACACTGTTACCTTCCCACCAAAGTGGTACCTATTTATCCACTTGCAATTTCTTGCTTTCGAACTGCTAGGTTGGCAGGAGCTGGAACCAGAGACGGGAGCTCACTCCGTCATGCAGCACTTGGGTCTCAAACTGCTGAACTACCCACCTTCCAGCCTGCAGTTCAGCATAAAAGCATGGTGTACTGGTTAAAGTGTCAAACAAGGATATGGGAAATCTAAGTCCGAATCCCCACTCTCTGCCATGAAAGCTTGTTGGGGGACCTTTGGCCAGACACACACTCTCAGCCTAACCTACCTCACAAGGTTGTTGTGAAGATAAAACAGATTAGAGGAGAATGATAAAGGGGTTGGAACACTTTCCCTATGAGGAAAGGTTAAGGCGCTTAGGGCTCTTTAGCTTGGAGAAACGACGACTGAGGGGTGACAAGATTGAGGTTTATAAGATTATGCATGGGAAAGAGCAGGTAGAGAAAGAGGTACTTTTCTCCCTTTCTCACAATACAAGAACTCGTGGGCACTCCATGAAACTGCTGAGCGGTCGAGTTAGAACGGATAAAAGGAAGTACTTCTTCACCCAAAGAGCGATTAACACTTGGAATTCACTGCCACAGGAAGTGGTGGTGGCTACAAGCATGGACGGCTTCAAAAGGGAATTAGATAAGCATATGGAGCAGAGGTCCATCAGTGGCTATTAGCCACAAGGTATAGATAGGGACTCTGGGGCAAGTGATGCTCTGTCTTCTTGGTGCTTGGGGGGGGGGGGGTCAACAGTGGGAGGGCTTCTAATGTCCTGGCCCCACTGGTGGACCTCCTGATGGCACTGGTATTTCTGGCCACTGTGTGACACAGAGTGTTGGACTGGATGGGCCTTTGGCCTGATCCAACATTGGCGTCTCTTATGTTCTTATGCTCTTAACAATCTAAGCCACTTTCTCCCCATTGGGGAGAAAGGTGGGATATAAATGAAATAAATAAATAAAAGAGCAAATTTAAGTGAATGGAAGTTCCACTGTATTTCTGGGTACTGTGTCCAGATCCAAATCTTAGATAAAATATGGAGGTAGATCAGGAACTACAAGGAAAGATACATGCAAACATGTTCATTCATGTCCAGCAGATGATGGAAACTGGTAACTTTTGCACTGATAAAGCTGTTGTAATGTATGTAGTGGGAGAGCTTGGAATGCCATTGTGCAGAAACCTAACTAGGCACTGATGTGCCAAGTCATTGCGATGAGCAGCCAGGACAAACAGGTGCAGACTGCTGCAAGAGAGCACATCCTCAGATCAGGGAAGCAAAACAGACACCCTGAGACCCATTGTGCTGCTCAAATGAGTACACGCAGAGATGAGATCCATACAGCCAGTCCCCAACAGACGGGCAGAAGGATTAACAAATGGGATGAGTTTTCTCTCCTGTTCCTGTGTTCTCAGAGCAAAGGGATTAGCAAGACCTACATCTGCCACTCTAGCAGAGCTCTAGTTGAGAAGTCATTACATGGATGATTTCCAGCTACAAATAGGACTCCGTGCTCAAGGCTCACAGTCCTGTGATGGAGCTGGGTTTGGCTGAGGGGCAGCTGCTTTCTGTTGTACAAAGGAAAAACTCTCTCTGCCACAGCAATGCAGAAAGGAAGGCATTTTGGGTGTTCTGAAAGTCACAACTGAATTGTTAAAAAGGGTGATTTGGGATAAATCCAGTTCTTTTGCTGCCATAAAATGATTTTTTTTGTTTGTTTTTAACATTCCTGCTACAAATTGTAGAAGGCATTTTTAAATTTGGCAGCCTGAAAGAGCAGGAAATACATACCAGGCTTCAGAATTCTTTTTGCAACTTGGTATTTAAAGCATAAAGAGTTAAAGATAAATTTAAAATATTTCATGTCGTTTTAAATTAATATTTAACGGTTATATCTATTGTATGTTATTGTTTTTATACTTCTTGTAAACCACCCAGTGAGCTTTGGCTATGGGCAGTATAGAAATGAAATAAATAATGATTTATTAGAAATAGTCTATGCTTGATGAAACTGTCTGTTCCAAGGGAGTGCATGGGCAAGACACAGTCTATCATTTCAAATCATGTCAGCCCTTACCCAGGGGGCTTTTGTTCATTTCAAATATTCCAGGGGCTAACACAAAGGACTGCAGTTGTATAGCCACCCTCCTACCAAACACAGCTCTGGAAACCTTGTGGCTAGGATGCCCCCCCCCCCCCCCCCATGGGTAGCCATTTCCCAGCAGAAAGTAGCCTTTGTAACATTTCAGTTCTGAAACTAGATAGGTGCCTTCCCATTTCTTCCTCTCCCCCCTTATAGTCTGTGTCTGCTGGGGAGCTACATTCTGGCCTGCGTTTCTTGTGCCATCTGGGACAAAGCCCTTGAGCCAGTCTGGTGTAGTGGTTAAGTGCGTGGACTCTAATCTGGGAGAACCGGGTTTGATTCCCCACTCCTCCACTTGCGCCTGGCTGAATGGCCTTGGGCAAGCCGTAGCTCTGATAAGAACTGTTCTTGAAAAAGAGCAGTTTCTGTCAAGAGCTCTCTCAGGCCCACCTACCTCACAGGGTGTCTGTTGTGGGGAGGGGAAGGGAAAGGAGTCTATAAGTCGCTCTGAGACACCTTTGGGTAGTGAAGGGCAGGGTATAAATCCAATCTCTTCTCTTCTTCACCTTTCAGGACATTTGTCTTGTAGCCTTACAGACTGATACGTTCAACACAAGGTGTGCCCAGGTAAAATTGCACCAGCTGAGACTGCAAGCTGACCAAAACCTTGAATGCAGAACTTGGCACTGCAAAGTACAATGTAAGGGTTCGAGTGCTGGGCTAGGAACTGGGACTCAGATTTGAATCGTGACTCTGCCATGGAAGCTTGCTGGAAGACCTTGGGTCAGTCACACACTCTCAACCTAGCCTACCTCACAGGGTTATTCTGAGAATTAAATGGAGGAAGGGAGACTGGCGTATGTCCCTATGAGCTCCTTACAGCAATGGCAGGATAGTAATGGAGTAAATACACAAACAGCTTAATGTATATAGACCTACTAATATATAACATTTAGCCACTAGATGGCACCAGTTAGTTTCAGATTTGCTTTGCTTACTTGAAGCCCGTTGTTGGGGAAAAGGTACTTCCTCACTAGGCCAGAAGAAAGTATTCTTGTCTTCCCAGTTGTCTTAATAACAAAATCTTCTAGGCTTCTGTCTTTTGCATTTTTTCATAGTTTATTTGGGAATGTAGTAAACCATCTTTCCACCTACAAAGTCCTCAGGGCAGCAAATTTTTAAAAATCTATTTCACATATAATTATCAACAAAACACAGTATTTGAGTCTAACACAACAGCAGTACCATCCCCAGTATTTAAGACAGCCCAAAAGCCTTCTGAAAAGCCTTTAATCTGGACTGTAGGGCCTGTAGGTTTGACACAATCAGTATCAATCTCATACTTATAACTGGATCCAGCCAGTTCCTCTCCATAGTATAGACACCAATCCCATATGGCCTTTGGTGTAGAGAGCCAGTTTGGTGTAGTGATTAGGAGTGCGGACTCTAAATTCTCCACTCCTCCAGATGCAGCTGCTGGTGTGACCATGGGTCAGTTACGAATTATTTCAGAGCTGTTCTTCACAAGCAGTTCTTGAAAGAGCTCTCTTAGCCCCACCTACCTCACAGGGTGTCTGTTGTGGGGAGGGGAAGGGAAGGAGATTGTAAACGGCTCTGAGACTCCTTTGGGTAGTGAAGGGCGGAGTATAAATCCAATCTCTTCTTTTATTTACAGATCACAAGATTATCAGGACAGCCTTCCTGAGCGGCCAGAGATGGATGTCTGTTTCCTTTTTCACTCACAGAAAAGCCAAATGGATCCAACCCTCAGCATTTATGCAGCACTCTATGAATATTCAAAGAGATCCCCATATTAACTCAGAACTGCATGCAGTCCAGTTGGTCGTCAGGCAAAATCCTGCAAAAGCTGTGGAGTCTTGTGAGCAAAAAATCGACTTTGTGAGTTACTGGCATTAAAGTTGCGAGCAAGCGATTTGGCTGCTGCAGAAATTAGTTTGCTCTGGAGCCATCCTTCCTGAGCTAAGACAAAAATGTATGAGCCGGCGCCTAAAAAACTGTGAGCTAGCTCACACTAACCCAGCTTAGAGGGAACACTGGTCACGGTGCTATTTTGACTTGGGAGTGCAAAAAAAGCATTGTGGATTTTTTTTAAAGTCCATTGCACACTTGTACTAGTCATCTTGACAGAGCCCATGCTGAAGGGCCGAGATGGTTAAAAATTAGACTTGAATCATCACCTGGATTTTACTGAGCTCTGCCTAGGATGCCCTCAGACTCTTCAGAATGGGCTTGCAGCATACAGCACACTTTGAGATTTCCACTTTAACCCAGTTTGTGATGGCTGAAGTGTAGCTGAGAGTTCCCACCAAAGAGGAGACTGACTGCAAAGCACGCCCTGGTCAGGAGACAGCCATAGACTGACATCACAGCGCAAAACAGAGAACTCCCACAGCTGCTGGGTGGCCAGATTTCCAACTACAGCCAGGTCTGAAAACTGAGACTATTCAGTCCTGAACATGATGTCGTGTTGGAATAGGATCTGGGACACTCCGGTTCAAATCCTGGATCTGCTGCAGACACTCGCTGGGAGGCCTTATGCCAGTCACTCTGTCTTCCAAACCTACCTCACAGGCTGTTGCGAGAATAAAAAGGGAGGGAGATCATGTTTTTTGGAAGCTGCTTTGGGTTCCCATTAGGAAGAAACGCAGAGCATAAATAAAAAATATTCTTTTGGTACGTTTTGAATGCCAAAAAACGTAATTCCAGTTATTTTGTTCAGTCCAACAAAAGGTCTGCAGCACGGGGGGTCCTACTTCTGCCAGGGCCACCATGTCTCCCACAGTCCTGGACAAGACACACTCTTACAGCCAAGTTTTCGTGAAAGGGCTGGAAATACAAGAAATGTAAGCTACAGTTGACCACGTGGTGGTCACTTTGGATGGTTAGCTACTAGTACCCAGTGGGCCGGCATGTTGCAGCTGCTTAAATAAGTCATTCTGAATTCCTAGTTTAGATCTGGCATTATATATACTGGGTGGGTTCCTGGGTTTATACTTTGACCTGATCTCCAACTACAAACAGTTTAGGACTCTATGCTGGTACCAGTAAAGTGCTGGAATCAGAGACATACATGGGCTTAAACTGCATCTTGCAGAAACCCAACAATTCTTCAGATGCATTTCAGACAAGACTTTGCACTTTCTGGTAACTGATTTTCTTTTTTGGTATTTTTGTAGTTGTGTGTATGCGCGGGCGCCTGTGCCTGGAAGTCATGGCAACCTCTGACAACTCCCACTGGAGCACAGAGGACGTTCAGAAAAGTGGCTTGATGGCCTCTCTGTGGGCTCCCGGCCCTGGTATTCTCTGGAGGTCTCCCATCCAAATACTTGCCAGGGTCGGCCGTGCTTAGCTTCCGAAATATGATGAGATTGGGCTTGCCTGGGCTATCCAGGTCAGGGCCTGGTTAACTTATTCTTGAGGAAAAACATGCCCATCTTCTACAACCAACCTCAGGCTTTAAAAGCTTCAGGCAGGAGGAATTTTGTACACCCAAAGGCATCTGATGGACACCACCAGCCTTCTAATCCAACAGGAAAAAGAAGTTTAAACATATACTCCAAATCATTCTATGCTGCTTTCTCACCCACTGGAGGAATGATACGACATCTTCTACGCCCAACTTTAGCTTCCAACAGCTGTTTTTTTCTAAAAGAACCAAAAAAAGGGGGGGGGGGAAATCACTGAAGTAGCCATGAAATGTACATGAGACTTTACAGATTCCACAGTGGAAATGTGTTTTGTCACTGAAATGCCAGTCCACAGGAAGCCACAACTAAACTTGGTTTTCTAGGAAGCTGCTATCTGTAGGGCTGTAACACCAGTTTGGCCCCTGCTTATAGTCTTCCCGTCTTCAAGCAAATAGATCAAGACCATAATGTGTGAATGAGTCCTGATGCTAACCCTTCAAACCACCCAGCCTCTAATGGACACTTTTTGAACAGCCCAGGAAGCGGTTTCTGTGGTTTCTCTTAAACCTGTTCAGGTATATTTGCATACAAATGCTTTCAGCAACAGCTTGAACGTGTAGATTAAAAGGACACACTTTAACCCCTTTTAGACTTTTTATTTACATATATTTATAAAGCATTCTCAGACAGAGGGATGACAGATGAAACAGAGCCAGATGAGGCTTGGGAGTGGGGGGAATTGAAAGATTAGACTGAGTGAAGCTGTGGAAATGCTCTGGGTGTGACAAAAGCAGGTATTTTTCTCCTCTTAAAACTTTGACCGTTTGCATGTTCACTGTTAACAGCACTCCCCACCACACACAACAGTATTAGAACCAGTTGTACCGTTCTCCTGAACTGAAATACACGGTAGCCCATAAGAGACAGCAGCCAAGTAGACCTCTTCACAGTGGCACTGATCCCTTTGTTTCCTTGCTCAAAACAGAAATTAACAAAAATACAGTATATTACAGAACAAGACACACCTTCCATCTGTTGACCCAGTTCTATTAAAAATGTGCTGGGGGGAAATCATCAGCCTTCTAGCAAGAGACTGCTACTGTTTTCAACATTATAATCTACCTCAGTCTCTCCCATTCATTGTCAGACTGCTTCTTTCTACATAGCACCAAATTGCCAAGTCCTATTTCTAGGTCACTCTAGAACCCAGCATAAGTATCCATCATTAAGCTGGGTGTCAATGGAGAGAGGGCACCCCCTCATACACTTCCTATCAACAGCAGCTCGGCCACCTGCTGCAAAACCAGTGCGTTATTTTCCTTTATGTGGTACGGGAGAAAGCAAAGTGGCACACCAAGATGGATCCAGTCCTGCTACTGGTGATACTGAAGGGTGCCTTTTGTTCCTACACCTGCTGAAGCAGGTAGGCTTGAGCCCACAAAAGCTTAAGCCTCAACAAATGTGTTACTCTCTTAAGTGCCAAAGAACTCTTCCAGTTACCCCTCTGTGTCTCAGATGACAATCCATTTGCTAGGTCCCAGCAGTCACACTGGGAGTGATTAAGCCAGCCGTTTTCTGCCTATCCCAACCTAGATTTCTGTTTTCTGATGCAATCTTTGGGAACCGGGCTTTCATAATACCCCAGTTCTTCAAATGGTCAATTGCCCAACAACTCAGGCTTAGGGAAACGGGAAGGGAGACTGTATCCATATGTAGTCACTGGGCCTGCCCCTGATCTGATAACAATACCAGGATTAGTCAGCCAACTGCCCCTCCTCTTCGAGTCCCAAATCATGCCCTAAACTGAGTGAGGAACCTCACCAAGTTGTAGCCCAGCCTTAGCTCTCCTTTGCCACTCTGGGAGGTAGTATCCCTCTTCCTTAAACATGGCAACACTTGAGTCTCCCTCTTTCAGCTTGTAGCTGCAGACTTTATATTTAGCGAGGTATTTAAACTCTCGTTTATGTGAGCACACCTTATATCAAGTCAGATAATTGGTCTGTCAAGATCAGTAGTGTCTACAACTCCAGACAGGGACTCTCCAGGGTCTAGGGAATGGGTCATTTCACATCAACTGATCCTTCTGACTGGTGATGTCAGGGATTGAACCTGGGACCTTCTGCATGGGAAGTGGATGCTGTACCACTGAGCCATAGCCCTTTTAGTGACAGCGGGTCTCAAATTCTACATCGTACTGGCTGAAGGAAGTTCACATACAACAATCCCAGTGTGCTATCCTTCCTTTTGTTCTCTAATATAGTGTATTGTTCTAGACCTCCCTTCAGCTGGTTCAAACACTACTTTCTCGGCAGTGGTCATAGGGACATTTATACCATATAACTGGTTTGCAGTCAACAGCCGTAATTATGGAAAACTATGACTAACAAGATGCGGGCCGCAGAATATGTGCTCCTTAACAACTCTCAGGATTCCTCCTATGCTTCCTTACAATGGACGTAACTCTGGCATCAGCCTATAAAACCTGACTTCCTTATCTGTTGGGAAGACATTTGACTCTGGTGGCCACAGGAGCTGGGCCCCACTCTGTTCCCCTCACCACCACAGTCGCCACTGTCCGAACCAGACGGATTGTTCTGAAATGCATGGCGACTTGTAAGAGGACAACCAGGGAGCTGTTCAGTGCTACCAAGCTTTGTTTCCTTGCTGAAAACAGAAATTGGCAAAAAATACAATCTCTGATACTAGACAAGCCTTCTGTCTTTAAACCAATTCCATTCCTGAAAAAAGCCACCCGCTTTCTGGCTGCCCATGTCAACCGATGGCCTAGGTGGCAGAAAACGATGGAGCCCGGCCCCAGGAAAGCACAAGCGGACATCGGGGGACAGGAAGTAATAGGCAAAGCAGAGCTCTGGCCACACTGAATAGTGCCTATGCAACTCACAAAGGAAGAGACATCCAGCTGGCCGTCTGCAGGTTGCAGCTGCAAAGCATCCCGGGCACAGGGCGAAGCACCCTCTGCTTCCTTCCAATGAAGCCGTTTTCTCCTGTCGCCTTTGAGGCAGCAGTCAAAGCAGGAGGGAGAACTGGAAAGGTTTCAAACAAGGCTGTTTCAAGGCTGTTTATGTTTTCAATCAGCCTGGACCAAAACTCAGGATGACAGTATCTCAATATTACTGCCTTGTTGCTAACAACATAATTGATGCAATTAGTAGCAAATTAGCCCTACAGTTGGCAGTAGCACAGAAAACACTCCAAACGCTGAAAGATATCAAGCCTGGAGGCACCTCTGTTCCCCATGCGCCATAAACTGGGTAACCAGAGACTAGGGTGGATCTGTCCAGACCCAGAGAAGTCAGAGCTACACTCACTCACCCCCCCCCCCCCCCCGCCGGTCAATGCAAGCATGTGCAGGCCATTGTTGCAAGAATCGGCAATTGGGCCCTACAAACAGCTTGCGCCTCTGAATGTGCTACAAAATACAGCCCCCTAAATGCTGACATAGCCCTCTACCCTGGAGAACTCAATTTCTAGCCTGCAAAGCAATGAAGATGTAAGGAGGGGGTCTCTCCTCTGGCCTCAGGGTGGGGGCAACAGCAGTGAAGTCCAGGCTACCGTTGCCTCATGTGGCAAACCATCTTCAGCCACCACTGCTCAGAAGGGAAGCTGAAGGATGTAAGCCACTGGCCACAGACAGGGAATGCGCTCCCTCTCTCTCCCCTCTTCCTCCCCATTGCTGGTGGCTGTTCATGACTGTGAATCCTTGCCCACAGTGCCATACAATGTAAGCGGATCTAACCCATACAGCAAAACAACATTTAAACAAAAACAGTAATCTCTGGCAAGCTTCCATCTCCCCCCCCCCCGTAATCTTCCCCATGGTCAGTCCTCCAAGCCAAATCTGCTAAATAAACTTAGTTTGCACCATTTATTGCAATAGCAAAGCTGCTTTAGTACATCAGTAACGGGCACTCCTGCCAAGGTAGCAGCAGGCATGCAAACTGCTGCTTTTAAAATTCAGCCTAGCAAAGGGTTATTGGCAGCGGCAACACACACACACAAGCATGAACACAGTACAATCATTTGCAGCGCTGTCACTTGACCGCCTCATTTGATAGGGTCAAATCCAGCAGCACCAGCCTCAGAACAGAGGATGCAGGAAGCTTCAGTCCCACCCAGCGAGTACCCCGCTGCAACACACTTCCACTGGCCAAGCTATTTGAACACAGCATGAACCCCCCCTCCCCCATCCCTTATAAAACTATTCACAATCCAGACAACCCTTTTCAAGTCACCTTCAGTTATGTCTGACTCTAGTTAAACCCCCATACAGTGACCAAGAATGCCCTGGTGGTTCTAAATCAAGCAAAGTAATGTGCCTTTTTCTAGCACCTTTCAGAATGAAGAATCCCCATTCAGATACAGCATGAAGGAGCCTCATGTCTTAAGACACAGAAGATGATGATACTGTGAGGTTCAGGACTTTGTGCTGGTGAGGCCAGGGCTCAAACCCCACCACTACCTTGGCCAAAGGCTTACTGAAGACAGGCTCAGTGTCCCCCCCCCCCCCCCCCCCCCACCCTCGGAGTGCCTTCTTGTCTGCCACAGACACCGAGATAACTGGAAGGTACCTACACATCACTATGGTTGAGATACAAGTCATGCAAGCTCTCCCTCCCCTTTCAGGCCACGGCGCCTTGTGCTTCAAGAGAGGCTCCTTCCAAAGTGTGTGTTGCCAACTCATTGCCTCAGTTTTCAGAGTGACCATTTTAGGCAGTGGGATTTACTCTGCATTTAGTACCCGGAGACCCTAGGACATCCTGTGGGACCCCAAGTCTGCTTTCCTTATGTGCTTAGGCACCTCCTGCATTGCTGTCTTCCACCTGAGCACACAGCAGAAGGAGCACAGGCCCACGTTTGTGCTCAGACTAGAGCCGCAGTCTGCTGTGTGGACAGCCATCTTCCAAGAGGCCACAAAAGCCAGTTCAAAAGCCTAATTTTTTTTTTTTAAAAAAGAAAAGTACCACTGCCTTCTTATGACATTAAGAGCATCCTCATCATACACAACCAAAGCAAAGTGTAGCTTCATGTTGCAGAGAAGCCAGGTACTGCCCACTGGCCAGAAAAGAAACAGATCACGCCCCCAAAACAGGCTTCGCTCCACCCTGTAGCATAACAGATGTTTATACTGCACCACCTCTCTGCCTTCCTCCTCCACTTCAGTGTGGATTTTGTGGAAGAGCCCCCAAGCCTCCAGTGAAGCAGTCTCTTTTTCCTGCTGGGCATTCTCCACAAGCTTGCATTGCTTTCCACAGACATTAACGGTGTAAAAGAGGCACTAGAGTTTTGTCATCCAGTTGCAAATTAGGAAGATCAGCACAAGTCGTACTGTCCTCTTACAGTGTCACATTTCCTGCTAGCATTAACACTAGCACATACTGCATTGGTGTTGCTTTACATACCTTCCAAAACAGTCCAAGTATGCAAGCGGAGCATAACTGTCTAAATAGCACCCTTGCGATATTGCTTTCCCCCCGCCCATTCTGGTCTGCCGAGCTGGGCAGTTTCTGTTCTTTTAAACAGAGGCTAGCTGCAATACCATTTGAGTAGCGATAAACACGCTGATATTTGACAGATCAATCCTGCCCCCTCCCCCCTCCCCCCCGCCACCTGGAGCTGGATCCTGAACAAGGTTTCAGTTTTATTTGCATACAAAAAAGAGTTGCCTGGGCCCTGGTAACCCTCATCGTGCCTCCTTCCTGTTAGGTTCTTTTAACAGAATGCCAATTTTTTGAGGGGAAAAAGGAGGTGGAAAAGTTATGGTAGAGATTTAAGAGAAATAAACCATCTTTGAATCCCAGTTTGCAGCCTGGAATCTCACAGATAAATTAAAATAAGGCAGCAGGTTGCAAGAGGCACAACGGAAAGCCCGCCCAGGATAGTGAGTCCATTACCATCGAAAGCGAGCAATGAACCGAAGAACTGGCCCACAGAAGGAGGAGGCCATTGGGGTGCCTCTCCGTCACACCAAGTAGTGAACGGGCGTGTGTAAACTTGTGCGTATACAGATTAAGCTTCAATATAAATATACCGGAGAGTCCCCTCCATGAAAAAAACCAAACATAAATAGATCCTGTTGTGCACTTGCCCTCCCAAGTTTCTGTAAACATTTGGCAATACATATACATACATACAGATTGCTTCCAGCAAACTAATGTGCAAAAACGTGGTCGCCTCATATAGGGGGCGAGCAATGAGGTATATTGCGGCTTGTGTGGGTTACCCGTAAGATACTTCAGACCCGCTGTACAGGGCTCTAGGTAGTTGCAATACCTGTCCTGACATGGCCCGAATACACTGACACACACATCCCTCCCACCAGCAGAGCGGCTTTGGGTGGGGACAGGGACATCACATCAGGACACAGGTGCGCTGTTCACCATAGGAGTTGTCCACACGGTCAATTTCCTCAATCATCCTTGTGAAGATACCTTGAGTCATCTGCATGCCAGAGAAAAAAAAGAGGAAAAAATGTTAAGAGTTGAGAGTAGGAGGAAGAAATCACAGGTGAACGGGGAATATCTCTGCCCTCATTTTTCAATTAAGGCACTTGAAGCCCTGACCTGGATAGCCCAGGCAAGCCCGTTATCGTCAGATCTCGAAAGCTAAGCAGGGTCGACTCTGGCAAGTTTGGTGTAGCCAGTTTGGGATAGTGGTTAAGTGCACGGACTCTTATCTGGGAGAACTGGGTTTGATTCCCCACTCCTCCACTTGCAGCTGCTGGATGACCTTGGGCAAGCCATAGTTCTGTCAGAGCTGTTCTCTCAAGGACAGTTCTGGAACGAGCTCTCTCAGCCCCACCTACCTCACAGTGTGTCTGTTGTGGGGAGGGGAAGGGAAAGGAGTTTGTAAGTCCCTCAGAGACTCCAAGTGAAGGGCGGGGTATAAATTCAACCTCTCCTTCAAGTACTTGGATGAGAGATCTCTTTGAAATACCAGAGGCAGGAGGTGAGGGCAGGCTTTATTCAGCCACCTCTCTGAATATCCTCCAGGCCTCCCATAGGGGTTAGTCACCAGAGGTCGCTATGACTTCCAGGTGCACACATACTCGCATAAAAATATCTATATAAGCCACTTGAAATTATGCCCAGCCACTGTAACTACAAAATGTGATAAGGATCACAGTAAGATGGTCTACCACTCCTAGGAGTTGAGAAGGGGAGCACTCCACGGGCACTCTCTAACTCAGGTTGTTAGTCCAACGTAATCCACCAGGAGGAGTCGTGGCTCAGTGGCAGAACATCCGCTTTGCACACAGAAGATCCCAGGTTCAACACCGAGCATCTCCAGTTAAAAGATGATGTAAAAGACCTCTTAGCTAAGACCCTGGAAAGTTGCTGCCATGCATAGTAGACAATATGGACTTTGACAGACCAGTGGTTTGACTCAGAAGCAGCTTCGTTCATGACATTTCATAACCCGAAGCAACTCAGGAAACACATGTCTGTGCCATCTTTCCCTCCCGATTCAAGTCAGACGGTCGCCTGACCTGATTTTCTTTTGCCGAGGACTCCAAGAAAACAGCACCCCAAGAATCAGCAAGCTTCTTGCCCTCATCAGTCTTCACCTGACGGCTGGAGAGACACCAAGGAAAGGAGAGTTTAAAAAGAGAAGTATCTCCCTTACTTTGCATCACTATTCCGAATATATTTTATTGTCTAAGAATTGCTTTATGGGTCCGGTATGCAAACAATGGTGAGACAGAAATGAAGTCCTCACTGTATCCTATATGCAAAACCAGTCTGCACTGAAGAAACCAAATATTCTGTGTATGATTATTTAAAATTTTGCCAGGCATATAATTTCATTCATTAACACCATCTACTGTATCTAGCAGCCCTTACTAAAAAATCAAAATATTCTGCTGCTAGACTCCTGTATACAGTGTTCTTTACACCAAATTCAGGAACACAGCATTCTTCATACCAAATTCAGGCGCTTCCTCCTATCTCCATCTTTGACTGAAGTGCCTTTTGTGTTAAGCTTTCAGGTAAAACAACCTACACACACACCCCAAATGTTACCACCTTGAGGACTAGCTCTTCTTTTCAAAAAGACCAGGTGAAATTCCCAGACAGCCCAGTTCAGATTCATTGCAGAAGGTGCAGATTTAAGGAACACAGGATCCTGGATCTTAAGACAGTGAGCAACAGATCCTCCTGACACTTACCCACATGGGCCTAGTCAAGGCAGAATTAGACTTTGGAATGTTAGGGATGTGGCAAAGTTAAGACCAAAACAGAAGATAGGAAGTGATACACACACCATATGCTCTTCATATACTTATTCACACACCTAGGAAAATGTGGAAGTCTTTCACAGTCAAGTGCTAAGAAATGGCATGATAGCAATCTCTCCAGACATCATGCCATTTCTTAGCACTTGATTGTGAAAGACTTCCACATAGTCTGGGACTATGCAAAATTTCCTTCCAGGAAGAGAGGCTACATTTGATCTTAGTGAAACATAATAAAACAGTGTTGGGCCTGATATTAGCCCTGAAATTACCCTCAAAGCAGAGAATGATGGTCATGGAGAGACAGGCAGATCTTGGTAGATGTCCTAAGTTTAGAGCCCCGGATTCTGTCAAATATCGCACGCAACCCATGTCCTATTTATCACAGCTTGATATTCACAAGTTTAGGAAAGCCTTCACATTAGACAGATGTGAGGCTTTCCCCCTCCGTGTTGCTTGAGGGCAGATTCAAAAGGATCCCCACTGAACACAGATTTTGCCAATGTGGCTCAGAGGAGATAGAAACTATCGAGCACATGACGCTCAGATATAACCAGTATAACAAGATCCATGACAAATATATTCCTCCGCTCATAATAGATATGGTGGGACAAACAGGTGCTGAGCAGTGTAACCAATTGTTAATCGATGGGAACCGGACAATTACTGAACCTGTGGCGAAATGTTGGGTGGCATGTTGTTATATTCGAAACACACAATCAAATAGGTAACAATAGCTCCCTAGTAGTCTCTGGTTCATGTGCTTTCTTATTTTATTACATACGACTGCATTTTTACATAGGTTTTATTTTTATATCAGTTTTTATATATATAGTGTTTAAACTCTGTTCTAAGAGATGGAGCCAAGGGCAAAAAAACAGAACACAAAACCACAAAAAACAAAAACCACTCCCTGTCTCATACAGCATTGGGTTAGCCACACTCAAGAAGAGACTGGAGTGGCCCCTTCCTGTTTTCAAAGGTCTTCTTACCTTTCTAGCGAGAGATCAGCTTTATTGCCAACAAGCACCACAGGCATCCTGCCAAGACAGAGAGAAAGGAAAAGCACTCAGCGTGGCTCCTCCAGCGTACCAAAAGAGGCCTCATCCTTCTTCACCCATCACTCCACCACAATCGTCAGGCACAGCAGGTTCCTATCTTCTGTCCAGTGTTCCCTCTAAGCTGAGTTAGTGTGAGCTAGCTCACAATTTTTTAGCCTCCAGCTCACAAATTTTTGTCCTAGCTCAGGAAGGATGGCTCCAGAGCAAACTAATTTATGCAGTACCCAAAGTGCTTGCTCACAACTTTAATGCCAGTAGCTCACAAAGTAGATTTTTTGCTCTCAAGACTCCACAGCTTAGAGGGAACATTGCTCCTGTCCCACCCTGCAGAGCAGCTGGCAAGAGCAGACCTGGCTCTTCTCTTTGGAGGCGCTACATTTCTGATGGGAGACCCCCACAAAGGCTCAAGCACTTTCCAGATTTTGCAGTGCCCCACTGATTGGGTCCAAGAGTCAAACAGGACAAGATGGTGCGAAGGGCATTTTAAAAAATTTTCAAAGAGAAACTACATCTCCCATTTCTCCCATTCACACTGCAGGCACACGCAGGTATGCCCGACACAACACAAACACACATCTGCATATACTTCACTGTTAGCCCCCAAAGAAAAAACAACCAGGGCAGGGGGGCAAAGAGGATACCTGCCTGTTTTCCTTGGAGAGGTAGTATCAAGGAGAGTTGGTTTTGATAGGCAGCATTGCATGGAGGGGAGAGGAATTAAACCTTCTTTTCTCCACCATCACCCCCCATTCAGCCCCAATCCAAATACTCAGCTACTTCTAGCATTTCAAGAATGCTGGAGTGCATTTGATGACAAAACCTCCCAATTTCTTGTTTACGTTGACCCTCACAGATTCAGGCGATCGGTAACTTCGAAAATAGGACACGTCGGGTCTCAGGCCCAATTGGAACCGATGCTCTTACCTAAAACCCTTGCCCATCAGTCTTCCTAGGTATGCTGAAGCTGACTGGGCTCAGTCATTAATGAGAGAAATGCACTCTGCACATGCTTGGAGGTACCCAGGCTTTCACACCTTCCGGCTTTAAGAACTGGCATTGCAAACAGGATTCAGGGGCTGAGCCCATGGCTTAAAGCTTAGGAACAATTTGCAGAGGCAATTAAAAAAAGCAAGAACCGTGTAGTGGCCTAACCTGCCTGTAAAATACCTCCAAGCCCTAGGGCTCTTAAAAAGTGCACACAGAGTTGAGCTATTGCTCAAGAGATTGTTGTCCTGCTCACAAGGAGCAGAGCTCCCTCTGAAGGCTCAGAACAAGGGATTCCGCGTAGCCATGGGTATAAAAAACAGAAATTATCAAGAAAATTTGCAGTGTGGAAAATACTGTTGAAATTTATAATTCTCCATAATGCATGAAAAGAACAAGCAGGGATTCGAAATCGTTGCCAGTTACCATAAAAGTGACTTCCTGTTAACTGATCATCTTGACAACTGATCCATTGAATTGACTATATGGCCAAGGATACTAGGAAGCAATTTAAAAATAAGGCAGTTGCTGCCAGCCGCCAATTTGCTGGGAAATCATCATCTTACTCCTGTCCTGGAGAGAGCCCCAATGCCAATCTACGGTGACGTAAACCAGCCAGTATTTTCAGGCCTATATTTCCAGGAACATACCAAGCACCATATCTGGGGTTGTTTGTGCAGTGGTTCACCACTGAAAGAGACAAGAAGACTTGGCACCCTTACCAGGGGGCACTAGGAGGCAGCCACAGAGGCACCACCAGCCTGCAGGCACACAGTTACTGAGCAAAGAGTGAAGCTGACCAATGAAGTCAATTTCCTGCAAATACAGACCAAGTAATACTAAGCCCTCAGCAGCCATGTGCTTATCTGCTGCAACAGCCCCATTATCTCCACCTCCCAAATCCCTCCAGAACAGGTGCCAAATCCCCTTGCCCCTTCAGCAATGGCAGTCGTAGACCTTGCAACAAGGCACCCCTGCCCCATATCCTCATGCCTTTCCCTAATTCCCCTCTCCTCCATTCCAGAATTCTTTGGCGCCTTCTTCTAGAACTGAACTCTACTATTCCTACCCCCATCAAATTAGCATTTACCTTGTCTTCCCTCTGCTTTCATATAGCTTGCTGTGCAAAGACTTGACCACCTGAAAACTGCAAAAGACAAGAAGAAACCTCAACTAAGACGCTTACATGGTCGACACTGAATATAACTCATACCTTCCCCATCATACATGTGTATTCCTAAGTGGTTTCCCCAAGGATCAGGATATGTTCACTGGTTAGGAGCTAAATGTATTGCACTTTGGTTCTGGAAATGCCCTGTATCCTCAGATTCTCAGCTGAATGGGGGTGGCTCAAGAACCACAAAATAAGATTTTATTGAGTAAGAAGTGCAGGACTCAAGCCTTGTGCATCAGCAGACAACATGGGAGTTCTTATTCACAGAGTTTCTCCTCTAATTTCCATCAATTGCTTCCCCCCCCTTTCAAAACACCACACAAAGTTTTAATTTCTCCTTTCCATTGTATGTCTTTTGTAAAAACAGTCATAATGGAAGCCAGAGTTGGGCTTGCCAACTACATGTTTCCATTGCCAGGCATGCCACCTACCCAAAACTGAACATGTTTCAATTTTAGCTTTAATGAATAAACAGGTTTTTTGCAGTTTTGAAATAGATCAGAACCTTCCATAAACTGTTACTAAAAAAAAAAAAAAGAACTAATGGAGTTGTTCAGGGGTCATTTCGTAGAAAAAGAGCTGCAGGAGCTCATTAGCATAAGGTATGCTAATGAGCTACTAGCATAATGGCTTATTAGCATATGCCACACCCCCTGCCATCACCGGAAGTGATGTCAGATGGGGAAGCAAGGGGGGCGAAGAGGTTTAAAGTTTAAACCCCTTCTCACTAGATTTGGGCTGCAGAAGAAGGAAAGAGGGAAGGAAAGAGAGAGAGAGTAGAGAGAAGGAAAGAAGGAAGGAAAGAGGGAAAGAAAGAGAAAGAAAGAAAGAAGGAAGGAAAGAGGGGATAAAAAGAGAAAAGAGGGAAAGAAAGAGAAGGAAAGAAGAAGGGAAAGAAAGAGAGATAAGGGAAGAAAGGAGGGAAAGAAAGAAGGAAAAAAGGAGGAAAAGAGAGAAAGAAACAGGGCAAAGAGATGGGGAGAGGGAAGAAGGCTCTCCCACCACCACCACCCCCGCGGATTCCTCACTTACCGCGTTCAAGGCCTTCCCCAGGCCGCAGCGCTCCGGTGCAGGCCCTGTGAAGCCGGCGATGGGCCTCCTCAGGCCTGCCATGGGCCGCAGCGCACCAGCAAAGGCCCAGGGAGGCCAACAATGGGCCTCCTCAGGCCTCCCACGGGCAGCAGCACTCCAGTACAGGCCCAGGAAGGCCGGCAATGGGCCTCCTCAGGCCTCCCATGGGCCGCAGCGCCCCAGCACAGGCCCCAGGAGGCCGGTGATGGGCCTCCTCAGGCCTCCCATGGGCCGCAGTGCTCCAGCGCGGGCCCAGGGAGGCCGGCGACGGGCCTGCCCCAGTGCAGGCCCCAGGAGGCCGGCGACGGGCCTCTTCAGGCCTCCCCCGGGTCGCAGTGCTTTGGTGTGGGGAGCTGGGAGCGGGGCTTGCTGCCACCGCCATTTGTGCCAGCTCCTGGGCTGCCAGAGCAGTGCTCCGGTGCACTCCAGCCCCAAATGACCCCTGGAGTTGTTATTCCCACAGATGCAAGATAGGTGCCATTACAGTGATATGAACCAGCTCAAAACCCCTGCTAACTGGGTTGCAATCAGCCTACAGAATTATTCTGCCCCATTAAAATAATTATTTAGTTTGGTTAAACATCACAGGCAAGGAAAATGGAAAGGACTGGGTTGATCTCACTTAGAAGATAGACAACAAAACATGGTGTGTCCAAGTCAGAAGTTTCCGTAGCATTTGCAGAAGGAAAGAGAAAACAGACATGGAAACAGTTGAAGCCAAGATCCCCCCTAGTTGCGTTGCCTCAGTTCTAACCATGACAGCACCTAAAGCTTCCCAAATCTGTCTCTGCCACTAGCCTCAGAGTAGTCGCCATCGCATTTGCAGGCCACACAGCCCAGTTGCCAAAGCACCAACAACCACCTTGGAGCCTCCTTACCTCTTGAGTGATGTGACGGAGTATACCAGCATGTAGCCATGGATGCCAATGATAAAAGAGTGAGGCAGGATTGTGTACTCATCCTGGACAAACACAAAACGAGGGGAGACTAAGAGTCACGTCAATTAAGAGCCATTTTGTTGCAAAGTAACCAGCTTCAGCTCATGATCATGCATGCATTGGGAGGTGAAAGCGTGACAGAGGGGAGCAAACTTCCAAAAGAGTACCTTTGGTAAAGGTCAAATTCGCAAAGGATCTCTCAGTCCTGATAGACTTACAGGCCTGTGTTGCACCCCAGAGGTGGCTGCATTTAGAGGCGAACTATGTCACACTGGCCAGGCACAGCAGAGAGACAGCATGCATTGAAAAACAGAGAACAAGAGAGAGAAGAACAGCCATCCTTACCTGCCCCGCAGTGTCCACTAGCTGCAAGTGGAATTCATCCTTCCCTACTGACAACATTTTGTTGTAAGCTAGAGAAGGGGGAAAAGGCAACACACAGCAATGTTACTTGGCTCCAGCTGCACTCCTTGGCAATTTAATTCCCATCCTCAACTTCATCCTAGTGCTCTGTACCCGAGTAACTTTCACCTTCCGGTTCCTCCCAGGGCCTTTGAGGGGGGGGGGGGGCAGCAGGGCCATTTGACACAGGCCTCACATTGTCGGGGGCCCTCAAATTTACACTTTTGATGTTAAATCACATGTTAAATAAAAATGGGAACATTTATTACAAATTCTTACAAGATTCTTTTTCTTATTGCATTAAATGTAAACATTGAAAATATAATACTACTAATTTTGTATCACTGTTTTCACACTTCTTCATTTTTTAATTTATGGGGGGGCCCCCTCAAAAATGGAAGTGGCCTGGGCCTCTCTTGACCTCTGCTGAGGGCCTGCTTCCTCCTCCATCCCCATCTTCATGCCAACCGGGGCCTTGAGCTTTTGGTAGACTAGCCTAGCCATCTACCCCTTCCTATAGCTTTGCATTCCAACCTTCTCCATTCATTCCTTTTCTTCCCTGCCCCAGCCCATCCAAACCTTCATCTGAACTGGAGAAGAAAAAGCAGGGGGGTTCTGGTAGGGGATTTAAAAGGACTCTTCAACCGAATGGAAAGCCCTCACCTAAGCAGAGGCATTTGTATACATTCAAAGAGATTCTATGTGTGCACACCAGATTTGTTTTGTCCCCACCCCATCCTGTTGGGACTCTTTACAGCACAGCCACTGCCACCACACAACTGCCAACATGCTTTTTAAACTGAAGAGACAGCAGGGTGGGGGGGGGGAACCAACACCACTAACACTGGCTGGTAGCTGCAATGGAAAGCAATGCCCAGCTGAAGAAGCACCAGGCAATCACAGAAATAACCCAGAGCTACTGTGGACCATCTTTGGGTCCAGAGCCATATCTCTGAAGCACAGGCCCTGTTTTGCCTGCAGCAATTGCCACCTGGAGTTACTCAAAAGGAGGGAAGCGAAGTAACTGACAGATGCATGGTTGTCCCTAGTCACTGCATCAGAGATTGGCAATGCAGGTACCTCATGAAACATCTGATACAGAAACGAAAGGGACAAGATTTAATGCATACACGAATCTCCAGCAGTGGATCTGCCACGAACATCTGCTTTCATGCTAACAGCCCGCTGGAAAATTTTGGGCAGATACACCTCCTGAGTTGTGTGTGTGTGTGTGTTTTTTTCCAGACGTGATCAGCACATTGAAAAAACAGGGGCTCAGCTATCCATCCTCGCCCCAAGAATAGTCACATCCAAACACAACAGATTTATGGGGAAACCTGCCCTTAAATAACGTAAAAGGTTTCTCTGCATGAAATGGGTGTGGAGGGCAACCTACCAATTCCCCGTAAAAAACAGGAAGGGGCTGTAGTGGGGGGGGGGGGCTGTGGCAAGGCAGGAAATGAGCAGAGGTGCCACTTAACTTTTCTATTTTAAGCTGAAAAACCCCTAGGATCCAAAGAGTTCGAAACCAAGACTCCACATCCCGCTGAAAGCACAGTCAAGATTTATTTGATTCTAACTTTGCTTGAAAAGCAAAAAAAGAAAAAAAACCCTTTTTACGGTAAGATCTTTGGCGTTGGCTTTCAAATGTTCACTCCTAATTTATAGCCAACTTCTCTCTTTCCCCTCCTCTGGCTTTTCTTAAATTCACATTTAAAACTCAGCCTGTTTTTAAGAGAGAATTCGGCCTACATCATAACCGTTTGTGCAGAAAATGTGAGGACAGAGGTTATATGCTCCTAGCTTGGTAGTCAGCATCCGAAAAGTGATGGGCCAAATCTACGTAAAATGAGAATTTCTAAGTAGCCTGATGATCAATTTTGCTCCTTCCCACTCAACCACCTGCCTATACCTCTTTTCCTCTTTCCCCTGCTGGCCTCCCACAACCTACCTCTCCTTTTCTGGGGCAGGCGAGGGCTGAAATTCCTATGTAGACATCCCTTGCCTTCCCCCCTCCACTTCTCCCCTCAGTTGTTATGCTAAAGCATTACATGAAAAAAGAAAGGGGAATATTTTTTCTATGCAATGCAAATATCATAAGCTGTGAAGTGTACACAATAAAATGAGGAGGGGTAGTGACTAACAGTGAGGGTCTTCTCTGTATGCCCCACCAATCAATGCTACAGTAGTCCCTGGCCCAACCATATTAATAGTGTATTTGCAATCATGTAAGTTCTGATCTTCCCCACCATCTTTCCGGCTATGCTATTAGAACACTGTTCAGCAATAAAGCACAGTTAACAGCAAGCCCTACTGAAATAAGTGGGGCTCACTTTTAAATGAATATGTACAAAATTGGGCTAAGTGTCCCCTCCAATGCAATAAATCCCAAAGTGCCAGGAGAGTAAACTAGCCTTTACAGGGTTATTCCTGATTTAGGAACAGTTACACAGTATGATCTTATAGGTTTATTACTATAATCCAATTTGATGGGGGGGGGAGAATAGAAGATATCAAAGGACTTCATGTGTACATATCACAAGTTGCCCAAGAACACCAGAAAGGGTCTTCCCACGCTGATTAAATATGAAAATGGGAGATTTATAGACTTCCCACCACTGTCAACCACTACCTTAAATACATAGTGAGGACATCCCTGGAAATCCTCTGGCGAGACAATGCTCAAGTGTTGTGCAAAGACATCACTGAGTTCTAACACTCTCCGGTTATTTGGCCTGAACAGCTAAGAGCCCAGATGCAGCTTAGTAAAGACCGGACCGCAGCACTTACTGCTTTCCACAGTGGGGTCGTAGCACTCCAGAAACTCCCCATCAATGAACTGGTGAGCAAGAGAGGTTTTACCTAAAGAGGAAAAGAGATGAAAAGAAAAAAGCCTTGCTGCAGGTGCGCTCTTCAGATCTCTTGGCAGCCAGTAAGCGAGACTTTTTTTTTTTAAGGAAGAAATTCCCTTTTGATTCAAGGTGAGAACTGCATTGACTTACAAATCAGGGCCATTAAGGGGCAGATAGCCAAGGACTTGCATTCTGGAATGAGAGAGAGAAAACAATGGGAGCACTCAAGGGAAATCTCTTGTATGTGGTTTTGTTTTTTGTTTTTTTAAACCACAAGGGTTCCCAATGATTCCTTTGTGGCTAAAGAACAAGTGGTACAGAAGCACTCAATTATCAGGAGAACTGGAAAAAGACTTGGAAACTTGTGGTGCGGGTAAGAAGGGAATTCAAATTATTGCAGCATTTTGATCCTTCTAAACATTTATAGGCCTACATAGCCCAGGTTAGTCCAATCTTGTCAGATCCTGGAAGCTAAGCAGGATCAGCCCTGGCTAGTATTTGGAGGCAGGATCCCTAAGGAACACCAGGGCCGTGATGTGGAGGCAGGGGCCATGGCAGAACCACCTCTGAAGGTCTCTTGCCTTGAAAACCCTGCAGGGTTTGCCATACGTCAGCTGTGACTTGACAGCCCTTTCCACCACTTTCTCCCGAGTATCTCAGGACCCAAGGTGGGTAACAACAACCACCTGAATAAAACAAACATTAACACAACAGTTACAATACATTAAAATCCAATCTATAGGCTACTTATGGCCCAAGCGGCAGGGTGTTCCTTCTTTGTCCATGTTGACGTTTCCAAAAGGAAGAGGATATCATGAAAATTATGAAACTGCATTTTATGGTAGGTAGTATATTGAATTGTATCGTGGAGTCCAAGGTTCAAACCCCATCTCTGCCACAGAAGCTTGACGGTTGACTTAAGGACATTCACTCTCTCTCTCAGCCTAACGTATCTCACAAGGCTGTTGCAGTAAGGATAAAATGGAAGAGAGAGAAAACAGTGTAGTAAGCCCCTTTAGGTCCCATTCATGAGAAAAGTGGGATATAAATATCTAAAAAGAAAAACTGGTCAAATGGTACACCCAAATACAGAAGACAAAGATATGCTCAACTGTCCTGAAGTATGACAAGAACAATGGGGGGGGAGACAACACACTAGAGCAGTGGTGGCGAACCTATGGCACGGGTGCCAGAGGTGGCACTCAGAGCCCTCTCTGTGGGCACGCATGCCGTCCCCCCAGCCAGGCCCAGACCATCATTAAAGTAAATGAAAGCATTTGGGATTGCGTTCCTTACTTTGTTTGGGTCATCTTTTAATGTATGAGTTGTTTTTTCTAAAGTAAAACCTCAGTATTCAGGTTAAATTGCCGTGCTGGCACTTTGCGATAAATAAGTGGGTTTTGGGTCGCAGTTTGGGCACGCGGTCTCTAAAAGGTTCGCCATCACTGCACTAGAGGAAAAACAATGCAACCCCCCCCCACTGGCCCATATTAGAACTATTTGTTTTATATATATATATATATATATATATGGTTGATTATAGTAATGAAAATGTATCATTAAATGTGTAAAAAAAAGGGGGATTCTTATCTGGGGTTTTTTAATGAATCTGTCAGTTTAAATATACATATATTCCAAACCCTGCACTAAAATTCCAAGGGAGGTAAGAGATCTTTGTTGGTCCAGTGGTAGAAATTGGCATCTTAAACTCTTAACTTGGTACTGTCTGGAGAAATCTACAGACTGTTACAAGATCTGTAGATAAGGAGTATCTCAATACTGGCTTTTCCTGAATTACATTTCCTATCTGACTAGAAAGATTACAGCCAAGCACACAATGGGCACTCTACATAACTATTGGTAATCACATCTCCAGCCCATATTTGTTCAGTCAAGAATGGGACTTTATTTAATGCAGACAAAAAACACACCACTGAAGACCAACAGTACATTTGATTTTGCTTAGGGAACCAACAGGCAGGTTTGTTCTCCTTGAAAATGCATTTAGGAAACACAAGGTTTTGGTTATAGGCTCAAGGGATGCATTTGTTGCTGCAGATAAGTCAAAGAATCTAAAGACATGTAGATGAGAAGCAGGAAACACAGAAGTGACTTGGATTCTCCTTTCTCCTGCTGTAGTGCATGATGATGATTCATGAACAGAGAATCCATGAACTCCACATCTAGAACTAATGGACATCACCATGGATGAGACAAAAGTCCCAGTTTTCCTCCCCATGTAGCAGCAGGAAAAGAGAAACATCACTTGCCCATGATTTTGCTTCCCTTGCTTTTTGGTGACAAAGGAATAGAACAACAACAGGTGCCTAATTAGTCACGCACACAACAAACGTTCACATCTGCAAACTGTGTGGAAGCACCAGAAGGAAACAGGGACATGAACACACATGAAGGCTGCCTTATACTGAACCATCACTGGGTCATTAAGGTCAGGATTGTGTACTCAGACTGGCAGTAGCTCTTTCCAAGGTCTCTAAGGGCTGGGATCTTTCACAGCACCTACTATTTGATCTTTTAAAAAAACTGGAAATGCTGGGAATTAAACCAGAGACCTTCTGAATGCCAAGTAGATGCTCTACCACCGAGTCACACCTCCTCCCCAAACACAGGTGAATGTTTGTTACACTCAGCCAGGTGGCTCTGAGACATTAACAGCAAATTAACATTATACACAGAGGTTTCCTGTTACCTCTCCCCCCCATCACAGGTTACTTTGTTCACAAGCACAGCTTTACACTTAAGCATGCACAAAACTGAGCCATCGTTACAAAAGGGTCAGTATGCACATTTAAACCACCACCTAAAGGGAAATAATTCTCAATCTCTGAGCCTCTTTGCCCAAGTTCTGTCAGCTGATGCTACACTTGCATTTGATTTTAGCCATGAAAAGGGCATTTATAAAACTACCTAATGAAGATTCTTTGATGTAGAGAATCATAAGTTAGGATTCCAGTCCTGTGTCCTAGAATCATAGATTCTGCTCCTTACAAGCCAACCTGACAAAAAAGCAATATGCACTCAACAGCAAATACTTCAAAATCTGGGCAACTAGATACTTGGAGTGTCTTTAGTCCTTCTTCCATTGCAGTAACCTTCAGACCACTAAGGGGTCTGTGAATTGAGCTACCAGCAGCAGCACATCCTTCTTTTACAGTGATCATCTGTGCCGCAAGAAAAAGAGGCAATGTGTCCAACAACCAAAGTCAATGGGAATTAAACGTAAGCCAAAGAGTTTTGTTTTTGACTGCACACAGAAAATCACCTCCGTCTCTCTTAAAACACCTCTGGCAAGCATATGTACGTAAGCGTAGTCCTACAGAGGCAGTGATGCTCATTGCTGCAGGAGAACAGCTAAACACAACTACATCTACTCAATCCAAGACATAGGAGCATTTTGCTTTGCAGTCTACGACACCAGACAAATTAAAAACTGGTGATGGTCCCAAACCCGTTTAGGACCTGTTCAAACAGGCGCAGAAGGCTGCACCATGGGGATGAGCCATTTCGGTGTCCACCTTAGAACCCATCACACGGAGCCCTTCTCAGCCAGACCCCCCTCTGCATGCCTCCTGGAGATTTATTAGTCCATTCAAATCAGAGAAAGAGCCTCCAAGCCCCCTGAAGGTAAGCAGACACAGGCATATCAAGGCTAGCCTCCCAGGGTATCCTCCCCCACCCTCCATTTCCAGGAGCTGCTGAAGACATGATCTAAGGAAATGAGCCATGTCACCACCCAGCCTCCCCTGTATAGCCTTTGATCCCAAGTAATTTCCTTCCCCTGCATGTGGATTAATAGAAAACAGACCCCAGTGACCTATTGCATTAATGTGGGGGGGGGACAGGTCAGATGAGCAGAGAGTTGTGCATGCACAAAGAGCTCCCGCAGGAGAAATCAGGCACCAAAAGTCAGGCAATCCCTGCCCACCCCTGGCCAACAGCTACAAGTTTTTCCTGCTCATGAGCTTGGTTGGAAAGGCCAGAGATCTCTCTGCAAAGGTCCTGCTCCAAAAGAAGAGTTGGCTAGGGGAAGAAGCAGACTTATCCTCCTTGCCAGCCTCCCAACACAGTTCAATCCAAGATCAATCTCCCCCCACCAATAGTTTAAATGTTCAGGGTGGGTTTTTTACAGCATGCAACCATTTACAAAATGGCAACCAGCAAAGATCTTGCCAACAGTACTGTGTCCTCCTTTGGTAGCACAGGAAAACAAACACTGGCCAAGGTTACACCCACTCTGTGCCACAAGGTTGTGGAGCCGGCCAAGAGAGCAATGGCTGGTGTCAGGAAGTGTGCCCTTTAAGTCCGGGAAGCGCAGAGGCAGGAAACTCACAATGCCGAGGGGCCCACCCAGTCTCCAAATACGAGGGCCACTCAAGCGTATCAAGGAGCAGGACCCGTGTCATGTATTCATCACTCCCGTCCACGTCGAGACTGTGTATTTCATACTGCTCAGGACCTGTAAGGCTGGATCCCAACTCCTTCCAAAATAACCCAACCGCGCAAACCCACGTGCAAGGCACTGGATGCTCCTAGACTCCCACATGTAACGGAGTCCCCAGCGGGAGCGCCTCCCACGCCCCTTTATGCCCTGGGAAACGTGCACATCTCTGGGGAAACCCTCTGACCAACGCTCCCGCATTCTTCCCCGGGACTCCAGCGGCTCACCGACTGCGATGCCGCGCGTGCCTCCATCCCACACCCGCCCAGGGCTGCTCACTCCCCGCGCAGAGTCGCCGCCTGCCTCGCGCCCTCCCCACCGGGTCCCCCGCAGCCTCCACCCACCCTGCTCCCGTCCCTCTCCGCCACCTCCTCCTCACCACGCTCTCCCCACCCGCCCCCAGGGCTCCATCTGCACACCCCCGCACTTTGTTCCTCCAAACTGCACGTCCTTCCACGTGCCCTTCGCAGGTCCGATTTCCCTCCCTCCGCCGCCGCCCCAAGCTGGCTCCCCTGCCGCCTCCCCCAGCGAGCTTCCAGCGTCCTCTCCCCCGCCCCCGAAAAGCTCTCCGCCACGTGCCCCCCTCCCCGGGCTCCTCCACTCACCCACGGAGCGGTATCCCAGGATCACGACCTTCCGGTAGCGGACTAGCGGCATGGCACGGAGCCGGCGCCGAGCCTCGGGGGAGGGGCGGCGGGGCTGGCGGAGGGAGGGGACCGCGAGGCGGGCCAGGAGATAAAGAGCCCGCCGGAGTAGAGCCGCGGGCGCCGCAACTACAAACACCCACGTGACCACAACACTGGCCTAGAGCCGCCGCTCCTCATTGGCCCGGGGGGAAGAGGCGCGTGCGCGGTCCGGGTTCCTCCGCTCCCATTCATGAAAACGGCCAGGGAGGAAGGGGAAGGGATCGCGTGGGTTCCAAACACACACTCACTACGAGCGCGCGGCACGCGGCGGGCTGTCCCCTCGTCCCCGCCCCTCGGCGCCTCCTCGTTCGTGGCAAGTCTGGGGCTGAGATCCCTGGGCGCGCTTCCCTAGTGTGGAAGTCAACTCCCCATCTGACTGACTGCCGAGTAAAAACGACATCGACTTTGTATTTCTCCACGGTTTTTTTTTTTAACCCGATCGGTGCTCCAAGGCTTGAATTTTCTCTTCCTTTTCATAGTCCATTGTTTTACGCCTGAACGCTGAAGGCTACAACACACGCCTTTAAAAAACTGTTAAAAAAAACACAACAGCTGGAATCTCTGTATCTGGAGTACCATCCACCGGGGGAAATGAAACACACGCTCAAGGGTGTAGACTTTCCAATTTCCCGGGGGGGGGGGGGGCTGGGGATGGGCCAGAGGCATTGCTGTGCTAGGAGCAAGGGTGGCTCCCGAGGGAGGCTGAGCATCTTCCTGAAAATTTCGGCGGGGGCTGAAGCCCCGCCGCCCCCACGAAGATTACGCCTATGCACACGCTTGAATCTCTCCCAGTTAAATCCATGGGAGGGGACTGAAAGGCTCCTAAGTCAACTGTGAGATACTTGGCATTCTAGTGGCTCTTTCGCTCGGGCCCACGTAAATCAGATCAAACGAGCAGGGCTACAAAAATACCCAGCCAGCCCTGTGCTTTAGACATTCTTCTTCCCAGTTATGAAAAGCTACCGTGTCGTTAAAAGGACGCTCGATGGTATTCTTCTGAATAAAGATAATGGGGTAATGATGTACCGCGCCGCCCTCTTTCTGGTGTCTCTATCAGCGAGGACAGTTCGCTTCTTTTCTCCCACTGCGATAGTGTCAACAAATCATGATAACGCCTAGGTATCTAGCCCGGCCTCCGTGCTCAGCTTCCTTATATCTCCCCAAGACCCTTGGAAATAGTGGCTGCTGCTTTATCACAACCGAGGAGGAACCAACGCTCCCTCCTTGTTCCCAGTTGCTTTAAAATTTCAGCTGTAAGTCAGTGCAAATAAACCTCATCCACCTCCAAGGACTCGCTTCACTGTAAAGGTGCTGTGGTTCACTGCTGGGGCTGCATGATTCCCCTACTGCATAGAAGAACAGCAGAACTGGAAAGATGCAAAGAGCCTTCAGCCCTTCCCCCTGCTAGAAGAAGGGACCCCAAATCTCCTGTGTGTCTCTTTGCCTTTAAGAACTGCGTGACCTGCACAACTTCCAGTGAGTGCTACTGCTCTCAGCATGACCTCACAGAGTCATGAGAAGAGGTTCACCTACTGAATTTGGGTCATGCAATCCGTAAAGGACAGGAACTTTGCCACATGACAATGGGACAATCCCTGCTGATGCAATTTGTGCCTCTGAGGGCTGTCTGGTTCTCAGGCCTGTCCCTTTCACAGTTAGAAACTGGGTTCACTTTGGGCTGTGAATATTTTGCAGTTGCCGCTGGATGCCTTTCCAGTGTGTGACTGCACAGCCTTTGTTTGTTGTATCTTATCTATCAAATAGTGTTGGTGTCTGTTCACTTCGTTTCCATTTGGATTAGCTGATAACTGAAATCTGCATTTCTTCTGAGGAGTGGAGAGTTGTGGCTGCACAGGGCTTGCTTTATCATTTCGTCTAGATACATGACAAAGATGAACCGAGAGGCCCAAGGCAGGACAGCCCCATGGTAAACTCATGATGACCAAAATGTAGTAGAAGTAATTGACCATATTTTTTTTTGCTCTCGTGGTACCTCAGAATCTGCTGCCTGAGGGCAACCTCATGTTGGCTAATGGGTTGGCTGGGCTTGATAAACTCATGCATTTTTGCTTCTCAGCCTTTCCATGCAAGCAAATACTTTGTGACATAGTTCACAAGTGCCAGTTAAAATAATATTCTCCCTTCAAGAACAGGCAGAGCAGATAACTGTTCTACTTGCCCCCCCCCCTCCTGCCAGTGCCGGATTTACGCATAAGCTAAATAAGCTACAGCTTACGGCCTCGCAATCTGCTGGGGCCTCGAATAAAAACACAATATAAAAAATGATTTCAAATATTAAAAAGACGTATATATTTTAAATTTTTCTGAGACCAGCTGATGTAATTTAAAACAGTAGGGGGCCTCTGGGGTTTGTATAGCTTAGGGCCTCAGCAAGTCTAAATCCGGCCCTGCCTCCTGCCCTAATATGAATAGGAAACATCATCCTTCAAAGGATGAAAATGAAAGCACAATTAAATGGTCAAGGAATAGGTGGGTGGTGCCCTAAGCCTTCTTGTTACTGCTTGCCACGTTTAGGTACTCTACTCAGGCGAGGAAGCCCACCCTCCTTGCAAAACTGGTTTGTTTTTTGTTTTTAAGTAGAGCGGGGTGGTGATGGCTGTGTTGTTGGCTCCAGATGATGTCACAGCTAGGGATTCCCCCCCACACACACACACACATTACAGCTCATCTCCAGACTACAGAGATCTGTTCCCCTGGAAAAAATGGATGCTTTGAAGGGTGGACTCTCTGGCATTGTACCCTGCTGAGGCCTTTGTCCTCCCCAGGCTCCACCCCCAAATCTCCAGGAGTTTCCTAAACTGAAGAAGAAGACGACGACACTGGATTTATACCCCGCCCTTCACTCGGCGTCTCAGAGCAGCTGACAAACTCCTTTCTTTTCCCCTCCCCACAGCAGACACCCTGTGAGCAATGTTCCCTCTAAGCTGTGGAGTCTTGTGAGCAAAAATTCTGCTTTGTGAGCTACCAGCATTAAAGTTGTGAGCAGGTGATTTGGCTGCTGCATAAATCAGTTTGCTTTGGAACCATCCTTCCTGAGCTAAGACCAAAATCTGTGAGCCGGAGGCTAAAAAAATGTGAGCTAGCTCACACTAACTCAGCTTAGAGGGAACGTTGCCTGTGAGGTAGGCAGGGCTGAGAGAGCTCTTGACAGAAACTGCCCTTTCAAGGACAACTCTGACAGAACTCTGACTTGCCCAAGGACATCCAGCAGCTGCAAGCGGAGGAGTGGGGAATCAAACCTGGTTCTCCCAGATTAGAGTCCGCACACTTAACCATTGCGCCAAACTGGAGCCGGGAGTCCTACCTTCTACCCACCCACGCACCCCCTGCCAGTAACCAGGGAAGGCCTGGGCACCCTAGTCGTAGCCCACATCAGTCCATGACACCAGTTGCAACAGCCACAGATGAGCTACTTAAAGATGATATAGCATTAATTCCCTCCCCCATTTCCTCCTGAAGGATGAAATATTCAGGTTCAGCTGCTCTGAGAATGCAGTGGCTCGCAACCAAAAGGCATCCTGAGCATGGGTTGTGCAAAACAACTAGAAAAGCATATATTGATTGGACAAAATCAACTAATAATATAGAAAAGTCTGGTCTGACCTCTTCCTCAGACGGCCGGGCAAAGAACTTGCTTAGGATGTCAGTATACTGTGGGGTGACACTGCTTTATGTTACCCCTGCAAAAACTTGTCATTTTTTGATTTTATAAATAAAAATGAAATTTGATTGCGAGCTATCAGAAAGAAGTGGCACCTTAAAGACAAAAATTTGTTCTAGCATCAGCTCCTGTGCACTAGAGCTCCCTTCTTCAGATGCCATTTGTGAACGTTTATACTGGAATAAAACTTTGTTAGTATTTCAAGGTGTTCCTATTTTCTGCAACAGACTACAAGGGCTCCTGCCCTGGAATTATTACCATGGAAGCGATCAGACAATTTTTTTCCCTATGCATTCTTATGTTAGGACACCAGAGGGCAGCAGAAACCACAAAACCAATATTAAAGGAGGCCTGGGGGCCCTTGAAGCCAGCCTGTAACAGATTTATTTGGTATAAACTAGGGGCAGAAAAGGCTTCCTTATATGTACACCTAAAAATTGTAAATAACCCTGTTACGAATTATTAAGATTTCTTCTTGTGCTCCCTGGAATTCATCGCACAATCAAAAGTTCCTTCTGGCCTTCAGTTCTCTTCCTTTGTAAATACAATCCACTAGGATAGATAGCGGTAACCCAGCCAATGGTAAGCACATTTGAGTCTCCATTGATCTCAGTGGAAAAAAGTAAGAATTTAGGCTTTAATCTGCCATCAAAACCAATGGGACTCAAAGCTCTTTATCTGAGCTTGATAGTCATTTCTGGCCTGTTTGAGGGATTGCTATGTTTGCAGTTTGTTTAGCTGTTCCTTATATTGTTTTCTTGATGTTGGTATGTGGCTTTGTAGTGTGGTATATGCAGTGTAAGCAGTCTTTACCTGTTATTTCCAAAGGTCTCAAAGTGTCACTTAATCTAATTCCTACTCTCTCTCTCTCTCTCTGTTTTTTAAAAATCCCTTTAATTGGATTTAGTTAAATTAAAAAGCTTTCCCTTGCTCGTAAAGCCAGCCAAATCTGACTCTAGGACAGGGATGTCAAACATGCAGCCCGGGGGCCGGATCAGGCCCGCAGTGGAACTGGCCATCTCCTGCTTCCAGTTCTGCTGCTGCATCATAGCTTGCTTCGTCAGACTCTCTTAATCACTCAGCCATTTCATGTTTTAACCTGGGTCCTAGACTCAAAACTCTGAGCATTAGATTTCTGTGGTGAATGTTAATAAATCAATAAATTTGCAGCTTACAGAGCTAATGTTTTAAGCATGTTTTTATTTATGTCAGATCCAGCCCTCATAACAAATGAGTTCGACACCCCAGCTCTATGGGGTGGTGCTCATCTCCGTTTCTAAGTTGAAGAGCCAAAGCTGTCCGAAGACTTCTCTGTGGTCATGTGGCCAGCATGACTAAATGCCAAGGCGCACGGAATGCTGTTACCTTCCCACTGAAGCAGTACCTATTTATCTACTTGCAATTTCTTGCTTTCAGACTACTAGGCTGGCAGGAGCTGGGCCCAGAGACGGGAACTCACTCTGTCACGCAGTCTTGAACTGTCGAGCTACCGACCTTCCGGTCTGCAGTAAAGGTAAAGGTTCCCTTGCTTGAAAGCCAGTCGAATCCGACTCTAGGGTTGCGGTGCTCATCTCCGTTTCAAAGCCAAAGAGCCACCGCTGTCCGAAGACGTTTCCGTGGTCATGTGGCTGGCATGACTAAACACCAAGGCGCACGGAACGCTGTTACCTTCCCACTGAAGTGGTACCTATTTATCTACTTGCAATTTCTTGCTTTTGAACTGCTAGGTTGGCAGGAGCTGGAACTAGAGACGGGAGCTCACTCCGTCATGCGGCACCCGGGTCTCGAACTGCTGAACTACTGACCTTCCACAGCCTGCAGTTCAGCGTCTTAACCATTTGAGCCACCGCAGCTCCGGTCTGCAACTCAGTGTCATAACCTCTGAGCCACCACGGCCCCTTTAGTTAAATTAGAAGATACTTGTATATTCCCATGCCACAGCTTTCTGCTCTACACTGTTTCTTTTACCACGATGATCCATGAAAAATGTGGTGGACTATCACCAATGCTCCCTCTAAGCTGTGGAGTCTTCTGAGGAAAAATTCTACTTTCTGATCTACTGGCATTAAAGTTGTAAGCGAGCGATTTGGCTACTGCCTAAATCAGTTTGTTCTGGAGCCATCCTTCCTGAGCTCGGGCAAAAATGTGGGAGCTGGAGGCTAAAAAACTGTGAGCTAGCTCACACTAACTCAACTTGGAGGGAACACTATCACATAGATGGTCTAGAACATGCTTATCTTGATTGAAATACAGGAAGGGCAATGTGACATCCTGCCCTGACCAAACTAATAGCTTCAATCTCATAGAGTGCAGCGCAACTTTCTCACCTCCGTCCTTCAGCTCCAAATGCCTCCTAAAATGCTGCTTTGGGGGGAATCTGTCCCCCTGGGAGCAGAATTGGGGGGGAAGCAAGAAAAAGCTGGGAACAAAGATAGTTCCATGCATGGAAATGCTCCTGTGACTCCTTGCCAGTCAATTGCCTGGGGAGACCCGCCTCTTTCCACTCCCAAAGCGGATGGGGATAACTGGCTGAGAAGGCAGACTGCTGGTTCCATGCGCCACACAAAAACTGATGCCATCTTGTGTTTTTGTGGCCTTGGTCTCTCCTTCAGTTTTGCAGACCAGTCCGATGCGTGTTTACTGACAAGTACGTTTTGCTGCACTCCACATGACCAATTCCAAAATAAGCGTTCCTTGGATTTTGGCTTCAGTCCTCACATCCCTAGGCCAAGAGTGAACCCTGGCATGCCGGCATAGGCTGAAGCCACCTCCTCCCACATTCTGGAATCAGCACATACCCTCATGCACACTTCAACTTTGAGCCTCTGTGGCTCTTTGCTGGGTGCAGGTGGGGGGGGGGCAGTGGTTTTAAATGTATCTAATGCTGGCTGGAATGTCTCGTGCCTCATGACCTGAGTGTGGCTGTTCTGGAGGTTTTTTCATTAGGGAGGGAGCTCTCAAGCAGACGCTTTCTTGATTTTTAGTGGGACTTTGTAGAACTGTTTTGAGAATCTCAGCGCTAACCAACCTAGTATTCTGATTGGTTAAGGTCACACCCCTAAGCATACTTAATAGCAGGGGTCATTTCATAGAAAAAGAGCTAGGGGAACTCATTAGCATAACTCATTAGCGTATGCCACACCCCCTGACATCACCGGAAGTGTGCCATAAGGCCACACCCCCTGACATCACCGGAAGTGTGTCATAAGGCCACACACCCCACCCCCAACGGTCCCGGCCAGGCCACCGCTGCCGGCCTTGCAGCTCCACTACCAAGCCCCATGAGGGGCCCGGCGGTGGACCTGCAAGGCCAGCGGGAGTGCAAGGAAGCCCCGCAAAGGCCCTCCCTGGCCCCAGGCAGGCAGGGGTGGGGAGAGGCAGGGAGGAAGCAACTTACCCTCCCTCTTCTCCTGCCTCCTCTTGGCTGAATGAGGGCCGGAAGCAGGGCGGCCGGAAGCAGGGGGCAGGGCTTCGTCATGTGCCCTGCCCCCCATACCTCACCCGGGGGAACTGCGTTCCCTCGCGTTCCCCCCCGAAATGACCTCTGCTTAATAGGCAGGAGTAAGTCCCATTGAAAGTAGTGGGATTTCGTTTTGAGTAAACCTCTGAGCTGTTTGAACCCATCCAGTCCAGCTTCTATCTCCTGAAATTGTCTCTTGACCAGTTCCACTTCATTAAAAAAAACAACCCTGAGTAATGGGATTTAATATCTTATTTGAATGAGAAGAAATCCTTAGCAGAAACAAACTGGCTTGTTTGCCCTCCTCTGCCCCCCCCCCCCCACCAGCTGGGCTGAGCTTGTGTCTTTTTCTGTACTTTCTTTTAGAGCCTCCTGTAATGACAAGAGACGGGGCTTGGAAGTATTGTTGGTTAAATGGGACACAGCCCGGTAGCTTTATTTAGGAGCAGGAAAGTGGGAGGAAATGGTGGGAGCAGGTGAGGCTATTTCTGTGCCCAACGCTACGGCCACCTTTCTAATCTTGAATCCTGTGTACTGTGTACTCCTAAAACCTTCAAGGCAGCACAAAGGAAGCTGAGCCAGCTGCATCACAGAAGCCCCCCCTACGCTTGGCTCCAAAGGCTTTAGGGTGGATAAAGCAGTTTCCCTCCCACCATGAGCTCCAGACAAGGCCGTGGGCGCCGCGTTCTCCAAACAAATGCACTCCTTTTTCAGGGTTACAAGCTTTGTTTGCCATTTTCATGTAGCCGAGGAGACCCACTGAGGACTTAGCATTCACTCATCTTTGTACGATGGACTAAGAGCATCCACAGTATGAGCCATTGCGATATCTTGCAAAGTTATACACAATGTACCTGTAGCAATGCATGTAAGACGCACAACGGGTTCCAGATCGATCCCATCATATGGGCCACGTTGGTAACACATGTGAGAAAATGGGTGTAAACAAATCTTGTGTTAAACATTGTGGGGTGAACATCGTTATTTGTTATGGGATCCCTCCTGCCTTTGTTTCATGGTTACCTGGTTAACTTTTCTCCCCATCATGCGCTTGGTAGTGGAATCTTAATATGATGCCAGTAAAAGAGTCATCACTTATACAAAGATTGGTCCAAAAGGATGAGCCATATCTCTCCTCAGTCATTTTTAAGACTTCATTCTCACTGCGATGGTAGAACTGTGCCTGGCCCATACCATAGTTGATAGATCACAAGACTGAGTGCTCCTTCACAATTCTTCTCCGCATGGAACAGCTAGGTATCAGGCAGGGTTCTAGACTACTCTTCTCCTTTAAATGATAGCTTTCTACATGCAGGGAATGTTTTGTATAGAGGAGCATTCCAGCATGAGATACTTCCTTCCTGCCCACTCCAAACTGGGATGCCCAGATACAGGGGTTACCATCTCATGAACCTGAGGCCTGTAGGCGAAGGAGGGGTTACACCCTTGGAGACTGCAGGTGGTGGTTCCCAGCTTTGAATGTTTTTTTTAAGACACAACTGTCATGTAATTAGAAAACTAGTTGCCTCACTCTTGCCTTGTTGTGCTGATTTTCTGCCTGCAAAAAGTTTTAACACAGAAGTATTTGAAAATGTGATCCACTGATGTTGAGCAACTTGGCCCATTCTGCCATCTCATGCTTCTGAAGGTGTGACTTAAGCCGTGGTTAAACATGTGGGGGGGGGGGGTCAGTGGAAGAACGGGAGACTTTCCCACTGGCACGCTGGTCCTCTTCAGTGCAGCACCTCTCTGAACTCTTTCTCCCAGACAGAATCTAAAAGCTGAAGCATGCCACGCTCCTTGGTTTGAAATTTATCTGCTGAGACTTACCCTCCTGACTGTCAACGTGTCTGAGGGTGGGAAATTGATGCCAACACCCAATTTGTAAATGTACAAATCTTTAGTCACTGGAAAGGCCTTACAGAATTAATGAAGAATAAAGTGTGGCACTGGGTTTTGTTTGGAAAACACACAACGTTTGCGCAAAGGTTTTAAGAAGAAGAAGAGGAGGAGATTGGATTTCTACCCCACCCTTCACTACCCAAAGGAGTCTCAGAGCAGCTTACAAACTCCTTACCCTTCCCCTCCCCACAACAGACACCCTGTGAGGTGGGTGGGGCTGAGAGAGCTCTTGACAGAAACTGTTCTTTTTCAAGAACAGCTCTTATCAGAGCTATGGCTTGCCCAAGGTCATCCAGCCAGGTGCAAGTGGAGGAGTGGGGAATCAAACCCGGTTCTCCCAGATTAGAGTCCGTGCACTTAGCCACTACACCAAACGAACAAAAGAAAATCTTATTTTCCCACTTAATCTAAGGTACTTGGAGACTCTCAGTTTTGATAAAAGGGAAATTTGCACTTTTTCAGAGACTTCCTCTCCATCCAGTCTCGAAGTTTAGAGAAAAAGGAGATTGCATTCCAGGCTAGTTCTAGTTTCCAAAAAAACAAAACCAAAAACCCACATTCAAGAACTCCATACCACTATAGATTAAGAAACTAAACTGGCTCTTCTGTTATAGAGGGAGTGGATTTTTGCTGGTGATCAACATCTAGCAAATTACAGCATGATACAATTAATCATTCAGGTATATGCCTGGAAATTATCCTCTTTTAGTACCAAACGTGATGGCATGTGCATATTTTTCCAGCCATATACTCTCACATTGAAAACAGGTCCAGGACAAAGTTCTGCCCCAGAGGAATTCCTCACAAGCCCCCGCTTGTGTCTCCCACCCCTACCCCACAGGCACCTGCTAAAGGAAGCTGAAGAATCCCCCCTCCTCTGCTGCTGCCCCCTGAGGGCTGCCCGAGTCCCAGGAGAGATGCAAGTGGGGCCAGACGGAGCAAGAGAGGACACAGAAGCAGCCAGACTTCCCGCCCACACACCCCAGTGTAAACAGTTGCCTCTCTCAGCTCCCAGCTCTCTCTTGACCTTCATTATACAAAATGCCAGAGGCAGGGATGCGAAACAGGATCAGAAAGAGGATGGCATGGAGTCAAACATCCCCGTGGGAGGTGCTGGGGCACCCTCCCAGGCATGACTAGAAGCACCAGCAAGGCAGGCAGGCCGGCGGAGTGCAAGGGGGAAGGAGACCAGGGCTCGGAAGTGCAGGTGTCTGTGGCTGCCTTATCCCGGGCAGGACCAACCTTCTATTTAGCCCACCATCACCTACCTTAACAGGTAGCAGCTCTCCAAGGTGCTGGGCAGAGGGAATTCTCGGCCCTTGTGCCCAGACCTTTCAAACTGGCACTACAAAGGGAATGGACCTGGGGTCTTCTGAATGTAGCTGAGCTACAGCCCCGTCCCTGATGGAAGCTCAGTACCAGGGCAAGAGTGACATGCAAGGGTCCCAGGTGTATCCAAGATGCACGTGGTGAAGGAAAGGGAGCTCTGTCACTGTTCCATAGGGAATCACCCTGATCCTCTCAGTCCCTAGATGGACTCTAGTGACCATGTGGACTGTTTGCACATGCAGGCTCCTTGGAGTCTACACAAAAAGAGTGGCTCCCTCTGTCCAAAGAGATATGTCTTCTGGCTCCTTTTATGTAGCATTGGACTAGGATTTGGGAGACCCAGGCTCAAATCTCAGTTTCCACCATGGAAGCTTGCTAGAAGACCTTGGGCCAGTTGAGCACCCTCAGCCTAACCTACTTCACAGGGTTGTTGTAAGGATGAAATGAAGGAGGGGAGAATGATATAAGCCACTTTCGGTCCTCATTGGGGAGAAAGGCGGGATTATCAATGAAATAAACGAGCTGATGCATGCAAACCACTGGATTAGGACCAAGTTCAAGTGTGTGATGTACCAAACCCTACCACATCCCAGATATGAACAATAAACAACAGTGGTTCTGGTTCATCCAGATGTGCAGCAGTAGGAGCTCTGGCACAAGCAACCAGAAAACAAATGGTATATTGGGAGTCCCTGGTCAAGAAAGAGGCCGAGATCAGACTGCAGGAGGTATATTCTGAAGAAGCTGCAATTCCTCGGATTGTTAATTTGCCCAGTGAAGTAGGACCCCATCCCTTCCAGAAGTACTTTTTGTGCAATGCAAGGCAGAAATTCTCTTTAGTTAACATACTATTGGGGCGGGGGGGATAAAAATTAAAGCAACTATTAGGCAAATAACTTCCCCCCCTTTCCCACCGGCAAATCACCAAATTAGACAAGAGGTGGAAACAACCCCACAATTAAATTACCACTTATAAATATAAAAATAAAAAACTCTGGATCAGTAGCTAAGAGTTAATCTCATTATGGTGAGCTTCAAAGGAGAATGGCCGGGGAAAGGAAGGGCTAAGAGCTCCCCACCTCTGACCTTCAACAGAGATACAGAAGTACAGGCAGGACTTGGCCAAGGTCACAAAGGCTGAGCTGGGGAGAGAATGCTGGTGTGGCGGATTCCGTTTGCAAGACCGTCCACTCTTTACCGTCTCTCCTCCAGCCCCTTCGCGGGAGTCCTCCCCCCTCTTGCGCCCCTCCCCTTCCTCCCCTTCCGATTCCAGTGTTATGACCCAGGTGAGTGAAGGGATGCTGAATTAAAGTGATCCTGTGCATGCTGTTTTGAAAGCACCTCTCTTCTGAACAGGGTTCCAGGTTCATTCCTTAGTCCCACATGAGACACTCACTCATCTCTGGGCGGTGGGCCTGCCCAAGTGCCACATCACCTCTCTGGCATGGGCAGCCAACCCATCTCCTCCCTTGTTCTTCATGCAGTGTCCAGCATGGTATTAAAACGCTGAAGAATAAACCCAGAACCAAATCCCAGACCCCTTTTCTGCTTGACCCTAGTTGATCTCACGCCATCCTCTGCCCTTAGTCTTCCTTCCATTTCCCTCCCTGCTCATTTGGTTAGGCAGCTACTGCAGGAAAGAAGCAGCAAGGGGGAATGGGGTAAAATCCATCCTGTCCTCTGAACATCAGGGTGAGTTTGCGAACCACCTGGTTCCTTCTCTAATATAACTCAGAGTTGCGCTGTCAAGATGCCTGGACAGAGCAGATGGTGCTTTGCACCTAGCCTACAAGTGGGAGCAGCCACATCAGTGGACCAAGCTACGCCCAGCTGCCCTTTCTTCCCCCCACCCCAGTCTGTGCTCCCCCCCCCAAGCTGCAATGCTGCTGGCCTTAAAGGAGGGATACGCCATTCCCACACCAGAGCCGTCACCGTTCAAACCCAGCCAAAGCCGGTGAGCTGCGAGTGGGACCAAGCTGGTGTCTGGCACCCTGTCTTTATCCAGTGGCTCGACAAGTCATACTCCTTTGCCGTACAGATTTAAACTCCAGTCTCTAAGAGTGAAGGCTGTCCCATCCCAGGATGCCCCAGGCCAGCTGGTATAGAAACTGTGAATACCAATGCAGGCCCGTCTCCTGTGCGCTGCAGTTCCTCGCTTCACCCTTAAGAGGCAGCAGTGAGAAGAGGCCATGGACCAGCCGCAGAGGGGCAAAGGCTCGGTGGGCCCAGTGGTGGCTCTCGAGCACGGCGTAGCAGGAGGCCACCACCCCGTTCACCAAAAGGGTGCCATGTGAAGTCAATGGGGCATAGACCCCAATGGCCTCTTGCTGCCAAACACGGACCACCCGGGCAGGGCGCAGCCAAGGGCCACCTGCGTGGTGTGCCAGCACCGAGTCCCCCGCACGCACTTGGCTGGCGAATGTGGGGGAGAAGTCAGCTGTGCTGTTGGCTGGGTCCTGCGCGGCAAAGATGAGATGGGAGGGCGTGAGCAGGAGCCGGCGGACGGGGTTGTCTGTCTCGATGGTCACAAAGGTGGTCCTCCGGTGCTGGTCCCGATCGAGGAACAGCAAGACCTCACTAGGCATCACTCTCCCACTCTGATCTACAGCAAGCACGAAGTCCCCGCAGTGAAGTTCGGAAAGGTTTTTCTTTTCTCCGCTCTGTAAGGTCACTGCAGCATCGCCTGGGAAACAGCCACCGGCATGAATAGCCACGGAGTTATCTAGGAGAGTGCAAGAGGAGGTAGTTAGAAGTGTAGGGTTTGGCTTCCACCTTACTTGTATGAGTCTCAGTCCCCTTCTCCAGTGCTGGATAAGAACGTTTCAGCTCTTCTTCGCCAAGTTTTGATGCCTGCTGGAACCAAAAGTGGAATACAGAAGTCCCACCTCCTATTCAAGGCTGTCCTTAGCATTGGACAGCCACATGAACACATGAAGCTGCTTTATACTAGCCCTGCTCACAGGGTACAGGGAACACACATATATCTGCATGCACGTGCATACGTCTGGAGAAAACTGCCCACACACATTCACTTTGCAATGGAACGTGGAACCAGTACCCAGAGAAATATAGGGTTTAAATCATGCATTGAGCAGTACCTGCGTCGAACATAACATGAGAATTACTCAACATGCACAAAAATAAAATTCAAGTGTGCCTGGATCATGTGGGAGTTCACTATAACTTGTAAACAGGACTAGAGGGTCAGAGCATTGGTCTATCAAGGTCACTATTGTCTACTCTGACAGTGGCTTTCCAAGGTCTCAGGGAGAGCTCTCCTTCACATCACCTACCTCCTTTTAACCAGAGCTGCCCAGGATTAGAACCTGGGTCTGCATGCAAAGCAGATGCCGCTACTGCTGGGCCACAGAACCTTCCTCATGTAGCATACCAGGGCAGCATCCATACCACTGTGGTAGATAGGAGAGACATTTCATTTCCTAGGGCCAGCTTTGTGCTCGTGTCTTTTTCTCTTTGTTAACAAGTAAAAGGACGGGGATCACGGACAGGACAGGCAACATAGTGAGGCCTCCTAGCAGCGGTCGGAGGCAGGGTCCCAAGCAAAATGTAAGCTGTGGGATGGTGGAGAGAGCAGGACTGGAGCATCAGGGCTTGCAGCTGGCTGAGACGGCAAGCCGGGCCCCACATCCATTCCTGAAAGCAGGACTATAAGGCTCCAGTCCTGTGCACACTCCTCTGACACTGGGGGAATGCATGTCTGCTTGAGACTTGGCTGCAAACCTTCTGGTCCTCACGGTCCACCACGGTGCCCTCTTACTAAGCGCCACCCCCCTTTTCCCAGGTAGGATTGCTAGCTCCGGGTTGGGAAGGACCTGGAGATTTTGGGGGGTGGAGTCTGGGGAGGAGAGGGACTTTTTTTTATATTTAATTGTTCTTATTTTTATCAATTAACAATTAACATGTTTTGTTACAACATCAACATGAGTATTTTCACATTATATTTACAGAGTTATAACGTGTTGAATAAATCACATTGCGTTACTTAATACAGAACAAAGCCTATAATTTCAGTATATGTAATTATCATAACTAGGGCTTTAGTGAAAAATTTGGAACTACTGCACTGATAAAACAGATAACAATGTATTAACAGTCGATAACTAATTCTGCGTAACACTAGACATTTTTAGAGAAGTGAGAAGAAACATTGAAACTAATAAAGAGGATATATAAGAGTGAGTTTCTATGAAACAAGATATCCATTAATGTTATATCCGTTTGTGGTATTGAGACCATTCGGGTGAGATGAATTGTTTATAAGACAGGTAATTGAGCACTGGGAACCATTTTTCTGTGAAATTGGTTTTTTTGGGATTTTGCGATATGTAATTTAGTTTGTTGGTGACCGCATCCATTAAATAGTGACTCCATGGTTTCTTGTACCATATTTCTAGGGAGGAGAGGGACTTCAAGCAGGTACAAAGAGCCAGTTTGGTGTAGTGGTTAAGTGCACAGACTCTAATCTGGGAGAACCAGGTTTGATTCCCCACTCCTCCACTTGCACCTGGCTGGATGACCTTGGGTCAGTCACAAGCTCTGGCACAGCTGTCCTTGAAAAAGAGCAGTTTGTGTCAGAGTTCTCTCAGCCCCACCCACCTCACAGGGTGTCTGTTGTGAGGAGGGGAAGGGAAAGGAGTTTGTAAGCCGCTCTGAGACACCTTTGGGTAGTGGAGGGTGGGGTATAAATCCAATCTCTTCTTCTCTTCTTCTTCTTTTACAACGCCATGGAGTCCACCTTCCGAAGCAGCCATTTCCCCCAGGCGAAGTGATCTCTGTCACCTGGAGATCAGCTGTAACCCCAGGAGACCTCCAGACAGCACCTGGAGGCTGGCAGCCCTATTTCCACAGCAGGGAACAGAACTTCGCCCTCCTCTCCCACTTACCTGCTTTCACTGACACATGAATGTGCGCCTTGGACTCGTAGTACACCCAGTCGAAGCCTGCCTCTACCGCCAAGCTGGCCAGCACACCGTACTTCTTCCTGTCACGGTCAGACGTGGTGATGTCCAGGGCCCTGCCTTCATAGTGCAGGGAGTGGGGCGGGTGATGTCCATCTTCGTCCCAGCCTTCGGTCACTCGCAGCCTGACACCCGGCCACTTGTTCATCACGGCAATGGCCAAGGTGTTGACACGGTCCTTGCAGCGCTGCCAGAGCAAAGATTGGGGGGGCATTAAAATTCACGCCAGTGGAGGGTATAAGAGTGAAGCATGTTGACTTCTTGGTGTCCCTCAGGCAAAGCTGGTCCATGTTTTGTTTGCTACCGATTTTGCTGTTCTCACCCTTGCGCACTTAGTGTAACAAAAGCCATATTAAGCGAGCAAGGATGGCCCTGAACTGGATAGCCCAGGCAAGCCCGATCTCATCAGATCTCGGGTCGACTCTGGCAAGAACCTGGATGGGAGACCCCCTTGGAATACCAGAGGCGGGAGGCGGGGGGCAGGCTTTATTCAGCCACCTCTCTGAATATCCGCCAGGGCCCCCAGAGGTAGCCATGACTTCCAAGTACACACACACCCTCACACGCACATATGAAAAATACAAAAGAAAAACCAAACAAACCAAGACACCCCAAAAGTGAGCAAGCATGGATTGGTAAACTGTTTTCTTATTTTCAATGTCTGACTCTTGCTGATCCCCCCCTCATTCGGACGGGGTCTAGGCCCTCAGGCACCACTGGCAATCCAAAGGTCTTTTGAGTGGGTCCCTTAAAAAGGAGCAAATCCTCTAAGACTCCTCCAAAATTCAGGCAGTGGAAAATATTCTCTGCAACAAAATAAGTAGAGAGTCGAAGAAAGAGACACTGAAATACTGGCTCCCCCCAATGTTTGCTAAGTTGGTTTCATCAGGTAGGCGACTCCTGCTTCCAGGCCCAGTACTGGGTTTGACACATAGATCTTTGGCTAGCTTTGTTCAAATGTACCCAAAATATCTCCATTCTCTTCCATGGTGCATCACCAAGACCACCCCAATATGTTTTGCTGGTCATGTCTGAGAGCCATGCTGTAGCGTCCCTTGTAACCTTGCAAAGGAGACTGGAAGGTCATTAATCAGAATGACTGGCATCCTTAAACACGCTGCCACCCCACACAATGGCTTGGGTTGGCCATGCCACTGAGCTGGCACTGCCCATCACAGTCTGCCAACCAGTCAAACATACCCTCTTTATAGTATCATCTCATGACATGATGCACAGAGATATTTCTGTTGCAGCCCCATCACTGTGGGACTCCTTTTCCACTCTGCTGGACTATGGTTTGATGGGTCCTTCTATACAAACGTCACATAGGGTTGGATCCCGTGACCCATGGACGGAAGGCACTGCTGATCACAGAACGTTTGCCATGTTCCCCTCTCCCCAGCAGCCATTTCCAGCCTGTGAAAAGTTCATTCCCAGGGTTGCGGGAACCATGTTTAACAGCCATGCAGGCTAGGAGGCTGCAATGGGGAGGAGGCAATTGCCCTTGTTGCCATTTGCATCAGAGCAGCTCTGTTGATGGAAGGGAGAGGAGTGTGATCCTGCCCTCTCCCGACCCATGTGGCTATTAGACCATGTGGGTCCTATGGTCCCCAGAAACAAACTTTCCTGGGGTTGGAAAGGCTCGCTGAGGAGGAGAAAGAGGTGGTAAGGATCTACTCTCTTTGCATTTGCAGACTGCAGGGCCCAACCCATAGTCCCAGTCCTATATGAGCTCCCAGCAGCTAAGCAGAAATAAATAACAGATAATGTACCATCACAAACAGCCTCTGCAGTAGCATACCTCGCCAGCCACAGTCACCCACCAATAATATTATGTGACAGTGATGGAACCTTACAGGGAAGGGACCTATATGCAGCAACAGAAGGAACACCCTTAGGACGTCATGGATTCCAGCCCACGTCAATGCTCCCCCTAAGCTGTGGAGTCTTGTGAGCAAAAATCCTAGTTTGTGAGCTACTGGCATTAAAGTTGTGAGTGAACAATCTGGCTGTGGCATAAATTAATCGGCTCTGGAGCCATCCTTCCAGAGCTTAGACAAAAATGTGTGAGCCAGAGGCTAAAAAACTGAGAGCTGCGGTGGCTCAAGTGGTTAAGACGCTGAACTGCAGGCTGTGGAAGGTCAGTAGTTCAGCGGGTCAAGACCCGGGTGCCGCAAGACAGGGTGAGCTCCTGTCTCCAGTTCCAGCTCCTGCCAACCTAGCAGTTCGTAAGCAAGAAATTGCAAGTAGATAAATAGGGACCACTTTGGTGGGAAGGTAACAGCGTTCCGTGCGCCTTGGTGATTAGTCATGCCGGCCACATGACCACGGAAACGTCTTCGGACAGCGCTGGCTCTTCGGCTTTGAAACGGAGATGAGCACCGCAACCCTAGAGTCGGATTCGACTGGCTTTCGAGCAAGGGAACCTTTACCTTTACCTCACACTAACTCTGCTTAGAGGGAACACTGGTCCACGTCTCCCACACACAGTGCATGAACACACTTCCCGGGAAGAACCTGCAGTGTCTGTACCCCACAAAACACAGTATCCCTTTCAGAATCTAGAATAGCACTTTGCGAATGGGGAGTCCACAAGGACTTCCAGGTGTAGAGATTTCACAACTGACCCATGAAGCTACAAGTTTCAGGGCTCCTTGCAGTTTGAATCCTCTGGAAGCTCTAAAACAGCCAGCACCAGGCTGCAGACAACTTTTGGGACAGGGGCAGGAAAGGAAGGAATGATTGCCGTTCTAGTCACCACTAGCAGTTGCTCTATATCCAGGCCTTCAAGTATACTCTGTAGACTGTACTTCCAAGAGAAGGGTTCCTAGTTCTGCTGTGGTACCCAGGATGCTGCACAGTAAACTCTCTCTCTCTCTCTCTCTCTCTCTCTCTCTCTCTCTCTCTCTCTCTCTCTCTCTTCTCTCTGTCTTTTTGTATTTTTTCGTATATGTTTGTGCATATGTGTGTGTGCGTGTGCACCTGGAAGTCTGACTTATGGGGGCCTGGAGGATATTCAGAGAGGTGGCTGGATAAAGCCTGGCCCACCTCCCACCTCTGGTATTCCAAGGAGGTCTCCCATCCAAGTACTTGCCAGAGTCGACCCTGCTTAGCTTCCGAGATCAGGCTTGCCTTGGCTGTCCAGGTCAGGGCAGTAAACTCTCAAAACAATGCAATGCATCATCTGTGCACTGGCCTATGTGTGGTGGGATCCAGAGGAGTTAGCCATGCTAGTCTGTTGCTGCAAAATAGTAAAAAAGCTCAGTAGCACCTTTAAGACTAACAAACGTTATTGTAGCATAAGCTTTTGAGAAACACAGCTCTCTTCGTCTAGGGTTGCCAAATGGGGCCGGGGGGGCGGGGAATCCCCCGCTTTGGAGGCCCGATTTCCGCCCCGGCGGAATTGGGCCCCAGGGGGAACTCCGCCCCCAAAGCTGCATCACCAGAGGTGACGCAGCTACACCACACCCCCAACGTGAGCATGTAGCACAGCACTTCTGGTGATGTGCTGCTGGTGCGCGAGTGTTTCTCTCTCGCGCATCCAACAAGAACTCCCGGAGCCCGGCGAGGCTACCCCGCTCCGAGGGGTAAGTAGACTTGGCAACCCTATCTTCGTCAGATGCATGGAGGGTATGAAGAAACTGGCCAGAAAAGGGGGAAATCTCAGTGGAAGTGAGGCCCTTGGGTAAAAGAAACCATCACCCTACAACAGCAAGCTCACAGAAGAGTAATATTGAGACGTACCCTATGAGAGCAGTCTTGTTTTAATGCTTGCCAACAAGGCCATTCGGGAACTCATTGAATTCTTATTGTCATTTGGAAGGAATTACTGGATTCCAGCACAGCCATTCGGTGTCAGGAATGACAGGAATCCTTTGGTTGCTGACTATATAGGAATTCACCAAGTTTCTGAATGACCCTTGCGAAGCATTAATGCAAAGAGGATTGGTTGCTCACAAGGCGACCTCCAGGCCGCCCCACGTTAATAAAAATTCCAGAGGGATCACACACATATATCACACTGAACACAATCACTGATACAGAACTTAATATTACAGGCTTGGGTTTTGAACAGCCCCCCCCTTCCTTCCAGTCCCTTCACCCCATAGGAAGTGGGGTTTTCACTCCCCAAAATGGTCAGCTCTCTTGATCAAAAATATGGCTGTCCCTCACTCAGACTTTTGAGTATTAAAATATTGGACATGTCTGAATCCAAAACTATAGACGGTGGGTTAGATGACGATTTGGTTTTGTTTTAAGATTGCTTGTTTGAACTGTCCTCTCCCTTTTTATCTTGTGCCTTAAATAAACCTTTTAGAAAAGAACAAGCATCCAGTAGCTGTTAAGTCGGTTACTTAACAAAGAGTCAGAGAGTGATTTCAGCAAAAGATCAGCTTTATTCAGCAACTCCTAACTCAACTCCAAACAGATCAACATGAACAGCCAGAACAGCTTTTACATTGAAGCTGTTCTACTTTTAAACTCTCCAGGCTAATGTAGCCACGCCCTATTATACAATACCAACCTATGAGGTTGCAGGGATAAGGTCCAATCACAATAGTTCCCGCTCTTGGAACTGGCTGTTGGTGATTGGTCGGTTCTTCCTGGGCTACCAATTACATGTGAGGGATTAGGATCCTAGCCCAGGATGAAAGCTTCACATGGTGTTCAATGACAGAGTTCACATACATACTTTGGTCAGATTGAATACACCACAGTAGCACATTAAAGACTAACAAAATATGTGGCATAATACCTTGCCACAAATTTTGTGAGTCTTTAAGGTGCTACTGGACTCTTGCTCTTTTCTACTGCTACAGACAGACTAACACAGCTACCCATCTTGATCTATGTTTTAGAAAAGTCAGTCTCTCTCTCTCTCTCTCTCACACACACACACACTTGGAAATACAGTGATTTTCTATAGACACATGGAAGGAACCAAGAGATGCCAGTGGGCTTTCTTTTGCCATTCCCTTTAGTATGACCTTGATGAGATGGTGTAACTGGCTTTAGGCAGAATTCTGTTCTCTGAGGCAGCTGGGGACAGTCCTATCGGGCTCTTCATTTATTCCAATTAGAGTTTAATTACAGCTTAAAAATGAGGTGCTATTAGGGCTGCCAGGGGGGGGCGGGTAAACCCCTGCTTTGGAGGCCCGATTTCCACCGCCGCGGAATCAGGCCCCGGGGGGAACTCCGCCCCCCGAAGCGCAGCGTGGAGGTGACGCAACCATGTCGATCACGTTGGGGGCGTGGCCCCGATCATTGGAGGGAAAACTCTATGGTTTTCCCTCCGACGATCGGGGCCACGCCCTCAATGTGATCAACGTTGCGCATCACTTTTGGTGATGTCCTGGCGGCGCGCACGCGCAAAGCGCACGAACAGATCCAAGGACAGCTCCCGGAGCCCGGCAAGACTCCCCTGCCGGTAAGTACTTTACACTTGGCAACCCTAGGCGCTATAGAGTTACATAGGGATGCCAGCCCCCAGGTGGGACCTAGCGACCCCCCGGAATTACAGCTCATCTATAGAACACAGAGATCAGTTCCCCTGGAGAAAAGGGATGTTTTGGAGGGTGGACTGAATGGCATTGTATCCCGCTGAAGTCCCTGTCCTCCCCAGGCTCCACCCCCAGATCTCTAAGAGTTGCCTAAAACGGAGCTGGCAGCCCAACCTCCCAACCCCCGCCAGTGGTCAGGGGGAACCTGGGGGAACCCGAATAGTTCCACCATCCTCCAGAAAGGCACTGTCTTCTAAACAAGAATAATATGCTGACCAAGCACCCCGCCCCTTCTCTATCATACTCCGAACACCCTCAGTTTTTGCTTCTTGCATTGCCAATACCCAGAGGCAGTCTTAGCCATGGGGGCAGCTGCCTGGGCCTAGGGTTGCCAACTTCCAGGTGACCCCTGGAGATCTCCCACTATCACAAATTGATCTCCAGATGATCAAGATCAATCCCCCTGCAGAAAATGGCTGCTTTGGAGGGTGGACTCTGTGGCATTATACCCTGCTGAGGTCCCGCTCCCCTATTAACCCTGCCCTCCCCAGGCTCCATCTTCAGAACTGCAACCCTACCTGGGTCCCAAGCGCAGGGGGCCACACTGGGTGTCCCCATTACCCTGCAGCCAGCTGCCCCAGCCACTGTAGAGTCATCACGAGAAGGCAGGGCAGGAAGGGTTGCCTCAGTGCTTAGTTCTTGTGGCCCTTTCTTACATGCCCAAGGAAATGCTGATCGCCACTTTGGGATCAGGAAGCAATTGTTCTCCAGGCCAGTTTGGCCCCCAGGGATCCTGGAGGGTTTTCTCCCTCTCCCTCTTCTAGGCACAGAGCAGGGGGTCACTGGGGGTGTGGGGGGAGGTTTTTGTGAATTTCCTGCATTGTGCAGGGGGTTGGACTAGATGAACCTGGAGGTCCCTTCCAACTTTATGATTCTATGATAACTGAACCCACATACTGCCTGAGATTCAGCCATGGTGGAGGGTGAACAGGTGTAGGGCAGTGGCGGCACCCAATCTCCTTACAGCTGGTCCCCTGCCCTGCCCCCACCTGAGCGATTCTGGGCTCCCAGTCTCACCAAAATCACCCCTAGCAATAGGCTGCCAGGCATGTACCACTGAGACAATGAATGCACTATGCTGGTATCCATCCCCTATGCCGAGATGACACTCTGCTCCACCAGCACAGTGGGATTTAGCAGCAGTCCAATTCTCACTCAGCAAACATCTGTGGCAGAATTTGAGGTTCGATGAGCCTGGGCTTTTCTGTTTTTCAGGGCTATGTAGGTTTTGCTATAGCTGACTTTGGTTTCTCGGTTCAGAGGTCCGATAAGCCTTTGCACTTTTGCTGGAAACCTAGGCATAAAAACTAAAGCCTTGCCCTGTAGATGTACGTTTGCCTGAATTCACATTTCATGGCCTTCAAAGCCTAAACATATCTGTCTAGGCCTTTTTGACATCGCAGTTAATAAAATATATGTAGGCAAAAGTTCATACTAGCAGAAGTTCATCTTAACATGGGCTCGTATTTGGCAAGTTTTGGTATTTTTTAATTAACTCCTCCCTTGATTCCTATTGACTGAAAGGAATTTAAAAAGGAGGCTTTGGGCTTTGTTCAGGGCTGCTTGGCCAACACCCCACCTAATGGGGTTGGGTAGGGCTGCCAAGTGGGGTCGGGGGGTGGGTAAACCCCCGCTTCGGAGGCCCGATTTCCGCTGCTGCGGGATCGTCGGGCCCTGGGGGGAACTCCGCCCCCCCCGAAGCGCAGCTTGGCTGCGTCAGCGGAGGTGACACAACCACGTCAAATGTTGGGGGCGTGGGCCCGATCGTCGGAGGGAAAACTCTATGGTTTTTCCTCCGACGACTGGGGCTACGCCTTCAACGTGATCAACGTCGCGCGTCACTTCCGGTGATGTGCTGGTGGTGCGCACACGCACATCAAGGGACAGCTTCCGGAGCCCGCTGAGGCTCCCCCGCCAGTCAGACAAATTCACCTGGCAACCCTAGGGTTGGGGATCCCTGAAAGAGGCCTGGACCCCTAAAATTCCCCTACAACATCACCCAAGGGATAGGATCATAGTGTTACTCTTTTAGAAAAGCTGCAAGACTCTCTCATGCAGACTCATATTTGCTGGCAGAGGTTAGGTCTATGTATGCACATTAGCACTGAAAACATGTTTTTCTATTTATTATAAGTGCTGCCTTGTGTATTTTAATGTACTTGAGTTAGACCAGACAGAAACAAGTAAAAGGCCAAATGACCAGACCTAATGTAGCCCTGCCTTACTTTTCACACCACAGTTTTTGCTAAATTTCACTATCTGCATGATATGGGCAGTGGTCCAATTAGAGGAAAGCAAAAAAAAAAAAATTAAAGAACACTGGATCAAAAAAAAAGCAAATGCAAAAAGTTTCCCGAAGCTCAAAGAGGGGCAGGGGTGGAGAAGCCACTGAACTGAATATATTCCACCCACCCACTGGCTTCACCCTCCGTTTATGAAAACAAGCCAGGAGAAATGAGCTTGTTCAAAAGCAAGGAAGTGGGAGGAGTAGGCCTGAGAATTAAACATTAACTCTTTTTTTAAGCATACCTTCCACCTGGAGCAGCCATGTGAAAGAAGAAGAAAAAACCAGGCTGCTGGTCACCAGTTTCCCTGAGCAAAACACATTCTGATTCATTATCTGGTTTCTAATTAACTTGTTCTAGTCTGCACAGGCAAAGGGGGCAGAGAGAATTTTTTAAAAAATGACTGGATTAAGTCGCAGAACAAAGTTCGAGTCCAGTGGCACCTTTAAGACCAACTAAGTTTCATTCAAGGTATAGGCATTCATGTTCATACACACTTCTTATACCCAGAATAAAACATTGTTGGTCTTGAAGATGCCACTGGACTCGAACTCTGTTCTGCTGCTTCAGACCAACACTGCTACCCATCTAAATCTATCTGGATTAAGTAGAATCCTGCTATTAAGCAGCATCCCGCTATCGGTTCCACTGGCAACCATTGCTACCCACAGCTCCTTACAGTGCCCCCTGCTGGACAGAACTTTATAGCTGAATGAGGAAATGACCAGGTTCCCCAGTACATACTGCCATCTCTTGCACTGTTGCACTGACTGGATTAAACAAAGTTTTATTCACGGTATAAGCTTTTGTGTGCCAGCACAGTTCCTGAGATACAGTGGAACAACCTCCTCAACCATTACTTATAGTGGGTGGGATGGGGGTTGTTGTCAGGAAGGGCCGAGTAGAGTCAAGATGCATAAATACTGGGTGATTATAGCTGAGACTGGATGTAAGAAAGATCTGTGAATGGCAGTAAATTAGTACACAAATATAAGAGTTAAACAGATGTGGGAATGAGGTTTGAGTCCAGTGGCACCTACAAGACAAATAAAGTTCTATTCTGGGTACAAGCGAGTACTGAGAGACTTAGTATGTACCCTCCTTCAGATTCACTGAAACAGATTTCCTCAAATATTATATATAGGTTGGGGGGGGGGTAGTTGCCAGGAAGAGCTAATTAGAGTCAAGATGCGTAAGTAACTGAGCAATAAATACAGCTATGATTGGAACAACACCAGGCCCGTAGCTAACGCGGGGCCCACGAGGCCTGGCCCCCTAGCAGTTTTTATGGGCCCCCTTCCTGAGCCTCGACTCCCCTACCCCAACTCCCCCTGATTGCCTGTCAGCCTGTTCGCAGGGAGGACAAGGGCAGTGATTTCAGAGGCTGTCTGTGGTGCTGTGCCGTGGGAAGAGGCACTGGGGCTCCTGGGGGGGGGGGAGCTGGACCCGGAGGCTGTGGCTGCTGCAGCCCTTGCCCTGGAACCTTTGATTGGATTAGCAGGTGCCCCCCCAGGCCCCCCTCCCTAAAAAGTCCTTAGCTACAGGGCTGAAACACATTAGGTAAGACATGTAAATAGCAGTAAATTGGTATACAGATAATAAGGAGTTAACAACAGATGTGGGAACTAAGTTTGAGTCCAGTGGCACCTTTAAGACCATTAATTTCTGGGTATAAGTGAGAACTGAGTGACTTAGCATGTGTAGTGAGATAAGAAGCCAATATCTCTGTTAAGTCCTGGGGGTTCCATTGTTCTGAGTGTTATGACAACTTGGAATTCAGCAGTCTCCCATTCCCATCTGTTTCTGAAGTCCCTTTGTAATAAAACTGTTGCTAATAATAAAGCCTTCCATTTTGCTGGCCCAGCTCCTGCCTTACAGGAACTGGAAAACTGAGTCAGGCAGAAATCAGCATTCACGGAGAAAAACTGCGTTCTGGTCTTTATTTTCACAGTTCCTCAGGGAAATTTCCCAGCAACTAAACAAAAACAAGAACAGTTTATCTCTGTATTGAAAACAATCCCAGTCCAGGGCAAACAGCATGCTGTCAGCCCCATATCAAGGATCAGGTGCAGCCATGCTTACAGAAGAACAACCACGTGACTGTTTGGGAAGTGGAACAGAGGAACTATTGGAAAATGCACTTGCTGTGCATATATTTTCTTTAAAGCAAAGGCTTCTTAAATGGTGAAATGGAACTGGAGAGAAACAGGTAGAGCTGGCTGCCTTACTGGCACTAGAGAAGACCTCTGGGTTGACAGCAGCAGAGCAAGAAGTGTTACAGTTCTAGAGGGGCAAAGGGGGGGGGGCGGAGCAGCAAAAACTGGGCAAAGCAAAAGTTTTTCTCTGAAGACCCCCTCCCCCTGTTCTTCCATACACAAACATTGGAAGTTTTGGGAAGTACTGAAACACTCTCTATGAAACACTTTCTCTTTTAGAATGAGTGAAATGTTGTGGGGGGGTTTGTATTTTTTTGTATTTTTCATATGTGCATGTGTGTGAGAGAGTGTATGTGCACCTAGAAGACATGGTGGACCTCTGGTGACTGACCCCTACTGGGGGCCTGGAGGATAGTCCAAGAGGTGGCTGAATGAAGCCTGCTCCCACCTCCCCACCTCTGATATTTTCAAGGAGGTCTCCCATCCAAGTATTTGCCAGAGTCAACCTTCCTTAGCTTCTGAGATCTGATGAAACTGGGTTTGCCTGGGATATCCAGGTCAGGGTGAAAGAAATGTTTTTAGCAAGTTTTTCCTGACTCACACTGCTTTCCAAGAATGTATAATTCCTGTGTACTCTACAGACAATTAATACCGATTTTAAAAGATGTATTTAGTGTTCAAATGGATTAAAATTGTCCACAGTTCTAAAAGGCAGTCTAAGTATTTGATAATGTGCTATTTAAGAAAGCAATGTTTTCTAATGCTGTTGTTTAACTCAGTACCCAAATCTGTTGACAGAAACAGTATTGCACATTATTAAGGACTACCTATGTAAAGCAGAGTCGTTTCGGAGTGCATTTTTTATAAAGGTGATAGGGCTACATTATAATGGAATTAGGTTTTCCAGCGCTGGGTTGGGACTAGGCTTACCAAACGCCGGCGGGGGAAATCTATTTCCTGGCAGGATGCGTGCCGCGGGGGACGGCTGTGCGCGCTGCACCCGCCGTCGCCAGGATGTGACGCTCCGCGTTACGACATATCTGGAGATTTTGAAGGTGGAGCCTGAGGAGGGCGGGGTTTGGAGAGGGGAGGGGAGGGGAGGGACTTCAGTGTGGTATAGTGCCATAGAGTCCACCTTCCAGTGCGGCCATTTTCTCCAGGTGAACTGATCTCTGTCACCTGGAAATCAGTTGTACTCCCAGGAAATCTCCAGCCTGGAATTGGGCAGTTCTAATATTAGTCCTACTGCATTGTTTTTTAGATGCCTCCAGGGCTATTTTTGGGCAGGAACGCACAGGAACGGAGTTCCGGCTGGCTCCCGAGTTGGCCACACCCAGCAGGAACTCATTAGCATAATAGGCCACACCCAACAGCAGAAACTCATTAGGATTGGCTACATTAGGGGTGTGTGGCCTAACATGCAAAGGAGTTCCTACTACAAAAAAGCCCTGGGTTTTGACAACAAACAAGGTAAACAGAGTAAGAAGCAAAAGGTGAGTGTGTCTGGATGACCACACTTCTGCGAACATGGGGTGTGTAGCTTAATATGCTAATGAGCTGTGCTGTCAGGGGTGTGTCCTAATAAGCAAATGAATTTCTGCTGTTGGGTGTGGCCTATTATGCTAATGAGTTCCTGCTGGGCTTTTTCTACAAAAAAAGCCCTGGATGCCTCATTTGGCTGATTGCGTTGGTTTACATGACATAATCCGCCTTGAGTCTCAGTAAGAAAGGTAGACTATACAAATGACTTTGCTGAAGAGTTTCTCCATAACACAGAGACCCCTAAGCATTTTATAGGTGTAAATTACTTATAGGTCATTTCACACATTGCATTTCAGGTGTACGTTTGAACCATCTAGAAAAACATGAAGCATGTGTGTTTGCAGACACATATATCTTATATGTACACTCTCAACCAGAAGGAGTGATCAGCATGGCTTCCTATTAGGTATGTGTTCACTGGTATACTTGGCCTTGCCTCTACGTAACATGTGAACTGTTCCTTTATTCTTCATAACCCTTCACCAGTATTGTCATGTGTGCATACACAGCATTCGAGTCACAAATTTCTGTGATTCAAAACCGCCAGTTTGTTTGTATATTAACCACACTGTTGAGCTACACAGATGTCTTTCTGTCCTGCGTTAATATTCAGCCACTGCTGGTGTAGCCACATAATTGTGCAATGAACATACCAAGAATACACCAGACAATTTTTTTTAAAAAAAAAGAGCACTGAACGCACAGCTCCCTGACTTTCTCATGTTGCAAAATCCCAACAGTTTGAAACAAGGGTCAAAGCCCAGATAAAGCTCTATGGGAAGAAGATAAAAGCTGTGCCGGCCAGAAATTTTACTGTCCTTCAAGGCAACCGATTACTGCTCTGTGTGTAGCTACGTCAACGATCTTTCCCTTCCCACATGATCTCTGCATCCCAAACAAGGCTGGTCAACTCTACCACATAAAACAACTCCCGTTGGTAACTACAAAGTTAAGAGTCCTTTACTCACATAGACAAATATCTGGAGAAATGATAATGATCACTTCCTTAGAGAGCACCAGGAGGTGGGGATGGGGAGCAAAGGAGGGGAATGGGCGTCTGATAAACAGCGAACAAACTTATATACACAGTGGGGGGGGGGGACCATGACCCTTGCAAAAAGCTCAAGGAGGAATGTGAGCTGCTTCCCAGCAGCTCCTGGGCCTGAGGACAATAGTTGTAACTTGTTTTCCAGGCCCAGAATTACTTAACTCGGAGAGAATTCAAATTCTTCAGCTAATAACAGCGAAATCATCAACTTTGCCACAAAGCCCTCTTTCAGCGGCTCTGCGCTCCCGGACTGGTGTCAAAAAGGGCACCACAAGACGTGTCATAGATGGGACCTTGCTGCGCTGACCGATCCTCCCCCTGCTACTCCCACTAGGGGCTTCAGCACCCGGCTGGCAGAACCCAGCTGGCAGCAGGTGGCATCCGAGCCAAATGGCTGGGTTTTGTCTCGTGATGATGCTCTACAGTGAAGTATGAAGTCTAGGAACCCGTTAAGTTATCATAATCACCCTGCCTACATGCACCTTGTTGTGGAAGAGGCTGATCTCCTGGGGAACATGTATAAATCCAAAACTCAATTTACTTTTCTGAGTCTAGCCCATGAGATCTGTTGTGGGCTCTTTTTGTAGCAGGTACTCATTTGCGTATTAAGCGACACACCCCTAATGTAGCCAATCCTCCAAGAGCTTACAGTAGCTCCTGTAAGAAGAGCTCAAGCTCTTGGAGGATTGGCTACATTAGGGGTGTGTGGCCTAATATGCAAAGGAGTTCCTACTACAAAAAGAGCCCTTAAAAAAAAACAACAGGACTCCTAAATCTTACTGTGAATCAGCTTTTTACCTTTGCATCAGTTTTCATGGTCAGTTCGGAAGGGACCGCATTGTGGAAATGGGTTTGTGCAGGCAAGGAGATAGACATTTCACAGTAGACATTTTGCAGTGGGGAATTGGAGAATACTTTGGAACCATAGTTAATAGGGTTGCCATCAGGCCTCGAGAGAAATGCCTTGTCTCTTTAATAGAGGCTCAATGAGATGTTATTTATCAGGTGATGTTATTCACTTCCATGTCATGAAAAAGTTCAGCTGCCCTTTTCTACGTGTTAAGCCTCTACTCAACGGACAGGACATTTTTTCCTCTAGGTCTGTTGGCAACTAGGGCTACCAACTCCGGTTTGGGAAATACCTGGAGATTTGGAGGGGGTGGTGGCTGAGAAGGGTGGCGTTTGGGGAGGGGAGGGACTTCAAAGGAGTATAATACCCAGGCCCGTAGCTACAGTGCGGCATTTTGGGGCCTGCCCCCCTGACTTCCTGCCAAGGCCCCTCGACTTCCATCCAGCCCTCAGCCCCCCCGGCTCTCTGGGCCTCCTGGAGGACTACCAACTCTCTGAGCCACCCAGAGGACTCCCCACCGCCTCCCCTTCCCCAAGCGTGGCTTTAACGGCCATACAAGGGAAAACTCTATGGGTTTCCCTTGTATGGTCGTGGCCCCGCCCCCAGCGTGCCCGGCGTCATGACGTCACTTCCCTGTGACGTGCATGCGGCGCGCCGGGAGCCGAGCAGGAGTCCCCCGCTGGTAAGGTAGGTAACATTTGGCAACTCTACGTGGCTTGCTTCTTCGCATAGGCAGGCAGAGTGCGAACACTGAAAAGGGTTTTTTTTAAAAAAATTTATTTTATTGTCTTTTGTGACGTCAGTGCCCCCTGACTTATTTAAAGGCCCCCCGAATTATAAAATCCTGGCTACGGGCCTGATAATACCATACAGTCTACCTTCCAAGGCAGCGATTTTCTCCAGGTGAACTGATCTCTGTTGCCTGGAGATCAGATAGGGCTGCCAAGGCTCCCTCTAAGCTGTGGAGTTTTATGAGCAAAAGATCTACTTTGTGAGCGACTGGCATTAAAATTGTGAGCGAGCGATTTGGCTGCTGCATGAATCAGTTTGCTCTGGAGCCATCCTTCCTGAGCTAAGACAAAAATGGGTGAGCCGGAGGCAAAAAAATCTGTGAGCTAGCTCACACACACTCAGCTTAGAGGGAACACTGCCATTACCCTGGTGGGGCCAGGGGATCCCCTGATTTCAGGGGCCCCAAGCCGCCACGGCCCAGCTGGCTGACAGGGGAAGCCCCACCCCTGAGAAGCCCCCTCCTCCTGGTGCCACCAGCATGATGACGTCACCTGGGAATGACATCATCGCATTGCTGACACTGGGAGCGATGCTCAAGGTTTGGGGCAAAACTGTATTGTTTCAAAGCCCAAAAAACATAAAGTTTTGCCCAAAACCTAAAGCGTCACTCCCAACATCAGAAATGCAATGACGTCGCTTCTGGGTGATGTCATCACAGCGCGCACAAAGGAATGATCGGGAGTCCCCCTGCCAGCAGCCAGGTAGGGCCTGGCGACCCTGAGATCAGATGGAATAGAGGGAGAGCTACAGCCACCCCCCCGGGGGTTGGCCATCCTGCTGGAAATGGTAATTGTTAATCAATGCAAAACAGGAAACACTAAATCTACACCTAAAAGACAAATTTGATTTATTAGGTATTTTAAATGTGTTAAATATTACAATATGGAAGAAGAGGAAGAAGAGGAAGAGGAAGAAGAAGAAGAAGAAGAAGAAGAAGAAGAAGCAGCAGCAGCAGCGGCGACGGCATGTTCCTCCCTGATCCCAGTGCCAGAGAACCGCAAGGCCTGCAGAAGTGTATTACTGACTGAGCACCTGAGTAGAATACTGACTGTTCGTTTCCTGTACCATCATTGCAAGTAAGATAAATGTACTTTTATAAAAACAAACACAGAAAGAAAGATGGAAAATCAAGGAAGGAGTCTGGCGTATCCCCGAGGGTCCAGGAACACAAACACACAGGGCACTCCTCCTCCGTAGCCCCCCAGTGATGGCCTGGGGATTACCATCATCCCATTAACCCTTAAGGGAACAGGACAATTTTTGTCCAGGCCTGCGGCTGCCTATTAGAAAAGAACGCCAGCTGTAACTTATTTCATTCAGTTAAAACATTTGTGTGCTGCCTTCCCACCCAAATAGGGTCCTCAAGGCAACGAATATAAAAACATTAAATCGGCCATTTTCTCCAGGAGAAGTACAGTAAATGTTGTTTTAATTTAACAAATAAGTGATTCCTGTAGTCTGGAGATCAGCTGTAATTCTGGGAGATCTTCGGTCCCCACCTGGAGGCTGGCAACCCTACAAGCAGCACAGACAGAAACAACTCCATTCCCCAGTCCATTTTGTCACACGACTTTCCGAACAGGTTGTGACGCACTACTTGAGCACATCAGAGCCACAAACTCAGTTCTTTTGGATGGCAGTTCTAGCACAATTATGGTGCCATCCTCAACACATGCTTCTGAACCCAAGCATTTCAACGGACTTAGCAGGAGGTAATTCTGTTTAGGATTGCACTGCGAGAGCCTCTTTGAGTGGCTTCAGATATCACCGAAGAAGAATGACATAGACACTTCTGCATTTTGTAGGTGGCACAGTTTTGTGACTAAGTGGAATCTGAACAGGCCACAGATGTAGGTAAAAGCTGTTAAAGTCCAAGTGGATAAGTGTATATGATGCTATTCCTTTATTACCAATGATAGGTAAATATGTATATACGCTCCAAGATGGTAAGCATCTTAGCCATAAGAATTTTGTTCCCGGACATTCTTACAGGACTTTCTTTTAACTGTACAATCCATTATTCTCATTTATGTCTCTATCTCATTAAGGTATTATTTATTTATTCAATTTATACCCTGCCCTCCCCACCAAGGCAGGCTCAGGGCCGTTTACATAAATTTCATATAAATACACTTAAAAACCAGTCACAAATAACATAATTATAAAATAACATAACATCTCATTTAAAAACCTAAAGTGCTGGAACGTGGTCAATAAAGTGCGAGAGCCAAGGTGTCAAGTTAGGTGGCGATACAATCCTGATAGTATTCTTACCAGCTCGGTGTGTTCAAGTTATTTGTGAGGCAGGCACAGGATGTAGGTGGTAAGGCCATGGCACAGGGACACTCCTTGGTGTTTGACGTGGCTCTTTAGTCAGAAGCCTGGTGGAAGAGCTCCATCTTGCAGGCCCTGTGGAACTGTACAAGGTCCCGTAGGGCCATGATCTCTTCTGGGAGCTCGTTCCACCAGTACGGAGCTGGGACTGGGAGATGCTGTCTTGGTGAATGGATTAAACCCAGAGGCCCCTGCATCCAAGCACTTCTCTGCTTCGAGTCCCTCCGTTTTATTGTGCAAAAAGGCTATATAGAACCAAGAAATCACACTTTATGTTCTAATCATAAAAGGATGGCATCCGAAGAGATGGAAAATGCCACTGGGCCACAATGCAGGGCTATTTGCACACACAATCTAGATTGCATTTTGCCCTAATCAGAGAATAGTTGCATTCCATTGCTGAACTTCTGTTGACTCCAGCAAATAAAGCAAGTGTATTCTCCAGGAAACAAAAAGACCCTGAATTAATTTTTAGAAAAATCCAAAACAAATCAGGGTCTCTATCCTATCTGACCCAAAGACATTTTCCTTCCTGTCTCCCAAATGACTGAGTCAGCTCCTGAGCATGGACAGAATGCACCCATAAGAATCGTCTCAAGGATCCTTTACGGGGGTACAAATGTATGCCAGCCAACTTCCTGTCTCAGTTTATGACCACCGCCCCCAATGTCCAGCAGGAGCCTGTAACCCTTCCTGCAATTCTTTGCATTGTTCTCTGTACGCCCCCATCATTATTCATAATTAAATACCCACTGCCAACCTGCACCCACCCTGCTTTCAGATGGCATGTTGTGACTCAGCAGCAGGAAACTGGAATGAAGTCAGCTTTCTGCCCACAGGAGGTGAAATGTCCTTGCCCCAGAGGAGAAAGTCTAGTTCCTTTCCCCTCGCCAAACTTCTATGCCTTCTTCCCTTAACAAGCTGTTACGCAGGGGCACCTGGGCAACAAGTAGGAATGAGACATTCTCCAATCACCCTTAGAAAACTATATCTTGGGGTTGGGAAGTAGCTACTCTGATTAGGGCAGGATGTGTCCATGGTTGATCAACCGTACTGTTCAGCCAGGGTGATAGACTCATCCTGATACCCAGGAAAGTGTGCCAGGGGCTGGAGGCAGTCTCATAACTGAATCGTGCCAGTTCCATGGTCTTTGAGGTGGACAGCCATCTGCAAGCATGCCTAGTTTTCAGTGCACCCCATTAGACTCTGCATCGCAGTTATGACGGGCATTTTCTACATTGGTTTAGCCTGCAGAATGGAGAACAGAGAAGCAGTCCTGCACTAGAAGTTCCCAGGCTCTTCCTTGGACTTCAGGCATGCAGCCAGTCGGGGCATTGTCAGGTGGTATCTTCACACCAGCCGATGTGACCTAGCAGAAAGACTGGGTCTATGTCTTACAGGTGTCTTTGGCCTATTCTATCGATTCCATCTTTTACTGTTGGATGAAAGGGATGCCGAATAAATGAAAAACACATCTCGAAAAGCAAAAAATAACTCCACTTGTTTCTGTCTGCACAGAGTTTAATTTAGTCAATTTATATCCCATTGTCCCTCACTAAAAGTGCTTGCAGACTTGGAACACACCAACACAAGTATGATAACTGACATCACACCACTGTCATCTAGGAAAAAACAGGATAGCCCACTCAAGCAGCAAATCAAATCCGTAAGGGGAATTACTATTTATTGCTGGCAAGGCGCAACATGTTCACTGAGACAATATGATAGATTTGGGTGGGTAGCTGTGTTGGTCTGAAGCAACGGAACAAAGTTTGAGTCCAGCGGCACCTTTAAGACCAACAAAGTTTAATTCTGGGTATAAGCTTTCATGTTCATGCACATAAAGAGTTCTGAGAGTTCTGAAAGAACTCAATTGTGAACTTGTGGATCTCCTAACAAAAATATGTAATCTCTCCTTAAAATCTGCCTCCATTCCTGAGGACTGGAAGGTAGCTAATGTCACTCCCATCTTTAAAAAGGGTTCCAGAGGAGATCCGGGAAATTACAGGCCAGTCAGTCTGACGTCGATACCGGGTAAATTGGTGGAAACCATTATTAAGGAAAGAATTAGTAGGCACATAGATGAACAAAACCTATTGAGGCAGACTCAACATGGGTTCTGTAAGGGAAGATCTTGTCTCACTAACCTGTTAATGTTCTTTGAGGGGGTGAACAAACATGTGGACAAGGGGGATCCAATAGATATTGTTTACCTTGACTTCCAGAAAGCTTTTGATAAAGTTCCTCATCAAAGGCTCCTAAGTAAGCTCAAAAATCATGGGATAAAAGGACAAGTCCTTTTATGGATCAAAAACTGGCTAATTAATAGAAAACAGAGAGTGAGGATAAATGGGCAGTTCTCTCAGTGGAGGGGGGTAAGCAGTGGGGTACCACAGGGATCAGTACTTGGTCCACTGCTTTTTAACTTGTTCATTAATGATTTGGAGTTGGGAGTAAGGAGTGAAGTGGCTAAATTTGCGGATGATACGAAGTTGTTCAGGGTGGTGAAAACCAGTGAGGATTGTGAGGCACTCCAAAGGGATCTGTCAAAGATGGGCGAGTGGGCGTCAACATGGCAAATGGGGTTCAATGTGGCCAAGTGCAAGGTGATGCACATTGGAGCCAAAAATCCTAAATATAAATACACGTTGATGGGGTCTGAACTGGCAGAGACTGATCAAGAGAGAGATCTTGGAGTTGTAGTAGATAACTCACTGAAAATGTCGAGACAGTGTGTGACTGCAATAAAGAAGGCCAATGCTATGCTGGGGATTATTAGGAAGGGTATTGTAAACAGATCAGCCAATATCATAATGCCGCTATATAAATCAATGGTGCGACCTCATCTGGAATACTGTGTGCAATTCTGGTCACCACACCTTAAAAAGGATATTATAGCTTTGGAAAAAGTGCAGAAAAGAGCAACTCGAATGATAAAAGGGTTGGAACACTTTCCCTATGAGGAAAGGTTAAGGCGATTAGGGCTCTTTAGCTTGGAGAAACGACGACTGAGGGGTGACATGATTGAGGTTTATAAGATTATGCATGGGAAAGAGCAGGTAGAGAAAGAGGTACTTTTCTCCCTTTCTCACAATACAAGAACCCGTGGGCACTCCATGAAATTGCTGAGTGGTCGGGTTAGAACGGATAAAAGGAAGTACTTCTTCACCCAAAGAGTGATTAACACTTGGAATTCACTGCCACAGTAAGTGGTGGCAGCTACAAGCATGGACGGCTTCAAAAGGGAATTAGATAAGCATATGGAGCAGAGGTCCATCAGTGGCTACTAGCCACAAGGTATAGATAGGGACTCTGGGGCAAGTGATGCTCTGTCATCTTGGTGCTTGGGGGGGGGGGTCAACAGTGGGAGGGCTTCTAATGTCCTGGCCCCACTGGTGGACCTCCTGATGGCACTGGTATTTCTGGCCACTGTGGGATACAGAGTGTTGGACTGGATGGGCCTTTGGCCTGATCCAACATTGGCATCTCTTATGTTCTTATAAAAGCTTAAGCCCAGAATTAAACTTTGTTGGTCTTAAAGGTGCCATTGGACTCAAACTTTGTTCTGAGACAATATGACTTTGCGATCCACGAGAGAAACCTGCATGCCTCATTTAATCAGGACTGTGTCGATGGACACAGGAATTGTCCACATCTAAGAGAAATTTCTTGTGCGAAGCAGCCCTTCAGGGCATTTTCACACGGGACACTGAAAAGCTTCTTTATGCCTCTCTCATGTTCTTTCTGCCATATGTGGATGTTGTTACTACAGGAAAGAAAGTGGGAGAGGGACGTTGGAAAGTCACTTGGAACAGTGTAGGCTTTATGGCGTACATACTGGTTACAAGTAAGCTCCGTGTAGCTCTTGCTTGATATCTGAATGTTTTGCTGTTAGAAATAAGATATGCAAGGATGACCTGAAGTTTTAAGGGAAGATGGGATTAAATCCTTTTGTTCTTGTCTAGTGGATATCATAAAATTTTAGATTCACCCAAACTGTCTTCTCTTCCTCATTCCCCTTCACTTTGAGGAATCCATGTATATAGCTCTCTAATAACTCCCTGTTTTTCCCAGGAACCTGATTGCAAAGAGGACATTCCCCAGGCAAAGTTCACTGCTACCAAATGATCCAAGACAAATGAACCTGAAGTTGGTTCCCAGTCTCTTACCCACAGTTCCTAGTTCCTTAGTCGAGAATCCAACCACAAATATTGATGATAATTAAAAGGCTCTGAACCACAAAATAAGACTTGGACTACCCCGTATCACACATCACCAAACTCAAGGGACTGTGCCCTGTAAGAGCCCCAATCCAAAACTTGGTTTTATCACTAATGGCTCCAAAATGGGGTACCCCATGAGAAATTAATTTTATGAAATTGGGTGGAAACTGCAACCCAAAAGAAGGTTTAAGCCAACCTAAATTATGCATCAACCCTCAAGACTCTGGAGATTGTACACTGCAAGGGAACATAATCTGATCCCAGGACCAAAGCTGATTCAGGATTGGGTTGTTGTTTTTTTTGGGGGGGTAGCTGCTCCAAGTTCCTTAGTGTTCATGTCCCTGCATGGGGGGGGGGGGAATCTCATTTTGTAGCAGTTAGCATCAAAACCAGGCTTTAAACTGGGGGATAGCATAAGTTCCCGTGCAGGGCAGAACTCCTGAAGCCTGGAACCTGGGACCAACTTCAGCCTTATTCAAGACTCGCAAGTAGCTTGCATGTCACGGCCTCTGGTTTTGCCTCCCATCCCCCACTACATTTTTTTTCAAGAGAGCGGCATACAATAAATGCCAAGGTACCGGCAACACATAAGGATTATGCTTATCAAAGCATTTCTCTATACAGTTGCCTTTAAGCAAGGAATGAGCCTAGCACGTCAAAGCCCCTGTCTGCATAACCAACAAAGGGATCTCTCTGGATAAAACTGTGCAAATCTGCAGATTTGCTAGTCTGTGCTTTCCTCTGAACTATAAGATTCCAGACAAAAGGGGGGTAATGTGTGTCAAGGTTAGCTGACTTCAGCAGCTATGGCTGTTTTATCTGAGCACAAGTCAAGCAGCAATTTCTGCAACTGAACTGTGGGGACAATCAAGTGGTTAGTCTTTGAAAGGAGAGATACAAGGGCTCAAGTTAAGAGCCTGTGTGTGGTGTTGTGGTTAGTGCTGGATTAGGATATGGGAGACATGGGTTCGAATCCCTACTCCACCATGGAAGGTTGCTGAGTTACCCTAGGCCAGTCACACATCTACCTCACAGGGTTGTTGTGGGGATAAGGAGAGAATGGTGTAAACCAAGTCCCGATCAGGGAGAGAAGTGCTCCATCGGAAGTCACCTTCTCGAACCCGGAAGACCTGTCCCCCCAGATCTTAGAGGCTCCCAGGCTTGCTCTGGTTACTTAATCAGAAATGAAATGGAAAGAGAGTCAACACATGCTCAGGGGTGCTGCTTTTTAAACGACTATTCTTGTGGCCCTTTCTTACACGCCCAAGGAAATACTGATCACCACTTTGGGAGCACTGCAGGAAGCAATTTTTCTCCAGGCCAGTTTGGCGGGGGGGATCCTGGAGGTTTTCTGCCCTCTTTGGGGCGGGGGGGGGGTATTTTTGGATTTCCTGCATTGTGCAGGGGGTTGGACTAGATGACCCCCGGGGGTCCCTTCCAGCTCTATGATTCTATTTCAGACCCACTAGGGCGGAGGCTTAGCTGAGATTAAATCCAGAGACACCTGTGGGCCCGGATATCTAGGCTCCGCCTTGCGCACAAGCCGCACTCACCTCGGTCATCAGCCGGTCGGCCCCGGTGTTCTCTTCGTCCTTAAAGATGATGTCGGGGTTATAATTGGGCACTAAGTCCTTGAAGCGTTCCGAGTCGCGGCTGATTTTGCCCTCGGCTTTCCCGCTGGCCCCCAGCGTCTGCTCCGCCACGTCGGGCACCGACTGCTTGTACTGCAGGGAGGTCAGAGGCTTGCGGTTGTAGGGCTTCTGCCCCACCGGCCCCCTGCCCGGACCACAGCCCAGGGCAAGGGGCAGGAGGCAGCTAGCCCAGCAGAGGCCGAGCAAGGCCAGCCGGGGACACGCCATGCCAACCAGGGGCCAAGCTCTACCCAGCGCTCTTGGGAAGTCTCCGTCAGTCCCCCCCGGGAGTGCCGTCAGATGGGCTGGGCATCATCACATCCAGGTTGGGGCGCTCAGGGACTCCTCGGCACACACACACCCCGTGCCCCAGCACGTCTGCGCGCTCCTGATGCGATCCCGCTCACTGGTGCCCCCGGGGCAACTCTGGCCCCTCTCGGTGCCAACCTGCAGAGTCCTCTAAAGTCAACCACCGCCACCTACCAGCACCGTCTGGTAGAGACCAGCCGCTGCCCTGCAAAGAGCCGACGCGGTGCACACACACACCCCTCCCCTAGCGCCAAACTGCGCCCCGTGAGGCAGAAGCCCAAGAGCGCCGGGCGATGGAGCAGCGCCGCGCCTCCTTTCTCCAGCCGGTCCCGGCCTTGGCGACGCGAGGCAACTCAGCCGCGCTCCTCCGAAGTTCCTGCAGCCCAGCTCCGCCTTTTAATCCAGCCCTCCACGAGGGACTGTGCCGCCCCCACACGCAGCGCCAGCCACGGGCCCATGCCCGGCAGTCATCTCCCCCCCCCCCCCCCCCCCCCCACCCCACATGCGCACACCCCCCTCCTGCTGCCGCCGTGCGCCACCTAGCCGGAGCGCACTCCTTTGGCTCAGCGCCCCTTTCCCTTTAACTGTCTCAACGGCGCCCCCTGATGGAGAGGCGAGACCTATTTCCCCCTCATGGCAGCGTCCGCGTTTGGACAGGTCAAGGCTGGTCAAAAAGGGGTTGTGGATCTGGCCTTAGAAGCATCTTCTCTCCTCCCGCAGCAGAAGGGAGCCTAAGGGACACAGACCCTCTCACTCCTCCTGTCATCAATGTAATTCCCCCCTCCCCTCCGCACCACATTCTCCTCCTTTCGCCTCATCCAGATCTACACGCCCTTCTTCACGCGGGGAAGGTCAGGTTGCGGTTGGGAGTCAGGATCAGTAGGTCACCACGGAGTGGGCACACTGCAGAGGTAGGCTAGAGCTTCACTTCCTACCATCTGAAACTCGGTTGCCTTCACCTATATACACCCCCAGTCTGTTAGGGAGCGCGCAAGATGATCCCGAGCCAGTGGCTTTCTCTCAGCCCCGGTTCCTCACCGTCTTGTTGAATAAGGAACAGGCAAGAAAACTCACAGGCGCCCCCCTGAGGTCACTGGAGGAAGGGTTTCAGAAAAATAGAAATGGGAGGTGAAGAGGATGAACAGAGGTACCAGTTACAGAGTCAGAGAAGAAGGTAGGAGACTCTAGTATGAATCCCTCTCTGCCACATTTTGGTGTAGTGGTTAAGACTTTAATCTGGGAGAACCAGGTTTGATTCCCCACTCCTTCACATGCAGCTGCTGGTGTGACCTTGGGTCAGTCACAGTTCTCTCAGAGCTGCTCTGGAAAGAGCAGTTCTCAAAAGAGCTCTCTCAGCTCCACCTACCACACAGGGTGTCTGTTATGGGGAGGGCAAGGGAAAGGAAATTGTAAGATGCTCTGACACTCCAAATGAAGGGCAGGGTATAAATCCAATCTGTTCTTTTTCTTCTTGCCAGCCACTTTAGGTCCCCATTAAGTCACAGCCCAGCTGTGGAGACCCTTTTGCCTTGCCTGTCTTAGCTCTAACAAGTGCTGGGCTTGAAGGCAGTGATGGTGGAAAGTGCCATCTCTTTTTGCTAGCTGCCAGAGTGCCATCTCTTTTTGCTAGCTGCCAGAGTGACCTATCCCAAACATGCTGATGACGACAAGAGTTCAAGCTTCCCAGCAGCCCACTCCCACAGAAGAAGGAAGGGCAAACTGCAGTTTTTATACTGTGCCTCAGAACAAGAGTGTAGAGCAAGCTGTCTTCTACAATAGCACTCTTCAGCCTTTTGAGACCTGGTGCCTACTGAACTGCAAGCATGTGACATCACGTGACAGAAAAGGGGGGGGGACTACGACCAGAGTTATGATCGCACGGCTGTTAAGGCAAGGAGTGTGGGCAGCAGACATAAAGAGCCGCAGACAAGCAACGCAAGCTGCTCACCAGAAGGCACACCATAGTGAGAACATGCCAAGGGTCAGAGCTCTGTTACTGAGCAACCACAAATGGACAAAGGTGCCTCAGTACTGAATCTCAGACCCTTGCTCTGTCCAGATTGGTACTGTCCAATCTGACTGGCAAGCGATTCTCCAAGATCTCAGGGAAAGGTCTAAGAACCATTTCATAGAGTAATTTAGGTTACTTTGCTTTAAATTAGAATGGGCAGGAGGGCATCCAGGGAGGCAAAACAAAACTATAGTTTCAAGTTAGTTGTATTTCCATGTAACCACAGGCTTTTATGTTTTTATCATATAGCTCGCAGCTTTGTTTGCAATGTACACATCTCCACTCGGTCTGTGAGTTCTTTTTTTCTTCCTTTTAGCATTTTACCATTGCTAAGCATTCCTCTAATTATCTCCCTTATATATAAAAGCCAAATGGTGGTGGCACTTCTCTAGAACATTCCACACGCTCTGGAATTGGTTGGCATCCTGGTGTGTCACTCAGAATCTGTCCCTATCCACTGGCTGCATTGCTTGAGTCTCGCCTCCAACATTCTAAACAGTTTGCTGTTCCTCTCCCCCCCATAGCCAGTCAGAACACAGAGGTTATTTGCATATGCAGCCTCATTGGCCTTTGCCTCGGAACAGAGGTCGTTTGCATATGCGACTTGATTGGTTTTTGCCTCTAACATTCTAAGCAGTTTGCTGTTCTGAGGTAACATGTGTCCAATCTCCAGGTGAGGGCTGGAGATCACTCAGAATTACAACTACTTTCCAGATGGCAGAGATCAGTTCCCCTGGAGAAAATGGTCGGCTCTGTATCCTTATATGCTGCTGAGGTGGCCCCCATATGACAGCCAATGTGACGTAGCAGTCAGGGCTTCAGAGCACGGGAGAGGCTGCAGGTGTGTGGAGGGTGGAAAGCTGAAGAGTGAGGGGGAAATAAAGGTAGTTTGATGATTGGCTGGGAAGGAGATAGGGTTGCCAACTCCAGGTGGGAAATTCCTGGAGAGGTGAGGGATGGAACCTGGAGAGGGTGAGGTTTCAGGAGGCGTGGGACCTCGGACAGGTACAAAGCCATAGACTCCACCCTCCAAGCCAACCATTCTAGGGAACCATTGTTGCCAATCTCCAGGTGAGGGCTGGAGATCACTCAAAATTACAACTGTTCTTTAGGTAGCAGAGATCAGTTCCTCTGGAGAAAATGGTGGACTCAGTGTCATTATACCCTGCTGAGGACGCCACAGCAAATTGACGCTGAGTGTCCAAGGTCAGGGCACCCGCCCAGAGCCTCTTTCTAGAGGCCGTTGTATTTATTTCCACAACGGGCCTTTTTCCTAGTTGTCAAATAAAACACTTGAATCAGTTAAGCTATGGAGTCCATTGTCTTCCTTCTTACTCCAGCATTTGCTGCCTGAGACAGTAATTGTTTTCTCCTGCACACCAAGCACAGACGGAGGGACACAGGACCTTCTCAAAAGGAAGGCTGTATGACACCCTCACAAAGGAAGCTTGTGTGAGTCCTTCACGTTGATGACCATTCTGGTTAAAGCAAGGTATGGGGTTTGAGCAGGGCTCCTTTTGAAAAAGAGGTGCTGGAACTCTCGAGGGAAATGAAGTTTTCAATTTGTGTACTGAAAATTCATGAACTTTCAAACAATTTAAAAATAATTTCATCAAAGAGGTTCTGGAACTCCATTCCAGCACGTTCCCCCAGAAAAAGAGCCCTGGAAGGAAGTGCAGACTATGCCAGTACTGTATTATGAACTAAGGTGGTTGCAGTAATTTTGGAGGCATGCTGATTTTACTGTAAGTTATGTTTCAGCCATTAATTTGTATGGTTGCTGTAAGTCAGAAGCAACTTGACGGTAATTAACACACACACACACGTGCTCTATCAATTTGTCGTAATCCACTGTAGAGGGCTGAATCCTTCAAATACGCAGTTTTAGAGAACAAAGCAAGTTTTGGTCCTGGTAAGACCAATTCACTATATAGTATCTTCTTGCCTTAAAGCAGTTTTTGTTCCAATCAATTTGACATGCAAAAAAAAAGTATGTCTACCAACCAGAATCTCATGGGCATTACAATTCTCCCTCCCCCATTAGTAATGACAAGATGAGCACATGAAGAGAACAAGAGGGGCTCCAAAGGCCATTCGAGTGTGAAAAGTCATCAAGCTCCACAAGTCTACAGCCCAGAATGCTCAGGGTGTGAAGCGAAGTGTCCCCCGCTGTCCTCACCTACTGCAGCAGAACACCATATACAGGAACCAGTGCGAAGTGGAAAAAAAACCCCAACCAGGCAATTTATTGCTTAAATGGGTGAGAGCCCCAAGAACAGTGCAGTAACTGAAGCCGGAGATGTATAATGTGCAACCAAAGCAAAATACAGGCAGGTTCACAGTTCTTCAGTTATGTTGCCACCACATGCACATACTGCAGTGGGACCTACAATGCTATGTGCTCGTGAAACAAAAAAAAAATTCACGGCGCACATCTCTCTTCCTATCCAATGCTAGGCGGTATGGAGGACGCAGGGCTTAAACACTCAGCCCTCTTAAATTCCAGCTGTACAGTTAAGCATAGATTACAGATGCCTTACATTGCATCTGGGTTTGATAACCTGTAATTCTCCAAATCAGCTGCAAGGGGCACTCAGGAGCTGTTTGGGAGGGCTGCTGCCTTGAGGCAAACTTTTTGCTTGTATTGCAGACACGGAAAGGAAAGTTACAGTCTTACACTGGCACCTGAACCCTGGCAGCAACACACACACACACACACACAGAGCAGGACAACAGTACTACAAACACAGTGGAAAGGACAGAAAGAGGAACAACTCCTACCAAAAGACACGACCCACCAACCACTCTCTACACATACATTCTCTACACGGAGGGCATAGCAACTGCCATCTGCAGTAGCCAGCAGGACACCTGCCCTTTCCCCATTTCCTCAGCCTAATTTGTATAGTCTATCCTTTCCTTTTAATTTGGGAATTAAACTTGCTCATCTTTGCGTTGTTCAACATAGGCTGGTACAAACTGGGGAATCCCGACCTGGGATTCTAGTCATTGTTAACAGATACTCAGAAGAAGCACGCAATGGATCCACAACTGTGTCGGTACAACTAAGATGAGCTCGTGTTTGCTTGTTGTAAGCAGGAAGAGGTAGAATGGCTTCAGACATGTGTCAACAATCTAGCTCCCCCCCCTCACATCCTTTCATATTAAAATTCTCTAGCATGCTTAACCCGTTCATCTGATTGAGTACAATACCTCCATATCATTTGAGACCCAAACTTTCCTGCACCTCTTCCCACACGCAATAATGGAGCTGTTGCGAGAGCCAGCAGCTCCCGGAGGGCCAAGGGGGAAACGCCAGGCAGAGGGCTACAAAGTCCTCCATTGCAGGATCAAGCTCTCTCGTAACAAGGCAGCGGGCTGGAGTACAAGACAAGGCCTGCTCTCTCTACACCAGCTTCAGAAAAGCCCAGGTTTGCTACCCTGCAAGGACACAACAGGAGAGCAGTGGTGCTCAATTGACTGCTTTTGCAGGCGAAGCACTCAATAGATCTTACTCAGTTTTGCATCAGTAAGTTTTGCATCAGGAGAGGGGATGTGCCCGCATTACTGATGCCCACAGTTATGGAAGAGAAAGGTATATATTGAAAGCACACACACACCCATCATGCACAGAGTTCAGTGGAAAGGCAGGGGATATCTGGCCCAACTGCACCAGCTCCTATTGCACTTAAGTGAGGTATGTAAACATGGAACAGAGTTCAAAACTACTATTTGGAACTGGCTCAAGATTCAAGGGGAAAGGTGACCCCCTCCCCCGACTGGGTTTTAGGCTACGGGATCTAGTGTCAGAAGTGAGGGCAAGGAAGGCATGAGGTTTAAAAGAGACAGTGTAAACATGGGAGAGGAGCAGAAGCGGTATTTGCAGTGCCCCCTGCCGAAACAAGGGCCACGAGGCACTTTTGCCCATCGGCCAGTGCCCTTGGGCTTTGCTCCCGACATCACCCCAAGGGCCAGTTCCGCATCAGAGTCTCTCCAGCACAGTTCAGTGCCCCCTTCTCCACAGTCAGTCCCCTGTTGCTTCAGTCCTTTGCTCATGAGGAGGAAATAGAAGAGGCTCCCTTGGCAGATGGGAAGGGAAGACAGTGAGGTCTCTTCGGGTGGTTCAAGCCCATCCTCTCCTCAGGCTTCCGGGACACAGTGAGAAGCGGGGGGGGGGGGTCCTACAAACGCAGTCCCCCCCCCATCCTTCAAGTTTCGTCAAGTTATTGGTCAAACACGGGCAAGAGCAAGATGCCCCCTGCCCTCTCCCTACTGCAGGGACCATGGCTCAGAGTAGAAAGCACAGTCATGATGCCCAGGTCCAGAACGTCCCCACAGCAGCTGGCAGGCCAACATCACCTCGCCCCAGGCTTCATCCAGGCACTGACGATTGTTCTAGCTGAGTTTGCTCGGCTGCTGGGACCGTGTCACAGGCAAAGGCAGCTTGTGGAGGCCTAGGAGGAACGAGATAGCAGGTGAGGGGGCCAAAGACCCAGTCAGAGCACTTTCAGACACACTAAGTAACGCACTTTCAATGCACTTTGCTACTGGATTTTGCTGTGTGAAATGGCAAGATCCACTTGCAAACAGTCGCTGAAGTGGATCGAGACCGCATTAGTTAGCAGGCGTGAAAGCGCCCTCAGTTTTCACCTCCCTCCTTCACCAAAACAGGGAGCCCAACTCAAAACAAGAGACAGACAGAAGATGTATCTGTGGAAACTCCTGCATCTGAGTTGGCCTATAGAGAGACAGGAAGGTTTGCTAGGGCAATGACAGCTCTACTTGGAAGGGTCACAGAAGAGTCCCAGGCAATGTTCCCTCTAAGCTGAGTTACTGTGAGCTAGCTCACTGTTTTTTAGCCTCCGGCTCACACCTTTTTGTCTCAGCTCTGGAAGGAGAACTCCAGAACAAACTAATTTATGCAGTAGCCAAATTGCTTGCTCACAACGTTAATGCCAGTAGCTCACAAAGTAGAATTTTTGCTCACAAGACTCCACACCTTAGAGGGAACATTGGTCCCAGGCACCTTTCAGGGCTTACTATGCACAGCAAAACCCAAGGAGAGAGTATTTGGCCACAGAGGGACCTCCCCCTTCTGCCTAGGGGGATGCTCCCTTCGTTGCAGATCAGCTTGAACAGCCCTGCTCCCCAACGTCACCGAAAGTCTGGAGGAAAAGGGTGCTTACCGAAGGCCCGGATGAGTTCAGCTTGTACAGCCCAGGTGAATTTCTTCACCAGGCAAAGAGTCGTGAGGCCAGCAAAGAGCATGTTGTAGAGAAAGACAATGTAGAAGTTTCCCAGCCAGTTAAACCTCCCGAAGTCACCTAGCAGGTCAAACCTCGTGATCCCTAAAAGGGAGAGAGACGCTCAGTATGTATCAACATTCGCTCCTTCAGCCCCAGCCCCAAATATTACATCAGCTCAATATGTTCTGCAAATAGAGAAGGATCCCTTCCCACCCACCCCCTCCAAAAAGGAAAATCACAATTAATCTTCTCAAACTAACAAGTGAAACCATTTTTCAGAGGCAGCTTAGCTCGCAAGTTTGATCCTGTGTAAAGGGCAGCACCCTCTGCTTGCTGTGCCCACCACTTCCTAGACGTTCAGTTAGCCAGAGCTCCCTGCCCAGCTATCTCCAATAATACAACCATATGACACCCTACAAGGTGGCATTCCTTTTATTTATTTATTATTACATTTATACCCCACCCTACCCAACCACGGCAAGCTCAGGGCGGCTTACAGAGAGAATAAAAACAACAATAAGACATTTAAATAGTTCTAAAACCATAAAACAATTTCAACGTTAAAAAGATGCTAACAGATTGACAATTTCCCCCATGATGTTTTGTGCTTTCATGCCAATAAAAGGTTGTGTGTGTGTGTGTGATTGACAATTTAAGTTAAAATTCAGTTAAATTTAAGATGTTAAATTCCTGTTTTCTGATTTCACACCCTGCTCCTATGGCAACTCTAGTGAGGGAGGGAGCTCCATCACAGCACACTGTTTACTGAGACAATTCAGCAAATATCCCACCAAAGCCTGGAGAAAAGATACTCCCAGACTTCAAGCCACACAGCTGTCACTTTTCTACCCCCACCCCAGTTCTCCACAGCTGTGCTGATGGCACTCTCTTCACAAGTCACTTCTTGCCACTATTCGAGCCCTTATGTGTCACAAATAAAGGCTTGTTGGTCTAGGAGTTTTGCATTCTGGGGATGGGGAGTGAGGCCTTTAGAAAAGAGGGGCAAGAAAGCAGCGTCCTGATAACCTTGATGTTAATTTTTTAAAGCCAAGTTTCTAGCCCTTAAGGCTCCGACGGAATAGCATGTGAGCACTAAGGGGCAAGAGGGAGGATTTTTCAGGGACACAACTCTAGTGCCCCATCATTCCTTACCCCTCTGCATAGTAAGAAACTATGCAAATGAAGTAAACATTCAAATATTCATCGTTTATACAGATCGCAGAATTATCGGGGCAGAATTGGGACACACTCATATATACTACCCTAGCTGTAGGTGGCATTTTTAAAAAATAGTTCTGCTGAAGCAGTGATTTTGCTGATGCAACCCCAGAAAAGATATGGTCCATACGAAGAAAGAAGGACTCACCCAGTGTACGAGACAAGACTGGGAGCGCTGAGCTCAACACCAACAGGGAGACACAGTTCCCGATTATCTGCAGGGAAATAACATGCTGACAAATCAGACAGCTCACCTGTGGCTCTTACCCACTCAGCCCCTACACACTAATGTATGCCACTTTCTCCTTCCCCATTAGCGTCCCCCACTCCACAAGGTAGCAGACCTCCCCCCCCCCCAAGTTGTCCAACACTAAATGGAAAATGCCTGATCACACATGGCCACACTACCTTTTAAAGGCTACCAGAATCAGTACAATGTCCCCTTGGGGGCAGAAGAACTGAGAAGGCCAGCTCCTCTTCTTGAATTATGGACCCTCACTGGGCCTTGTGTCTGTTTTGGGAGGGTGACTGCAGAATGGTGCCTGTGCACACTTCACTGCCAGGCCTCTGCTCTGAAACAGACAGCCGTACATGCAAACAGAACTTACACAGTCCCCTTTGCTGGCAAGCCCTTTTATGCCTTCTGCATATTAAAAGACACAGAAGAGCCTCGACTGGGGGGGGGGGACGGCAGGGAGAGGAAGCAAAGGCAGGGGATGTGTTGGATGTTACAAGTTAGAACACTTCTATTTCAGTATTTACTGGGTTAATACTGTTTACTATATCACATGTTTGTTTATAACCAATGTGTTTAGAGAGCTAGAAAGCCCGCCAACTTCAGATCTAGTTTGTTGTTCTGATTGGAGAATAGAGTGGCTAGTATTTAGCATTTTATGACTCTTTGTCCTGAGCAAGAAGAAGCTCCAGTCTCATTCTGATTCCATTAGAGGAGCACTCTCCATTAGTCTTAGAATGACTTAAGATGTCTCCATTAGACTTCTGCCATATAAGTTAGACCTAAGATGTTCTTTCTAGCTGTGAGGATGTAGAAATATAGCTCTTTGTTATTTTCCATCCCGTATACCTTTCCCATGTTAGGTTGTAGTAAACTTTTTATATTTTAAAACACACCATGGACTCTGTCTCTTTAATACTCTGCTGACTCTGCTGATTAACTTTAAGAAATTAAAATAGCGAATATCTAAGAGGATGGGAAGACCCGTGTGGTTTAGGGGGAGAGACTGACTAGGATACTGTATCAAAACTTGTGAATCCATTCCAAAGCAGGGATCTGTGCCTCACAGACCTTGCAAATGGGTGCCATAACTTACATACCCTCCAAGCCCCACTGCTTCACCAAAGCAACAGGCCAGCTTATCCCTTAGCTCCAACCCCGCCCCCCTCCTCCCAGCTCTTCAAACAGGGGAAGCGTCTATTTCAAAGGTCTATTTCAAGTCAGAAGCTCCTTAAATTGTTGACATTCTGTGACTGACCCTCTCTCTGGACAGTTTCTATTTCTGTATTGCCATGACATCACAGCAGCTCAGCCATTAGCTGGTGTGGGGGGGGGGAAGACACCTGCAACAGTACTCAAATGTAAAATGTACAACAGAGCTTTTTTTTAAAAAAAGACGTACCTTGGTCATAGTGGTGTCATGTTGTTCCGGCAGCAGTTTGGTGAAGAGAGGAGAACTGTAGAACCCCACAACAGAGGAAATCATTAAATAGCTAAGACAGTATGACATTAAGGAAAAATGGTGGAGGAGCAGAATCCCAGCAAAGCTACATTTCATGTACAGAAACAAAGCATACAGTTGTGTCTTCTGCATTAAAAGAATAAGAATGTATCTTACACGTTCAAGCAACAACCCCAATGGGAAGACAAGGTTTTCCTGACTTCTTTTTGATATTGGCAGACAAAGGGCCATCTGGTGATGAACATAAAGAAGAGCCCTCCTGGAGCAGACCAATGATCCATGTAGTCCAGCATCCATCCTGTTCCCAACAGTGGCCACCCAAATTACCTCAGCAGGCCTACAAGAAGGGGCACAGGCTCCCACCCACCCACCCCCCGCCCAAGCAAAAGGCATTCAGAGGTATACTGCCTCTGGAAATGAAATGGCAGTGAGATCCAGGACAAGCTCGATACTGAAGAAGGTATGAACAAATGGTGGGAGAAAAATGGCAAAGAAAATACAAGTGGGAAATGAGTTGACAGCAGGGACGCCAGATAAACTTTCCTGGTAACACGCAGATCTTGGCACTCAAATGGCACACTGAAAAGGATACAATATCAGAACCACCTGCATGGCTGCCCCAAAGGAGCCGAAGACAGAGAAGGAAACTTTCCCCAGTGGTGCCTCCTGCGGTATTGGGGGGGGAGGGGGAAGAAGAGAGATGAAAAATTAGTTTCATTGAAATGAAGATGTACCCCCAAAATTCTTTTGGGATTTTTCAGACCCTTTACCAGGAAAAAGGGTATAATAGTGGTTTGTGCCACCCACCAGAAGCCTGCAACTGTGCCAGACTACAGCTGGAAGTGCGTGGGTGAGCATCCATACCAGGAAAAGGACCGCTGAGTAGGCACCTGCTCATAGCTCTTCCCCCTTCCCCCTAGTTAGTACAGTCTATGCGAGTTTCTTTTAAATTAATCCACAGGTTGCAGCAGTCAGCTTCTCAACCACAAGTTTGATTTTTCTCATTACAGAGTACACACTGATCTGGGTATTTACACCACAATCACCGCCCATATTTTAAATTTGTTTTTAATTCCAATTCAGATGCTTTAAATTTGCTGCCGCGTCCTTCGGGAGAGAAGCAGGGCAGGTTAGATTTTTTTAAAGATAAAGCAGAGGATTATCTCTGCTATTGATTCTAAATGGGCACACCTCTCTTTTATCTATGTGCAAAAAAGCTCCAGTTGGGGGACTGGATAGGAAGTCCACACCCACACTCACCTGGATTCCGCGGGGCATTGCTGCATCATCCAGCAACAGCTCCAAGACATGGAAGCAGACCACAAGAACAGAGATACCCTGGAAAAGCAGGTGGGGAGGAAAATCAATACAGCACACTCACTGCAAGTCTGAATAGCTAGAAATGTACATTCAGCATGTATCCAAACCCTTTCAGGTCCCTGTGAAACCGGATTCTCAGGAAGCAGTTTTGCTTAAATCTGACAACACTGTGGTACAGATTCATCTGCTAGGGACACACAAGGGAACATGCCTGGCTCAAACAAACCTGGTTCTCAGTCTTCTTCCACTCAGAGAACTGTATTTCAGACAATATTCTAGGTTAGATCAAGGTGGGCAGCCGAGTTAACTTTGTTGGTCTTAAAGGTGCCATTGGACTCTAACTTTGTAATATTCTAGGCTGTTTTTGTGACCTGTTTTTGTGTGTGAAAGTTTCGAGGTGGCTTCCCTGCCCAAGGCAAAAAGCAAGATGCAATAAACTTTTGTGTTGGACCAACTTTATTGACGCAGTTCTGCAACAAGAGATCTTGTAATTCAAAAAGTTACATCATATTCCTCTTTGTTCAGAGTGGCAACACAGCCAGTTCTCAGGAGCAGACTTTAGCATACCATTTCAAGTATGGTGCTCTTCAGCATTTTGGATTTTGGGAATAGCATTTATGGTGCTGCGTGCTCTTCTAATTCTTTCCCACACAATATGGCAATATCCCTTGGTTTACTAGAAAAGGACTAAGCACGTTGACGGAGAGTAGGACCATCAATTAGCCATAACTACAGATTGGAACCTCTATATTCCACAGAAGCTACTTGCCAGGTTCTGGGGACAAAGAGAACAGTACTCAACCATATCTCCTCGCCCATTAAAGCACAGGGGTAACATGCAACCCCTTCCATTTGATCAGCTCACAGGCACCACCTCCATGCAAAGGAGTCAAATCTACTGGCTCTATACTATGCAACACAGAATAGCTCAGACACCTATAGCAAGTTTTTTAATTAGAAGAGCAAAAGAGACCATTTGCTCACCACTAATGGGCAGCTGTGACAGATCACGGGGAGGGTTCCATGCTACATCTACAGCTCATGCTGAATGACGGAGAAACCAAAACAGGCCTGGCTAAGGTTACGTGTGGCGTGAGTATCACAGAACATGCCCCACCAATCTGCAGAAGTTCCTGGGCAGATGGGGGAGTGAGCTGAGTATCGATGTAGGAAGGCTGAAAACTGCCGATTTAGACTGTTGTTTTCCTAACAAAGAGGACTTTGAACCAGCTCAGACTGGTTTACAGCATACTGTAAGCCCACCACCTTCCCAGCCCCAGTGTTTACCGTCAGAGAGAGCAGAGAGAGCATGGCTAGTGGGTAGCCCAGGTTCCTTTGCCAAGCTGAGGCCTTGCGGCGTGTTTCTGTCAAAAAGCACAATGCATACAGGAGTTGAGTCACTTGAAAATTAACAGTTCTTATGCAGTGACCAAAGCCACCATGTTTACTCCATCCTCTCTGAGAGGATGATGACTGAGCTCCACCCAGCAGAGCAGTGATTCCTCATGTGGTGTTCACTAACGTCTTTCCTGGTGTCCAAAACGTCAAGCCAAGGCTGGCCTTCCTCTCTATCTCCCTGAAGCTGGAGGTGGTTCAGAGACACACCAGCATTTTCTCTATAAGGAGCACTCATCAGGAAGCAGCTACCGCCATCATGGGACAACACCTGGCTTGGAACTTCCCAATACTGTATGATTGGCCCCAGCTCCAATGGCAGCCATTTCGTAGCAGAGTAAGTCTGGCAGGAAGCCATTTTGTGGTGCAACTCACTACATGTTCTCAAAATTTCAAAAGCACACACAGGGGCAGCAAGGCAGAACTCCTGCAGTAGAGTGTGGTTGGGATCCTGCCTCTTCTCCCATCAAATCCAATCTAATGCAGCAATACACAGGAGAGAGAATCTGGAAAACCTGTTTTGCAATGAAAGGATGGAAAGATTAGATACAGAGACTGGGAGTGGGAGTGGGAAGACTGAAGGGAGCAGCCCCTTGTAGAAGGATAAGCAACTGAGCAGGAGTATGTGAGCCCTCTCACTGACCACCAGACATCCTGCTCTACCCCTTGTCTTCAAAACCCGATCAAGCTCCATTCGTATGTTTTCAAGCATCCCCCACAGTGAACAGAGGAGTTGCCGTGTATTCCTTATCTCTTACGAGACTCCTTCAAATACTCAAGACAGGCTGTTCTGACATGGTGATTCTTTTAATGATTTGATTGGTTTATCGTTATCTATGTAGTAAGCTGTTGGGTCTCCTCAGTTACAGCCCTACAGTCAACGAACTTTCACCTTCAGAAGGCCCGTTTCACCTAACCGTTGTGCAACTTTATAAGAGAGACCACTTTCGAAAGGTTTCAAAAGAAGAACAAACGTGATTCCATCTGTGCCGTCTTAAATCAAAACTGGAAAGAATAGGCTCTAAATAAATTATAAGGTCACACTGAACAGAGATAAAAAGTGATAGGAATATGCAGAATCCAGCATTCTGGCAATCTTCAAAGAAATGAGTGTTCTAGCCTCATGGCTAGAAAATATGTGGGATGTACCTAGTGAGAAAACATATCCCACCCACCGCTTCCTTCTCCATATTCACTCCACCCTAGGCTTAGCAAAATGTTACCTTTATTCAAAGAAGACTTTCTGGGGGCAAAGAGCACACATAGGCCTGGCTACAGCAAGTAAATATGTACTTCAAAAAAGCAAATCCAAGGACGCTGGATTCCAGGATCTCATAGTAGTGCATTTATATACCTATTTGGCATACATGTTGTTTATGCCTCTCCTTACCCAGTGTTATCCTGTGCGTGTGGATTGCTAGATATTGTTGTCTTAGCAAGTCCATGTCAAGGTTGAGCCAGCAAGAGGTTTTCCCTATACAATACAATACAAAAAATTAAAGTCAAATCCAACTCCCCATTAGACAGTGAATCTGTATGAGTCACCATGCCCACCTCCACCAGCCTCAGTCTGAAGGAACTAGATTAGCCAGCCAAATCCTCTACCAGCCCTAGATGAAAAATTTCTGGCTGGGCTCACCCGCATTCACAGTTCTGTCCAACCACAGCTGGATACTCACCAGAGTTGATCTTACGACAAATGGCAGCTTCCTCAAACCCTGTACAGTTCAGTTGCTCATCTAGATCCTCCAGTAGCTGTAGAGAAGGAAACACACATGAGGCATCAAGCAGTCAAGAGCCCAGCTTGACACTGGCTATGCATCTGCTTGCTGTATTCCCTTCTAAGATGATGTTCCAACACACTCGTGGGTGCTATGGAAAGCAGAATTTCCTCCACCATTATTTCAAATGCCAAGCCAAAATACTAGGTTCAGGTCAAGAAACCACTGAGCAAAAGCCTCACCCATTTAGATCCTAATAACACAGCCAAAATTGGTATAGGGTGCAGAGTCCTGACATGCTGCTAGTTCTTGGGATTGTCAAGATAAAGCCTGAGAGTGTGCAGTAGAGTTGTCAACGTCCAGGTGGCACCTGGAGATCTCCCACTATTACAATTGATCTCCAGATGACCAAAATCAGTTCCCCTGGAGAAAATGGCTACTTTGAAGGTTGACATCTATGGCACTATATCCTGCTGAGGTTCCCTTCCCTTCCCTCCCCAAACCCTGCCCTCCCCTCCCCTCGGCTTCACCTCCATATCTCCAGGTATTTCCCAGCCCAGCATGCAGGCATTACATGCCAACATCTGACAGTGCTGTAAAATGCCACCATCACTCAGGGATATCCTGAGGATTGTCTTAAGAAAAATAACAATTTTTAAAGACTATTGGGAATAAACCTACATAGCAGCTTGCACAGCAGAAAGGCTAGCATCTGGCTTTTTTGGTATTTAAAAACAAACCCAGACCAGTTGTGTGGCAGCCCCTTGGATGGGCAACACAGATGAACAGCAGTCAGAGGAAACATCAGACTTACCCTGCAATTCTCCAAGGTGACTCCCTGTAAATACCCAACACTGTGCTAAGCTTGAACCACAACCAGCTCCATCACACCTTCCTAGGTCTCGGGCCTCCCACCTCAGCTAGTGACTGCCCTTCTTAGAGCCCTGCCACCTTCACCCTCTCAGACCACACTGCAGGGTCTCAGCCACTCTGACCCACTGCTCCTTCTTCTGTCTCTCCCTCCCTCTTACAAACATTCCTGTCTAAACTAGTGGCATAAATTGTGGGGAAGGCAGTGGGGCTCAAGTCTTGCAGGATTTCCCTGTCTGGGTTGTTAGGCCCCCTGGTATTTCCTAGTAGAGGCAATGCCCCCCACCCCCCCCGGCCAACTAGCATCATGAAGCTACTCAGGCTGTCAGGTTTAGGGATGGGCATGAACCAGCTGATGAACTAAAAGTTCATCATGAACTTTGGCCAGTTCGCTGTTCGTGAAGTGATGTTTGCACACTGAAAAACCGCCATGAACTTCCACAAATTTTGATGCCGTTTGTGAAGAGCAGAGAGCCCTGCTTTCTGCTCTTCACAGAAAAACAGCTCAGCTGTTAGCTTTCTGCTCCCTGCGAAAAGCTGCAGGGAGCAGAAAGCAGGGGTCCCTGCCGCTCAGCTGTTTGGAAACTCCTGCTTTCTGCTCAGAGCCATTTAAACCAAACAGCTGAGCTGTTTTGCATGAAGAGCATGCTCTTCACGAACCACCTGGGACTTGCCGCTTTAGAGGAAAAAAGACTGAAATGGGAATATTTCTGTCTTTAGCCATGGTTGGGGGGGAACAGAGGCCTGTGACTCAAATGCTGAAAAGGTGATTTTGCTGCACTGGGACTTGCAGCTTTAGAGGAAAAGAAATGTAAGAGATGGAAATATTTCTTTTTAGACATTTTTTTTTGTCTCTGTATGTCTGCACAAGGGGGGGGGGATAAAGCTGGTTCCCCAAATATGGAAAGTAAGGTGATTCTGCTGTCCTGGACCTTACTTCAATCAAACAAATGCTCCCATACTTTCAGGTCACGGTATCTGAGAAGCCCATGTTTACTGTGGATTCTGAGATGCATTTGGAGATTCATACTGAGTATCCAGTATGTGAGCAGTGTAGTTAAGAGTGTTGGTCTAAGATTAGGGAGATCAGAGTTCAACTCCCCACTTAGCCACGAAGCACAATATGTGACCCTGGAGCAGTCACACACTCAGTCTAAGTTCCGAGAGAAAAACAGAGGGGGGGGGGAGTAGACGGCCTGTATAGCCCCTTCCAACTCTATGATTCTATTTCCTTTCACAGACAAATGGAATATCTACTCATATTGCCTCAGTGAAGGAGTTCTTTCCTTCCTCTTATGGACTCTTCTTTCTTTGGCTGAGACTCAGACTATCACGAGTGAAAAAAATATTTTTTTAAAAACCACATGATTAATTGTTGATGGCATATTGGTTTTGAAATATAAATTATTTCACATTGAAGTAATTTAATATAGATTACTAAATATGGGCCTGGCCCAGGTTTAGTCCTGAATTTCCCACGAGGGGTACAGAAGTCTGCACTCCTGATCTAAACAATCTTTTAACCAGGGGTCATTTGGGGGGGGGGACGCGGGGGGACGCCATCCCCCCGGGTGAGGTGCGGGAGGGCGGGGCCTGGAGCTCCCTGCTGGTGCCCGCTGGAGGTCGCCGCCGGCTGTGGGGAGGACACACTTCCGGTGATGTCAGGGGGTGTGGCATATGCTAATGAGTTATGCTAATGAGTCCCCCTAGCTCTTTTTTTACGAAATGACCCCTGCTTTTAACAACAAAATGTCTTGCTTTCCTGGCTGTTCCCCCCTACCCTTCGTATTGGGCCTAGCAAGTGCTAAAACCATCTCTGATCTTACCCTGGGCTTCACCAGTAGCGTCCCCGTAACGGTGAACATACGTGACAGGCCAAAGGGTGTGCACACTGTGGGGGTGGGCAGAAAAGAAAAAATGTCAGGCACAAACGGCATGGTATAAACCCAATAATACAAACTGCCAGGAGATGGCGCCAGTCTCCACTCTCAAGGAGCTGCATGCTCATGCAGAAGTGGGTGCCTCGACCTGTTCTGCCTCATAGCCCTTCTCTTTCCGCTTGTGTTGGGTCAAAGGCAGGACATCTCTTGCAAATGGAAAAATTCTGGGAATCCAGCTTACTCTGAAATGCCCTCCTTCTGCAGCGCATCTGCTATTGGGCTCTTCAAATCACCGAGAGACTGTGCCAACCCCAGCGCTCCCCCAACACCATGCTTTTTTGAGCCCATAAAGAATTAATTGTCGGAAACCTGAGCACACCCTGTCCTGCCAAGAGACAGCGCCCTGTGAAAGATACATGCAGCCTGGCTGAAACCCAAGCTGGGCTGCTCAAGGCCCTAGAATAATACTAATTCAGCTTGAGGCAAAAGAGCTGGTCATTTCTGGGGTCTCTTGACAGCAATTTCACCCATTCGTTTGATAAGCACAGTCATTAACACAGACATGGTAGGGAGAACATGAACTATGGGGAGGCACGTCTTAGTAATTCACTGGTAGTCTATTCTTTTATCCCATGAAAAGCAGTTATTGGTCCTACTGGCAGTTCAATGTGGTAAGAAATCCACTCTTGAAATAAACTAAGCAATTATCTTCCTTTCTAAACAGCCAATACCTGACCACATCACCATAAATCCCCCCCCCCCCCGGGGGAAAAAAAAAAAAAAAGAAGGCTGATCCACTCGCACTTCCCCAGGTGATAAAGGAACTAACCATGCACTCCTCAGCAGAGTTACTTATTTCTGTAGGCAATGGGCTTAGAAAGCTGTAACTCTGCTGAGGACTGCACAGCGAACGATCTATCGCCCATGGCTGCTCACACAACATCTGCATTCAAGTCAGAGACCAAATCCAGAGGGTGAACACACTTGGGCCAGTGTGGCACTACACTTAATGCACTGGGATTAGACCCTTTATTCAAATCTCCATTCAGGCATGTTTACTGGGTGACCCTGGGTCAGGGCCATTCCTCCCTCTCACCTTAACCTCCCTCACAGTGTTGTCACAAAGGTAAGAAGAAGAAGAAGAGATTGGATTTATACCCCGCCCTTCACTTGGAGTCTCAGAGCGGCGTACAAACTCCTTTCCCTTCCCCTCCCAACAACAGACAACCTGTGAGGTGGGTGGGGCTGAGAGAGCTCTGACGCAAACTGCTCTTTTTCAAGGACAGCTGTGCCAGAGCTTGTGACTGACCCAAGGTCACATCAGCAGGTGCAAGTGGAGGAGTGGGGAATCAAACCCGGTTCTCCCAGATTAGAGTCCACGCACTTAACCACTACACCAAACCACTACACCAAGAGGGAAGAAAGGAGAGAACTATGCATGCTGTCCAAAGGTCCTGAGATATAAGAAACATGTGACAGGCACACAGAGAGAGAGACAGACAGGCCTTAATATTATTAGGTCTACTTTGATAAAGCTACAGCCTGGAAAGCACTTCTGCTGTACGGGCACACCCCCAAACAGATGGGTGCAAAATTCTCATCCAGTACGTGGATTTGCTTCTCTTAGCAGAAATGACATTATGTCTTAAAGGAGCCCTTTACATGTCGCACAAAGGCAGGAGGAGTTGTCTGATCTGTTTTTCTTAAGAGGTTATGTACAGCAAGTTAGGAATGGTGCATCGTTCCCTAAACTAAGGAAACTGGAGCTCAGGAAAGATTTGTTACCCAGGGGAGGAAAGCACAGCTGAGGTGGAAACATCTAGAAACCCTTCCATGTTACCTCATCTTTGTCCCTCCCTTCCTCCAGGGAGCTCTGAGTGGCAGACACAGCTCTTCCCTCCTCCATTTTATCCTCACAATTGCCCCTGGGAGGCAAGTCAGGCACAGAAAGAAAGAGGGACCGGACCAAGCCCACTCAATGACATTCACGGCATACCAAGGACTTGAGCCCTGATTCCCCTAGGCCTGCCCCGGCACTAATCACAACACGGTTGCATAACAGAGGCTAATTACACTCCTAGCATTCCTGTCTGGATTTGGGGGTCTGGCGTGGCGCTCTCACACTTCCCCACAGTCCTGCCCAAACAGGGGATCGGGATCACTTACGCAGCAGCAGCAGCACACCAAACAGGGAGATGCACGAATAGAGGTAGGGGAGATAATACTCCCAGAAGTCTGTGGGAGGCAATTAAAAGAAACAAGTCATTAGTCCAGGCAAAGCCAGTGGAGACCAAGAGGCAGCAAGTGCTGCAATGCCCTGTTCAACCATTCAGAGCACAGGCTGGTCTCTCCCAGTTTAGCCCTCCCCCCCCCCCAGCACCTCTTCACCAGAAGGCGCAGCTCAGGAGTCCAGACTTCCAGCCCATTCTTCCACCATACAGACTGTTTTCCCAGGACAAAACCTGAGAGTCCCTCGTGGGAGCGATCACCAAGGATTCGGGCTCCTGGTAGCAATGCTCCCTCTAAGCTGTGGAGTCTTGTGAGCAAGAATTCTACTTTGTGAGCTACTGACATTGAAGTTGTGAGAGAGCGATTTGGCTTCTGCATAAATTAGTTTGCTCTGGAGCCATCCTTCCTGAGCTAAGGCAAAAATGTGTGAGTCTGAAGCTAGAAAACTGTGAGCTAGCTCACACTAACTCAGCTTAGAGGGAACACTGCCTGGGAGTATCATCGTTCATTTCCTTTTTCTTCGTGTGCCCTCCTCAAAATTTCCAAGGAAACCAGTCCCAGTAGGGACGACGCTTGAGCTGAAGCCTCTGCTGTGCTTCTCCATCCCACGGGGGTCTTGCATGCATCTCCAGAACACTTAACCAAAACTCTTACAGTCCTGCAAGATTATAAGCCAAAGGACAACCCCTCCCCACAAGCCCAACGACCCTCAAACCACCAAATTTCCCAGCCAGCTAAGTTCCAGCTGGTGATCCATTGTCCAGGGCAGAACCATCATCCAGAACCAGGGATAATGTTCACAGCCCACACGTCTCGACACCCTAACCCACTAGGAACATCCAAAACAAAGCCCATCACTAGTAGCGGCCCAACCCATTTGATGCAGCTAGGCAGATCACCAAGTGATTTAATTTAGCTTTCACTGGGTGGTTTCAACAGGCAGCCTTTTGATGAGCCAAGTTTGTCGCTTGCTCATTAGAGAAGAGTTTTGCTTACATACTGAATTCAAGGCTCGAGGCACCCGATTCTGTTTCTGCATAAGTGGGTGTATAAAACCATTGAAAAGGGGAAGGGAAAATAGCCTTAAGACGCATGCTGTGTGTTTCTGGTCAACTTGTTTTAAACCTCTGCATTAGACCACATACATCCCCTCCAATTATTGCTTGCGATAAGAGTCCAGGAGCTTACAGCCTGATCTCTATGCATGTTTATTCATTTGAAGAATTGTTCTTCCCTCTTCCTTCTGAGTACACAGACCTCAACAGGGGATGGTCTCCTCTCCTCTTTTGAGTACACAAGCCTCAACAATCGCAAAGACCGGGAGATGCCACTCACCATAGAGAGATTCCCTGCTGGCTGCGTCATTGTCCACAATGGCCGATGCGACCCAGACCATTCCCAGCACCAGCAAGGTTAGCAAGAGGAGCACCACGAAGGTCTCGTATACGCGAGCCATGATCCCCTGGAGAAAGAAAGGACACAGAAGGGGCTGTGCTGCTTCCAAGAGTGGAGGCGGACGGAATTAGGGCAGGGGACATGGCAGAGGGACTGCTGGTACCTTCTTTGACCCTGCAAAGCCTTCGGCCTCAGTGAAGAAGTAGGCAAAAGGCATAAGGAAGACAAGGGAGAGGTTGGAGAAGAGGAAAACCAGATTCCAGAGCCCTGCAGAGGAGGAGACAAAAAAGGCTTATGTGAACAAAGGCAAATCTCTAAACATGGAGTGCCTACTTTCCCAGATGTGCACTGTTCCCCACCACCACCTGCCCCCCATTCTATGACTGGAGATCGCCCCAGGGCAATCAACTTACACCAGGTCAACCCCCCCCCCCTCTTTTTCAGACCTGGATCCTGCCTGACCTATTCACTTCCAAAATATTACCTAGGGGCCTACTCCTACTCTCAAGCCAAGCAATAGCATCAACCCCTCCCCCCAAAAAAAGAAAACTATGCTTGAAGTTCAGAAAGCCAGATTCTGGAAATGCATTGCTGAACAGTTACATAACTACTGTGGCTGATCCACTGAACTAGACCTAAAATTCAACACCCCCCCCCCCAAAGAGACACCCCCCTCCCCCAGCCACAAGGAGCAGTTTGCCTGAGACCGTGGCTTGTATGCAACCATCCCTACACAGACGGCAGCTTTCCCACAATCTTTTCCACTCCCGCATCGTTCAGCTCCTAGCAAGATCATTCCCGGAGCTTTGAGCGTTCCGCAGAGGAACAGCTGCCTGGGCCAAGGGGTGTGTGTGTGTGTGTGTGCTGAAATGAGGAGGGATGGGGAGGATGGAACTGCCCTCTCTTCTCAGCAGCTGCCCTTGTGAAAGAAGAGCCGTTTCCTCCCCTGATCCTTCCGTCACCCCAGCCCCACGACTGCTCTTCCACAGGGATGCTAAAGTTCAGGAAGGACCTTCTCTGGGTGATGCAGGAACACACGAGGAATGTGGGGAAACTCCGGCTTCTGTTCAGAAGGCCGATACAGGCTGAGGCCACTTGTGATAAGCGTGACTGCCATCGTGTAGGGAGGAATGGAGCTCAAGGAACACTGATGAGCCACAATACGCAGCAGCGACGCCGGGACTGGAGGCTTTAAAGAATTCAGTCATCTCTTGTCGTGGCTTTCATTTGTAAATCTTGCCCAAGCAGCCATAGGGTCTAGAAGTGTGTCCCCTTCAGGTGTAAATCTCTGGAACCTAGTGGATGCCAGGTTCTGGACACCACTGTGGCATTCCCAGTAGAATGGAAGCAATGCTGTACATTACAACCCTAGCTATTACCAAAAAGACCTCTGACACGTGCAGCTCCTCTGTCTCTCTGTAAGCAAAGCACACCCCTATGCCCTTCCAACATGAAGAGAACTGCTGGGAGCCCAAACTGCTTGCACTGGGCAAGCTTCGGAGAGCTCACCATGGATGAGGGAGCCATTCAGCCACTGGATGTAGTAGTTCCGTGGAAAGGACAGCAGGACTTCGTTGCTGATGATGGAGAAGGGCAACAGGAGCACGGCGCCGAGAGAGACCGCCAAGGTGAAGGTGCACAGCCACAGCCTGGGGACAGGAGGAAGAGAGAGTCGGACATGTGCCCGAAAACTGCCCTGGGGTGTCCCCCTTCCAAGTGACATGACTCCTCTCCTCCTGGAAGAAGACCTGGTTTGCACAGCCTGGAGACGGAGGCAGCAGAATGGACTGGAGGTGGTGCGTGCTGACATTGAACACCGCCACGGGGGAAAATGACCCTGAAGTTTGTGTGTGGGTGCATGGCAAACAGAACCTATCAGAGGAAAGGCCAGGAAGGCCATTTGGCTTCGAGCTCAAGGGTGGCCTCAAACTGAGATGCTTGTTGAGTTTCACAACTTACGCACATCCCTATCAGACAAAAATGCATCCAACACACTGAGCTCAGACCTGCAAATCTACACATTTCATCATTTTAAGAAGTTTTGTTATTCGTGGCAACAAATCCTCAAAAGCCACAAACTGCCCAGGCTTATCTGGCCCTCTGTTTACAGAGAATCTTTAAACAGAAGGGTTCCTCCACCCTGCAGTTTGAAGCAATACCATTCATTCTTCTGCTTCAGCACATACTTTCCCCTTCCCTGGCATGCCTGAACCAGGCACGAAGATGGCCAGCTGCAGCATCAGCACAGCCAAATACCATTCCTCCCCCCCTCCCCCAAGGAGATCTTGCACAACGGTTCTCTCACCACCTGCTGTCTTGTCACTGCTCCTTTTCTATTCTAACAACCTATTTCCCTTCTCACATAACATAACCACACGACTGAGGGGTCCTAAGCTCCTGGCCTTGCTTCTGTGTCTGCTAGGTTTCGCTTCCTCCTTCAAGGAGACAAAAATTCCTTGTGCTGGCACTACAATGTCTTCTAGCAATGGAACTTGGAAACACCAGAATATTTACACCCTTCACAACGGTACGGGATACTTACAAAAATATTGCACACAGACATGTCTAATCATTGAAGAAATGTAGGCACTAATCCTTGAGCCTTAGAGGGAAACTGTGGCTTTTTCAGAGGTTTGCAGAATTCTGAACTCATCTGTTACTTTGGATGGATGTAATTAAGGCAAAACGCAAAGCGGCCTTCAGTTGCTCAACCTGTTATGCAGGCCAGTTGAAGATGGGATGCAAATTGTCTCCCTGTATGTATTCGTTGGAGGACTGAAGTGTTGCGTGGAGAAGTGCTGGTACCTTTGTAACACCCTTTGCTGTTCAGTTGTTATTTCAATTATACTGCAGCCTTGTTTTTAAAGGGGAGAGGGGAAACATGCACACTAAAACCCATGAACAGAAAAGCTGTTATTGGGTTCAGCAAGAGGAAAAGAGAGATCAAAGATGACAATAGGGTCAGTACAGGATGCATAAAGGAACTTACGCAATTCTGTTGACAGCAGCATCCTCATCCTCATCAACTAAGAGAACAGAGGAAAAAGAGTTCCTGTTAGTTAAGGCTCCACTTCCAAGCCCATTTGCAACACGTAATGGCTAGGAAGAGACTCAAAGGACATTTCGGTTTAGCAATACGAATGGGTGTTCCAATCTGCTTCCTGCCACAGGTTTAGTGCAGGACTGTTTTGCGCAGGTCTCTCTGGACCACCGTGATGCCAGGAACACCTTCAGCTCCTCTGTGTAGCCTGTACACAACAGCTGCTTTTTGCTCTCTCCAAGTCCAGCACAAAATATAAGGGACCGTCACATTGCCACTACCGCAAACAAAATAGTACGTATTCAATTGCTGCAATCAGTGGCCTCACACCAGCCTCTCAGATGCAAGCCTGGCTCATGTTAAGGAATGAAAATTCAGAAGTTCCCTCCAACATCAAACGACAGAATCGATCACAATTTGGAAGCGTGGCAAAGGCAGCCGGCCTTTGCGCCCCAAGGGCCCCGTTTCCTAGGCTCATGGCTGCCCCAGCAATTTGGTTAAACAACAGCACAAACAGTCTCTGATGAGAAGGAAGAGCCCTTTCCTCCGGGGATGGCTACAGATATATAAAAGGACTGCTTGGAAAGAGGCAGGGCCCTAGAGAATGTGGCCTCCCTAAGGCAACCCGCTGGGGGAAGAAGGAGAGATGCTTAGTCACTGTTGGCTTCGCTTGAAAGAAGCTGGATTCTGCACAGCAGACAACAGAGCAAGCCGACTCAAAAGGACTGATCTGGTTCACAGCAAGTGATAATCAGCTGGACTCTCTCTCCCTCCCTCTCCTCCATGCAAACCGAAACATTTGCCCGTGAAATGCCAAAAGGGCCACTGTACACCAGTCTTAGAGGCTGCTTTTAAACAAAGCAGTCGTGTCCGGCAGGCCAAGGTCACACTGGAGAAGAGACCCCAGTGTTGCCGGCCCTCTCGTCTCATGCAATTCTGCAAGCTATCCAATTGCTGGAGGTGGAAGACTTTATTGGTCTACAGCAGGAGTTCTTAGGCTCGGTCACTCTTACATCCTCAGGGCTTAAAAGATGTCAAGGTTCCCACTGGAACTTTTTGTTCTTGTTGCTTTGAATTTAAGCAAGTACTTCAAAAAGAATTTAAAAAGGGAGACACTGTCTTACATGATGCTTTATCCTTGGCCAAGGAGAAAACACCAGGAATGCAAAAAGCATTCAAAACAGTTGAAATGGCACAGATACCTCCCCAAGAAACCCTGAATGCAGAGTAGGGAACACAGCTTGCTGTACCACACACGCCAACAGGGTTGGCACCTTCTCCTGCTGTAGTCATGACACACGGGGGGGGGGGGGGGGGGGGGGGACGACCCCACACACAACTGATAGCATTCCAAACCAAGCACGCTCTCCAAAAGCCATAGGATTCACAAGCCACAGCCTTGTGCCATACAAGTTTCCACCCTCCCACTTACCAGTGAAGTCTGTGTGCCTTTTGAAGCGGGTTAGAATGAAGTGGCAGAGGATGTAGAGGCTGGCAAAGAGAAGGGTGCAGATCTGCAGGAAAACAAGGAGACACAGGTTAACACGCTAGCCAGAAGCCAAACGCCAACTTTTCTACTGACCCCCAAAGACAAGCAGCCTGTCCCATCCAAAGCAACAGCACCATGTGGATTTCAAAAGACGGTAAACATAATCTTCCCCTGAACCTAAAAGTTCAGAAAATGCAATTCTGTCAGTACTTCACATCACCTCCAGAAGTGACTATACTTAATGTATCACCCTCATCAACACATGGGGAAAGATATCAAAGGAATTACTATGAACTATAAACAGACGACACAGTTATAGCGGCCACATTCCTGCTACTGATGACCCTATTTCATGGTGGGTTGAAAAGGGTAGCCAGTGTGCAGCTCAGGGGCTGAACTGGTGTAACAGAAAAAAACCCAGAAAGTCAGACAGGATTGCTGTTGCTTCCCCCCTCTTCCCTCTCCTCCACACTCCAGCCACACGTGAAACTTATTTATGACTGATCTAACTATGTATGGCTGCATCCACACAATAAGGCAATATTTCCCCTGAAATTTTTGGCTACAATGCCACCATAAGGCTTGGGGGGGCTTTTAAAAATGAGTAAATGCTATTGAGAACTAGCATTCAAACAATGTACTGCTATGATCGCTTTAGTCAGCTTCCGTTTTTCATAAGGTCTCTAACTTTCCACTGTGGAGTTGTAAGAGGAAAGGTGCAGGCCGTTCTTTCCCCCCTTTAGCTCCACAGAAAAGGGGGACAGAGACTTTTAAAAAATCTGATTGTGACAATACATCATTACAATGTTAGCTTGCAAAAGCATTTACCAGTTTTTAGGAAAAACTTTCAAAAACCATATAGTGGTTATTGCTACAGGAAAAGCAAAGTGTATTCTTTCCTAACACTGTGATAGCCTTGTCAAATAGGTAAGGAAACACTCAAACCATCCAACAAACAGGACATGAGCCAAACCAGTAGGTGTTCAAGCATCCCTATCACAAACCCTGAAGCATATGTAGGAAATGCCAAGTAGGCGAGATAGCCAAAAGCTCAAGTGAACCACAGGAACAGCTGGGTTCATTCACTGTGCACTTGGCTCAGGGTCAATATATACATTGTTCAAGCCGTGAGCTGGGTTCAGTTACACAATTACTTCCCACATTGAACGTGACACAACCTTGGTTAAAACTTTTTTACATTTCACAAGCTGCTTTGGATAACAGGAACAGAAGACTGAGTTATAAATACTCAAAAATAAATCCTTATATTTTTATATTTATATTTTTATTTTATACATTTTAATACATTTCATATATGCTTGTGGTTTATGGATTTTGACAAATTCAGTTTGACTACCGTATTAGATTGCTGGGTTTTGCTGTGAATAAACTATTCTATTCCCAAAAATAAATCAATGGAAACACCAAAGTGTCCATGTGAACAAGGCAGGGCTAAACCCGAAAAATTCAGCGCTTGCCTGGCACTCTGCACAAGCATTTCTGAAAGCATTCACCTTCAAAGGAACAGAAGACTGAGTTATAAATACTCAAAAATAAATCCTTATATTTTTATATTTATATTTTTATTTTATACATTTTAATACATTTCATATATGCTTGTGGTTTATGGATTTTGACAAATTCAGTTTGACTACCGTATTAGATTGCTGGGTTTTGCTGTGAATAAACTATTCTATTCCCAAAAATAAATCAATGGAAACACCAAAGTGTCCATGTGAACAAGGCAGGGCTAAACCCGAAAAATTCAGCGCTTGCCTGGCACTCTGCACAAGCATTTCTGAAAGCATTCACCTTCAAGGTTTTGGTATTGACCTTTAAGGCCTTGAGAGGGCAGGGACCAACATATCTATGGGAGAGCATATAGCTGCCATATAGTTTATGGGCCTGGGTTCCCCACCTGTTGTTGTTGTTGTTCAGTCGCACAGTCAAGTCCGACTCTTTGCGACCCCATGGACCAGCTCCCGCCAGGCCCTCCTGTCTTCCGCCGTCCTCTGAAGTTGGCTGAATTTCATGTTCGTTGCATCGATGACACTGTCTAATCATCTCATCCTTTGCTGTCCCCGTCTTCTTTGACCTCCAATCTTTCCCAGCATCAGAGTCTTCTCCAGTGAGTGCTCCCTTCTCATTTGGTGGCCAAAGTATTTGAGCTTCAGTTTCATTATCTGGCCTTCCAGGGAACAGTCAGGGTTGATTTCTTTTAGGATTGACTGATTTGATCTTCTTGCAGTCCAAGGGACTCTCAAGAGTCTACAGGTCCCCACCTGTACCCCCCCTCCTATCATGGTGGAGGGCGAAGAACATTTTGAGATCTCAAAGATCCTGGACTCTAAAGTGAAACATGGCAAACTGTTTTATTTGGTGGAATGGTTGGACTTTGGGTCCCAGCAATGTGAATGGGTGGAAGTAGGGGGTATTCAGGCCCCTGGGCTCTTGCAAGAGTTTCACCGGGAGTTCCCGGAGAGACCAGGAGATTGTTCTTTGGGTGGGCAGAATGTCAGCTATGCTGTCATATAGCTTATGGGCCCGGGGTTCACTTTCATGACCTTTGTGCCAGTTGCTGCATTCCTTTCTCTTCCCTTCTCCCCCTCCTTATCACTGACCTTGTAGCCAGCCTGTGTAGTGTCTTCCCATCAATTACCTGTGAGATTGGTTTCGTTTCCCAGCCTCTTTCCCACCCGCGGGAGTCAGGCCGATTGGCCCATAGGTGGGTGTGTGTGTATGCTTTCAAATACCCTATATCTCTCTCCGCTTTCTATGATGTAGTCATTCCTAACAGTGCCTGTGTCTATGCTACCATAGTGCTAACAATAAAGTAAAACCTTCGAAGAAGCATGTGCTCTGTTGTTTGACTGTGGGTCCTGACAATTACACTCCTTGGACAACAACTTCCTGGTGATCCCCGGCCCCAAAGACATCTGGCTGTCCCCAACCAGGCCCAAGGCTTTCTCGGCCCTGTCCCCGACCTGGCGGAACTCTCTGTCAAATACCATCGGGGCCATGTGGGTTACCATCTTGGCTGGCGCCCTCTTCTGTTCTCTGTACTCACCTTATCCTCCCTCACGCACCCACAAAGTGGTCAACAGTCTGAAACTGGAAATAATTGGAATCCACCATCCGAATCTTTCAGATGGTTGTTTTAATGCTATTTAAATATTTTATTGTATGGCTGATGTTTTATTATGATCGTACATTGCCCAGAGCCCTGCACCAACAAGGATTGGGCGATCCGTAAGTCCAATATATAATAATAATAACCCCTGAAATCCACCTCCTCCTGCTGGACTCAAGAAGACCATTAAATTGCCGGCACAGAGTTGTCCAAAAGGAACAGGTCACCCTTCCAGAACTAACTGATGTTTCACCTGTCACATGGTGTATGTTAGGCAGTGTTAGGGCATTCTTGCTGTAGTGCTTAAACATGCCAAATTTAATTTTAAGCATAATTTTCTCTTCTCTTGCTCATGCTTCAGACTTCTGATTCTATAAAAGCACCAACGACTCAACTGTGCAGCGACAGATGCCAGTCCAACAGGTATGGGGCGGCCCATAAACAAAGCAGTGCTCATGAACAGTTTACACCAAGGCTTGGATCCAAAGAGACCTGCATGAGATTATAAAAAGCATTTCTATGCAGACACAGGTGATTTGGGTGGCTGATGACTGCCTTCAAGAAACAAACCCTCATGCTTCACAGGGCGATGCTCCAGAGGATCCCATTACGGAGCAGAGGGAGCTCCTGCTAGGGAAGAGGAATGGAAAATACCTCACACAAATGAATTTACAATCCCACTCCAGGTCCACATTATTCGGTATTTGTTGTTGTTCAGTCGCACAGTCGAGTCTGACTCTTCGCGACCCCATGGACCAGCTCCCACCAGGCCCTCCTGTCTTCCGCCATCCTCTGAAGTTTGCTCAACTTCATGTTCGTTGCATCTATGACACTGTCTAACCATCTCATCCTTTGCCGTCCCCGTCTTCTTTGACCTTCAATCTTTCCCAGCATCAGGCTCTTCTCCAGTGAGTGCTCCCTTCTCATTTGGTGGCCAAAGTATTTGAGCTTCAGTTTCATTATCTGGCCTTCCAGGGAACAGTCAGGGTTGATTTCTTTTAGGATTGACTGATTCGGTATAATAATCCTTTAAAAGAGTCCTTCAAGCAACAAAACAAGGATTATTTAAGACTAGTATATTTCCATTCTCCTACAACAGGTTGCTCTCTCTGCAGTAGATAAAGATGCTGCTTTCTAGAAATATCAGCAGAATACCACTCAGGGACCAAGTTGCATGAGTTCATAAGACATGGTCCTTCTTGTGGGGCAAAAATGGGGAACATATTTTCAGACTGAGAATGCCAAGCACTACAGAGGCCGTAGACACACCCTCCAGAGAAGGACAGTAATTAGTCAACTTAAGACAACTGGGAAATTCACAATAAAAACTGACAATAAAAACAGATTTTAAACCACAGCTGATTATTTCCTTGGTATTAATAAAAAGTATTGGCCCAAGCCTGTAAGGTCTCTCTTACTGCATGTTCTACAAACTTTGGCTGGCAGGAAAAAAAAACCCCTTCTGAATGTACATCAGACCCAAACAGGACTAGAGGAATAAGCGTTGATGGACCAACTTCAGACAGCCTCCAAGGTTAGCCTGACAGGAGATAAGGGCTGGGTGTATTCTGCTCATGGGTAGGATAGACCAAGTAAACATGGAATCTCAGTTTGTGGTACTGAGAACATACACCAACACAGCAGAAGCATGGACGCATATCAGCAACGAAGTCTTAAAGAAATGAAAAGTACTTGCATTGGATTAGGAAATGGGCTTCTAACTCTCGCACAGGTCTACAACCTCTTCCCTTAGCTACTAACCCTTCTCTCGTGACAAAGGGCCCCCCACCTCATAATCCAGTTACCTAACATTTCTTCCACAAAGGTAAAGAAAGCAGAAGTGTGAAAAAGGTGTTTATGCTAGTAAATTAACATCGTGTGTTTTGAGGACTGGAAGTTCCTGCCTGGGAGATGACGTGGCAGGAAGCTATGCAGCAGGGCTGGTTGAGGTGGTTTCTAAAAGGTGACCTGAACTGTTTGAGCCACAAAGGATGGAGACATGCCCATCCCAAACAAAGGAATCTTGGCAGCCCTCTACCCTTTAGCAACAAGTAGGAGGCAATCTGGCTTTAATCAAGACTCTCCTAATAACACACAACAGAACACAGCGCATGTCTGTTAAGATAGAGCTGCCTCCAGGATAAAGATGGCGCTGACCACTGCCACTACATCATCATCATCAGTGTAGACAGATGTTCTAGATAGACACCCCTGCATGAAAACCAGTGCTTGGAGTGTCACACTAGGATCTGGGCGATCCATATTTGAATCCCTTCTCTGCCACTGGAGCTTGCTGGGTGATCTCGACTCCCCCCCCCCCCCAATTCCAACCTATTTCACAGGGGTGTAGTTGGAAGGATAAAACGAAGGAGGCCGTAAGCCACTTTGGGTCCCCACGGGGGAGTGGGGTATAAAGTCATGAAGACCAAGGCTGGCAACACACAGTATGCAAGCTTTCAATTCTTCCAGAATTCTTCATCAGCCTGGATGTTAACATACAAAAAAGGAGGGGTGCAACAGACCATTTAGGTTCCGCCTCTCCCTAAGAGCAGCAAATGGGAGCTGATGGAATGTCAGAGAGACAGTCGAAAACAGCAGGAAAGGCAGTGGATGGGAACAGCTGGGTAGTGGAGAGTGTTTCTAGCTGAGTGAAGCTGTGGCAAAGCACAGCTTAAAGCTGACTGGGGGGGGGGGGAGATCCCAAATAGTGAAATAGGGAAGCAGTTCAAAAGTTCAGTGGAGAAGAAACTTTGTAACTTCTACCTGACTTCCTTCAGTGTTACCTTCAACCCATAAATAAGAGTAAAATAAAATAAATAAAAGTTAACTCCTTGTTTAACCCTGGGGTTAATAAAATGTCTTTTAGGACTTTCTCAGGAGGCCAAGGGCACCTGATTCCAACTCTGCCCCACCCTGCAATGCCTCTTAAGCCCACAGCGCTTACCAAACAGGAGCAGACAAAAAGGTCTCAAGATTATGGCCTAAAGCGTCTTTTTTTCTCCCCCCCCCCTTAAAAAAGTATACAGCCTGATGAAGAATTTTGGAGAACTCGAAAGCTTGCAGTGTTTGGGGACATTTTGGTTGGTATTGGTATATGGTATTACATACAGTTTGACCTACCCATCAGATCATGACTGACCACAGAACTTAATGCTACAACAACACATCTCAGATGTCTAGGTTCAAATACTAAGCCCCTACATCTCTAAACTTCAACCCCCTCTTCCTGATAAGCAATAGGTTCAGGACAGACAAAAGGAAATACTACTTTACACAGTAGTGTAAATACTATTTTTCCTATTCAACCTGTATGCCGAAACAATGATGAGGAAGTTACAGCTAGAAGAATAAAAAATCAGGATAAAGATGGGAGGAAGGAATATCAACAATCTTTGGTATGTTGACAACACAACCCTCCTCTCAGAAACTAAAGAAGGCCTGAAATACCTGATCAAGAAAATCAGAGAAAAGTTTGGCCTCTTCCTAAACATCAAAAAGACCAAGTTCATTACCACCTAGAAGAAGAGAAACGTCAAAGTAACAGTTGACAACGAAGAGATCGAATGTGTGGAAGAATTCACTTTCTTAGGATTACAGATCAACCAAAACGGCAAATGCAGTCCAGAAATAAAACACTGAATCACACTGGGTTGCACAGCAATGATGAGCATGAATCGAATATGGAAGAGCAAGGACACCAGCCTAGCAACCAAATACAGATTAGCTTCTGCTATTGTGTTCCCCATAGCTACCTATGGCTGCGAAAGTTGGACCATGAAGAAGCAAGACAAGAGAAAAATCAACTCATTTGAGCTTTGGTGCTGGAGAAGGCTCCTGTGCATTCCTTGGACACCAAAGGTGACAAGCAAACAAGTACTGGAGCGCACAAAACCAGACATGTCATTGGAAGGAAAATCATAAAACTGTGACTGACTTATTTTGGCCATGTCATGCAGAAGAACTCACTAGAAAAAGCAATTATGCTCGGGTTGGTTAGTGGCAAAAGGAAACTGGGCCACCAAAGAACACAGTGGCTAGACACCATAAAAGTCAACACCAGCCTGAGCATGGAATGACTCAAAGAAACAGTACAAGATCAGAAAATGTGGAGAGAGCTGGCCCATAGAATCGCCAAGAATTGGACGCGACTGAATGGCTAACAACAACTTTACACAGAGAGTGATTAAAATGTGGAATTCGCTGACAGAGGATGTAGCAATGGCCACATGAATAAACAGCTTTAAAAGGGGATTAGATAGATTCACGGAGGACAAGTCTATCAATGGCTACTAGCCATGATCACTGAGGGGAACCTCCACATTCAAAGGCACTAAATGTCTGAATCCCAGAGCCAGGAGGCAACAACAGAGGAAGGCCTTGGCCTCTATGCACAGAGGAACTGTTTGGCCACTGTGTGAGACAGGATGCTGGACTAGATGGTCCACTGGTCTGATCCAGCAGGGCTCTTATGTTCTTAATATTAGAAAAGGGCAATAGTATCCCTCAATAACAAAAAGGATACTTCAGATATTATGTATACAATGCACTCCGACCTGGATAGCTCATGCAAGCCCAATTTTGTCAGATCTTGGAAACTGAGCAGGGCCGACCCTGGCAAGTAATTGGAAGGGAGACCTCCAAGGAATACCAGGGCTTGGAACACAGAGTAAGGCTATCAAGCCACCTCTGTGTTCCAAGCCCTGGTATTCCTTGGAGGTCTCCCTTCCAATTACTCTGAAAACATCCAGACCCCACTAGGGGTTGCCAGACGTCGCCATGACTTCCAGGCATACAATCACACACACACACACACACACACACACAACTCACACACACACAAAAAAAATACTAAATGTACAATGCAAAAGGAACAAGTGTATTTCAGACTAATTTTATTCTACAATATTTCTAGCCTGCCTTTCTCAAAAATACCCAATATTGTTTTAGAATCTATAAAACACTTCAAATCAGCACCCTATTCTTTTTTAAAAAATACCTTTTTAAAAAGTTTTGTTTTTCAGACTCTGGAGAAAGACAAAAGCACAGGGGCTTCCCTAACTTCCTCTGAAAGTTGTTCCACCAGGCAAGATCCACATCCCTGAAGAGGCCCAAGTGTGGATCGTGACAGATCTCACCTATCCACAGGAAAGAGATCTCCAAAAAGTCCTATTCAGATGAATAAAGGGAGAGGTAGTCTGGCAGATATGTGGGTCCTAGGTAATAACCAAATCCTTGAATGGAACCGAGAGACTAACTGGCATGCAGTGAAATGATTGCAAAATGGGCGTAACATGTTAATTCCGCGTTATTTCTGGTTAAGAATCAGGTTACAACATTTTGCACAAGCCGAAGGTTCTGAACAGTTGTAGTCCCCATGTAGAGTATGTTACAGCAGCCTAGACTCTCCAGGTTATTGTGGAATGGATCCACATGGCCAGATCAGATGTGTTAAGCAATCCAATCTCTGTGCCAGATCAAAACAGAGAAAGGCATTTTTCCTTGGCTGAACTCTCCTGTTGGTACTGGACCAAGTAAAATCTCCAAGGTGCCTCACTGAGTCGGCGGTACCCTATCGAATGTGGGAAGCACATTACCACCCAATGCTTCAGTTTTACCAACCAGCATCACCTACATCTCATCAGGATTCAGTTCCAAACTTGTTCACCTCTAGCAACTTGAGCGCAGCAAGCAAGTGCTAGCTCAGGACAGTCCCAGGAGCATCAGAAATGCATAGTTGGGGTGTCGTCAACACAGTGATGATCCTCCAACGCCAAAACCATGCTTGAACTCTCCCAGGGGCCTTAACATACAGAGTTAAAAGGCATGGGTGATAAAACTGAATCCTGTAGGAATCTCACAGGACAAATCCCACATTGTCAATGTCTGGTACATATCTAAATATTTCATCTATCTTGCAGTGGTTTGACCACAGGAAGCGCTAGCTCAGGACACTCACCACTGCATGAACAAAGAACATTTCTATAACTAGCCCAAGCTCAGCATGGCTTACCTCCCACTTACAAATCTGAGTAATAGCCTGCTCTAGGATTATGGCAATCCCACAGCCAGAAACTGGTTTCCCACATCACATACAGCTGCAGACAAAACGAACAGCACTTTCCCAATTTCACATTAAACAGCCATATATAAAAGGAAAGGACAAAGGCTGAAAGATCAGTGTGGTGCATTACAAGCCAAAGCTGTTATCACAGGATGGCACAGCCAGAAACCAGGTTGCTAAACCCCTGTCTGCTCAAGAGCAGCCTTCACATGGGTCTGTCTGGCAAAGCCCAAACACCTTCATTGGATTTTTTCAACGTGTCAAGGTGCTGTTTTGCTGACCTTTGGTTCCCAGTACAGAACCCAGAGTCCTCCTGACTAGTTACAGATTTCACACTTGCTGCTCTGTCTCTCAGATTTCATGACGGAGAAAACAAGAAAGGGTAACGTTGAGGCTCAGCATGCAGATGTTACGATCCAGAGCCATATACATACTCTGTAAGCTTCCTTGCCTCCCTTTGCTTACAGCCTCTCCATCCCAGGATTACCAAGCGGTAGCTGAAAAGCTATAAGAGATTTTTGTCTGGCTCGTTGGCAGCCCCCACCAACATGGAAATTTACATACAAAGGAGGCAAAACATCACTCAAAGTCTTTTTGCCCCTTGCAAGAAAGTGACTGCAAGGAGTACACGGCAGTGTATGCCCCCTTTCTCCATTTAATCATCACAAAAACCCTGGGAAGATAGGCAAGGCTGAATGCATGCAACAGGCTCAAGACCACCCAGTGAGCTTCCATGGCAGAGTGGAGATTCAGACCCAAGATTCCTAGATACTATCCGGGGTGTCGAATTCATTTGTTACAAGTGTCACTTTGTCGGGCTGCCCTAAATGTAATGCCAGATACCGGAGATATAAACTTTATAAAGTTTCTCTCCGGCACAGACAAATTCAATTAATGATATTATTTTTTACTCAAAACACAAACATGCTTCAAAGACAATTGATTCTGATTGATTTTGAGACCTTCCAGGACCTCGTCAAATGATGGATGCACAGATAAGTGTAAATACCTGGTTTGAGTATTATACAAAAATCTATGAAGCCACCCCATTTATGTCAGAATCAGCAGAAACGGGAGAATGGGCTGCTGTTAATAAATTACAACCATTACCAGAGTGGCCTTCAGTGACAGAATCTGAAATTGGAATGCTTATTAAACCTTTGGCCTCAGGTAAATCACCCAGAGAGGACTTGATTCCTTCAGATTTAATAAAAACCTTTCCCAGGTGGTGGACCCCAATACTCACTAAATTATTTAACCAAATAAATAACATGGGCATATTCCCAATAGGGTGGAAAACCAGTATAGTAGTCCCCATACATAAAAAGCGGGACAAAACAGACCCAGAAAACTATCACCCCATAAGCCTCTTTGATACAGCATCCAAACTGTATGGGAAATATCTTCTGCAAAAACTGGAGGACTGGATTGCTGATAACAACATCATATATCCCCAACAGGCAGGATTTAGAAAGGGCCAGGGGACAATTGACCATTGCCATACTCTTTATTATTATTATTATTATTATTATTACATTCGGTTTCTATACCGCTCAGACCCGAAGGTCTCAGAGCGGTTTACAGATATGTTGCAAGTGCAAGTTAATTCCCTAGACTATGGCCACATATGTTACAGGGGGTGGGGCTGCCTACCGGCACCCAGGTGGTGGGTTAGCTGTTCCCCGGCTCTCTTCCTCTGGCGGTCCACTGGGGTCGGCATCCCATTCTTTTTGCTGTCTAAGGCTGGCTCACTTGGCTATAAAAGGTCCAACTAAAGCCTTATACGCTGTGTTCGTTGATTTGGCCACAGCTTTGGATTCAATTGATAGAAACCGACTCTGGGACAAGCTGATGAAAACAAATATTGATAAAAGACTGTTGTTCCTTATTCGTGAGCTACATACAGACACATATGCAAAAAATTGGGTAGGTACCTCAGGTTCAATGACCAGCAAAATACCAACTTGCAAAGGAGTCAAGCAGGGCTGTGTGTTAGCTCCTGTACTTTTTAACTTATATATAAAAGATACTGTAAGCAAGACTAACCGGCCCTGAACGTGTCCCACCAACATTAGGTCAACAAAAAGTATCAATATTACTGTATGCAGATTATATGGTTCTAGTTTCTCTAACCAGGATTGGATTAAAGAGGCTTTTGGATAATTTGGGGGACTACTGTACAGAAGAAAAGCTTACCATCAACTACTCAAAAACTAAAGTAATGGTCTTTTGAAAAAAGCCTAAAAAGCATTCTTGCAGTATACAAGGTACTCCAATAGAACATAGTAAAAATTACAAATATTTGGGTCTAATATTCAGTGAAGCCTTGAGCTGGAATGCCCACATTGCCTCCATAAAATCTTTGGCAAATAAGATCATTGGTGTGGTACTGAGATTCTATTATAACAAGGGAGGTCTATTAATAGATTCAGCCCTTAAACTTTTTGTCAGCAAAGTAATCTCGCATATACGATATGATATAGAACTTCGGGGTTGAAAGAACAAACGCTTTCTAGCTTGGAGGTAATCCAAAACCTTTTTTTAAGGCATATCTTGGTACTTCCAAAAGGGACACCAGCAGCCCTATTAAGGTCACAACTTGGCCTCCCCTCAATTACGGCTCACACTCATCTAGCTGTATTAAAATCATGGAAGAAATACCAATTGATGCAAACTAAATCTCTTGGTAAACTTAGCTACTGTTTGTCATTAAGCAAAGATAAAAAATTGCTCTGATTTTGTTCATAACATTATTTCCCATTATACAATTCCAGACGATTTACTGCGATCTTTAGAAAACACCCGCAATTTGAGGCAATGGGTGTTTAATGGAGATGCCATAATAGATTATTCTTTAATCATTCAGTCAAAATCTGCTCCCTGGTATAAAGACATAAAGATCATTTAAGAGCTGCATACCTGGAAAACATTACCGCATACAAGCTTAGATCAGCATTTACAGCATTGCATTTCCAGACTATGCCAACAGAATTACTCCTGGGACAATATTTAAAAATACCCCAGGAACAGCGTATTTGTATCTGTAAAACTTCTGTGGAGGATCTTTTTCATTATGTCGTGGTCTGCCCATTGTACTGTGAACCGAGGTGTAAATTCTTGACTGCAATAATAGATCAATTGCAATTTTTTTCTGACATCAATAAATTAATATTTCTGCTGTCAGATGCAGACCCTACAGTTTCCTATAGTGTAGCACTCTTTGCCTTAGCGGCTAGTAAAATCAGGACCAAGAACATAGAAAAATGAAATTGAACTGTAAAACAGCAATGAAAAATGGCAATGTTTGAGGCCATGTATGTGTTTCTGGAGATGGGAATCCATATTTAAGATTTCAATTAATTTAAATACTGAATGCGCAGATTTCTAGAGGTTGTAATAATTTAAATTTGAATTCCAGTGCTGTAAGTTGTCTAATTTGTACATTGTTTTAAATTGTAATGGCTAATGGCTACACAATAAATTTTACTATCTATCACAAGGTATAGATAGGAACTCTCAGTCTGGGGCAAGGGATGCTCTGTATTCTTGGTGCTGGGGGGGGGAGGCAACAGTAGGAGGGCTTCTAGTGTCCTGGCCTCACTGCTGGACCTCCTGATGGCACCTAGTATTTTTGGCCACTGTGTGACAGAGCGTTGGACTAGATGGGCCATTGGCCTGATCCAACATTGGCTTCTCTTATGTTCTTATGATTGACATCCCTGTCCTAGTCTGACTCCTTAGCTACAACACCGCTCTGGCTGCTCCGTGTACCACCATCCTAGCTTATTAGCAGTTGAAGAAGATCACTTTCCCATTTAAGAATGCAGAAGGGGAACCAAGAAGCACAGCTTGCTGGAAGCCTGCATCTTCACAGGGCGACTTTTGGCCGACAGGAACGGCAGCATGTCTGGGAACATACGTGCCCAACCAGTCAGGATTCTTTATAAACAAGCACTCTAAATCCCTCAGCTCATCATTGCACACGCCTGCTGTTTTGGGGCTCAGGCATGAGATCCCTGAACTTTCAGAACCTCTGCAGATAACGTTAACGGCAGGTACACATTTTTATTGCTGTGTGTTGTCTTACATAATGGGGACTGATGCAAGAGTGAACAGGTATGCAAAAGCTGAAAGGTCGGAGCTCCACGCTGTCTCTTTGCTGAGACAAGGAACTTCTAGAGGAGACTCCAGCCACAGTGGATGGCAGAAGGCGGCGGGGGGGGGGGAGAACAGGTCAGAGTCTGACTGGGGGAGAGGAATCAGTCTCAAGTAACCATGCACTTCTCTGATTTATTTTAGGGATCTCCCACAGATGAAGACTCTATTTGCCTTCACAGAAGTGAATGTGGAGTCTCTCTTCTACAATTTCTGTATAAGAACGAGTCAATCAATTTCACTTGGAGAAACCCTAGGCATGCTTACTCAGAAGGAAGTCCCAGATTCTTCAATGGGACTTTCAGTTTGTGTTGAACTGCAGAACTGATCAGCTTGGAATCCGATATACTTGAGAAAGGCCATGCTGGATTTGATCATTGTGACGTCCTCCTTATTAGGGAGGACTGGTTTCCCTTTAAAAGTGTTCTTTTTATTCTGTTTATCTGGGTATAGATGGCTGCCACCAGGAAATTTTAAGGATTTCCAAACCTTTATACTTTTACTTCTGCTCTTACTGGTTAGGTAGACCGAATTCAAGGCTTACGAGGAACTATGTGGTCCTGAGGAAGTATTTATTTCAGATCTGGTATACTTGAATAAAAGAGGATTTATTGAAATAATTCATAAATAAAAGGGTAGAACAATGTATTAATGTGTAAATAATGAACAATTGCTTGGTGTATCACACACAATCTGCTCCCTTACTGACAGGGATCTTTCAGGTAACTTTGTAACACTTTAACTCAAGGTCATATATGTTCACTGTTTCTCTCCAGGACATACAGCCTTTCCTATAACACACAGAACAAACTAAAACTTATCAACTGTCAAACCTGTAACTGTAAAACCTGACTGACATACATACTCATCCACTCATTTTCACTTCCAAAACCCCTCCCCCTCTCTGTCAACCACCAATCATACCACGCCTCTCTCAACCACTCTAGTCTATCTACCACCGTCATGCAACCAAACTTTTAAAGAGACACGCAGACACAAAAAACAAGGAATCATTACAATCATAAACAGGGATTTTCCAGGGAGCGAATCCTATAATGAGTGTGGTATGCCATCTGACTCTCTGAACAAGCCATGAATGTGACAAATTCTGATGCAGCTTCATGCGTACCCTTCTACAAACGAGACACCAAAGAAACACGAATACTCCAAAATATACAAATCGGGCATTAAGCAAAGCTGCCTTTTGATCAGCGGCTGCAGTGGTACTCCCTCCTCACAGCTTAGGGGGCCAGGACATCATCAGGAACTCAAAACCTCACACACAGTTACATGTCATTAAGCTGCAATAAAAGGTATTATGAAGATGGTGCTCTGATTTCTGTAATAATCTATGCCTCTGTAACCTCTGGGGTCAACTATTACAACCTGTGCTAAAATTCAAAAGGTGCTACAATCAACTTGCATACAAGTATCACAAGATGGGAGCAGAGGCCACCAATTCCATGTTTGCCTGTCAGCCCTTCACAGCATAGGACTTCTGTAACTCAGATTGCCTCTCCCCGTAGGAGTCCCTTGGCTAGTTGAGACAGACTACTGTGGCTTTACTCCACGTTGTTCTGTATCAGGAAACGAGACTACTGTGACTTTACTCCACATTGTTCTGTATTAGGAGATGACAACATCTGAAACTAAGGGCCTAACTATTCATGATGTTTCCCATCCCCGCCCTTTCAATCCACCCACGTTTGCAAGCACCCTGTGGGAAATACAATTGCCAGATGCATGGGGCCCTGTGTGGATTGGTACTGTGACATGTGGGGAAAGGGTGCTTATGGCTTCCCTCTATGCCATTTTCCTAACCTGAGATGACTCGAAGGGATGCAATTTGCCACACTTGGGGAACCTTCAGGAAGGCAAACAGCAGCCCTTTCAAGTTGGGGAAACGGCACAGGGAGGTGGAAGCTCAATGTCCTTGCCTGCTATATTCCTGATCTGAATTGGGCCCTATACATTTAGGAATACAAACATACCCCCAACTGACAATCTGTGTAAAAGAAACAGTCCCAACCACTGTGTATCATGTAGTTAGGCCCTCTGCATGTTTACGCAGTCTGTATTGTGTACCAAAAGACCCACATACAACCCCCAGGAAATTCTCCTCAGATCTCTCATGCTCCCAGCTGGCTACCAGACTTATGACTTGGATCCAAAAGCGCATTTCCAGATTTCTGCCCAAAGAGCACAGCTTTCTCACCCCTTTCTCACCCCCTGCTGCAGCCAAAAAAAAAGCACTCCCTGAAGTAGAGGGGCACTTTGGGCTGCAGAGCGGGGCCGGAGGCAAGAAAGTGGTGCTCTGCAAGCGGAAATCTTCCCATCCATGGAAACTCTCACACTGGCTCCAAGCCATTCTTCTATTGTACACCCTTCCTGTTTCTACTGACAAAGAGGATATAAATTTGCTTTCAATTGTTTAAAGAATTAAAACCAAGATATTTCAAAATGCTGAATTCTACAACCAATACAAAGTTACCATGATCTCACTGTGGACTGAACTTAGAGGCATCCTGATTCTCAGATGACAGACTCTACCATTCTGCTACTTTATCGCAGAATCTCCTTGGCCTGAATCTACTGTTGCTTATTTACTGGGACCCATGAACCTCAAGCAGGACTCCAAAGCTCTCACGTCCCCCACAAGAAGTTAAGCAAGAAGTCAAAAGATGTCTTCCATCACCAGAGAAGGGCTTATCAAAACAAGGAGTTTGGAGGCAGTGTACATACAAAGGGCATCATCAAGAGGATCTTGGCTTAGAAAGGGATGATAATAAGGCTGGACATCCTGCCTTAGGGATAAAGCTTCAGTCACTCCGGATTTATGCCCCACTGACACAGGAAAAGCAGCTTCCCAGAAGTCTTTCTGCTTTCCCCAACGCCACCAAGTAAAAGAGCTAAGGGTCTGGATGTTGTGCATAGCTATCATCCTTCAGCTGCTGTGTCCAACTTTATTCTGGCTCCATGTGCAACATTTGCTGCTCCAGCTATTCTCTGAGCCAAGAACTGACCTACATTAAAAAGCCCGGCCCTCTTCAGTGCTGTAAAACCAATCATGCTGGGATGTTGGCGGTGAAGCCCCAGCATGCTGCAAATGTCTCTGACCTGCAGCACAGATGGGACCAGAGAACAATTTTAATAATCTCTCTGATAACCAAAGGTGCTTACACATGAATGATGGCACCTCCAGACTGCTGCTGTCTGAACAATGTGCTATGCAGGCAGAATGTCAACAGGCTTTCAAAAAAAAATAAAAATAGGAAAGTGACCCCACAGAACATAGTCAAGGGACAGCTGACATCAGTTACAGAAGGCAAGAGGAAGAGCACAACCTTTTTGGGGTGGAAGGCTGGGGTCACAGTAGTTCCGCAAGCTCCAGGAGTGTCAAGATGGCCTGGATCAGCAAATACCCAGGCTATCAAACACACTGAGCTTGTTTGAGAGAAAACCACACCCCACCCAGCAGACAGCTGCCTCCTGCAAGGAAGCAGCAATGTTATGGATGTTAATTAGTTCAGCGATACCTCAATAATGACCTATTCTATCAGGGTATCTTGTTCCATCCTGCAACAAGTGTTGTGTTAATCCTGCTTTGCCTAACTGTTGGGAGCGGTCTTTACTCATTCTGAATGGACTGATTACTCTTTTGATTGGATCTTGTTTTAAACTGGCTTCCCTTTGTAACACCGTCCTCTCTACCTTCCCATCTTTCTGTTGTGTAGATAAATCAGAGGTCTCCAACCTTGTTGAGCCACAAAGGACTCTTCGTATTTTGACAAAGTATAGTGAGTGTCACAGCAAAATGGCAGCCACAGGGAGATCAAATCACAGTGTCTGCCAACAGGGCGGAGGCCGTGGCAAAATGGCTGCCGTTGGGGTCAGGATCAGGTGTTTTGTTTCCAGTTTCCAAAGAAAGGAGAAGGTTCCCTACCCACACAGCCAAAGGGAGAAATTGCCAAACTCAGAAACATAAGAAAATCAATAGCCAAATTGAAGGTGCACAGCTGTGGCACACCTGCTCAGTGCTTTGCTAGTCAGCCAGCTGGAAGCCTGGAACTTTTTTCCCTGTTCCATTTAAGATAGTTTGAAATTTTTCCTCAAAGTTCAAAAAGTGAGCGGGCATCAAATAACAAAATGGCTCAGTGGCTGAACATCTGCCTGACATGCAGAAGGTCCCAGTTTCAACCCCAGTACCTCCAGCTAAAAGGATCAGGGAATCTCCAGCTAAAAAAAATCAAGCAATCAGCCATGTGAAAGATCTCTGTCTGAGACCCCGGGGAACCGCTTCCACTCCCACTAGATAATACTGATGCTGATAGGGGTCTGATTCACTGTAAGGCAGCTTCAAAGGTCACCACACTGGTGATCACCAATATAAAGGGATCGACCTAATTACGTACACTACATGCATCTGATGAAATGCACTGTAACTCACAAATGCTTATACTAGAAAAAAATTGTTAGTCTCTAAGGGGGTACATGAGTCCTGTTTTAAAACAGAGGAACGCACATTCATTACAGTTACCAAATGCAAACTCCCAAACTCCTCCTTCCTCAGAATCTATAACACTGACAAGTATCTGTATACAGAAAATATTGACTTGCTAAATCAACCTAACCAAGAACAAGAGGGTCTGAAGAGGGCTGAATATATTCCAGAAAGCACAGAACACTGAGAGTCAGTCAAAGGAAAATAAGGGGGTAAAAATTAGTGTGTTCAAACTCCTCAAACTGGAGAACTCTAGAGTAGGAAATTTCAAGTTCAACCTTTTCCTCCTCACGATTTCTCAAGGGCACCAGCTTGTGTCATTCTATGCTGGAGGCACTCATTCAGCCGCAGCATGACGAAGCGGAAGGAAATAGAACAGATGAACACCTTCACCTTATGAACGAGTGCCAAGTGACGTACACGGACAAAGCACTGGCATATCTGAAGAAGCCCTGCAGACAACTGTTAAGATGCAACACAGATGCTTGCTGGCTGCTGAACAGTCTGGGAGGGAAGGAGGGAAAGGGCTCCACTTGGGAGATCAGCACCAGAAGGCTCAGCACCAGAAAGCAAATGGGAACCAGGAACGAATGCTTGGGGCTAAGGGCATGTTCATTCAAGTACTTAGGAGACAAAAGAGGAGGAAGGAGAATACTTTGGTCAGATCTGTTTGATTCTTTTGAGTAACAGGCCTGTGAAAAGTACGAATTTGAGATGGATAAACCAGAAGGGAATATTTTCAGCAGCCCTGAGGTAAACAGAATAGAAATTCAGATACAGATATTTCAAAATACAGAGCAGGTTCTCAGTATTTTCAGGAGCCATTGGCTTGAATCCTGCCTAGATTTTCACAACGTAATTTTTGCAAATTCCTCCCTCCCAAAGGAAACATCAGATTTACCCAAAACTATTATTGAAGGGCCCCCATCCCCAAGGAACAGCATTTGGGGCTGATGTGGGAATAATCCAAATCTTCCACCCTTCTTGCTCACCTGCAGAAATCTAGACAAGATCCAACCCAGTATTTCTGAAGGAGGTCATATGTCACCACCCACAACATTGGGAAAAACAGTCAAGTGGTCCTGGAAGAAAAGTTTAGGCTGCTATGTTGGAGGCCTGAAGGTAACATCCATAAAAAACGCTATCCATCCCATGTACAGGACTAGCTATGCAGGCAGAGCTGAGGCATTTCAGAATTTGGATGACATTGCAGTATCAGAAAGAAGGGCTTAGATTTGTTATGAAATATGGAACAAAAGAGATGGGCTCTAACATAAATTACAATGGAACCAGACTGCTGACACTTCAAATTAAAAAAGGACACTTCAAAGGAGATTTGCCAGACCAGCTGATCATTGTGGAAGGATAAAGTGGGCAGTATGTGTGCCTGAACCATGCAGTCCACAGAGATGCAGGTGTGTGCCTACAGAGTTATTGTCACTTCCATGTTATGACGTAATTTCCCACCCCTACTTTCTCCCACTGCGACAATCAGCATTAGCAGGCAAGTGAGTGGATTAGCAGGCAAACACACTCTGGGGGGACAGATGGCAACTCTACTTTCAAGAAAAAGTCAACAGGAGATAAGGACCACCCAATACAGAGAATGTTATTCCTAAAGGACAATAGCATACATCAAGATCACTGTACTCTGTTGAGCTTGTGAGCAGTTTTCAAATTTTAAGAGAGAGTAGTGGGCACCACCACAAAATGGCTGCCATGGAAGACAGGGCTCAATCACAAGATAGATGCCATGGGAAGGCGATCACAAAGTGTTTGGAGGTTCTGTTTGAGATGTCCTTCTATGATGGAGGCTTTTTGTTGTTCTTCAGTCACACAGTCGAGTCCGACTCTTCGCGACCCCATGAACCAGATCACGCCAGGCCTTCCGGTCTTCCGCCGTCCTCTGAAGTTGGCTCAATTTCATGTTCATTGCATCTATGACACTGTCTAACCATCTCATCCTTTGCCGTCCCCGTCTTCTTTGACCTTCAATCTTTCCCAGCATCAGGGTCTTCTCCAGTGAGTGCTCCCTTCTCATTTGGTGACCAAAGTATTTGAGCTTCAGTTTCATTATCTGGCCTTCCAGGGAACAGTCAGGGTTGATTTCTTTTAGGATTGACTGATTGGATCTTCTTGCAGTCCAAGGGACTCTCAAGAGTCTTCTCCAGCACCATAGTTCAAAATAATCTATTCTTCGGCGCTCGGCCTTCCTTATAGTCCAACTCTCACAGCCATACATGACTACTGGGAATACCATTGCTTTGACCATGCGGACTTTTGTTGGCAGGGTGATGTCTCTACTTTTCATCATGCTGTTTAGGTTCGCCATCGCTTTCCTCCCAAGGAGCAGGCGTCTTTTAATTTCATGGCTGCCGTCACAGTCTGCGGTGATCTGGGATCCCAGGAACGTGAAGTCTGCCACTACTTCCATGACTTCTCCTTCTATTTAGCCTTTTGATACTGTCCATGGGGTTTTCTTGGCAAAGATACTGGAGTGGGTTGCCATTTCCTTCTCCAGTGGATCACACTTGGTCTGAGTTCTCTGCTGTGGCCTGTCCGTCCTGGGTGGCCGTCCCTCATCGAACCACACAAGCCCCCTCACCACGCCAAGGCAGTGATCCATGAGGGAGATGATGGAGGCTACTATTTCCAAATTGGCACTCTCTGGGGACCCAGAGAGAATGCTTTGTGGAGTCTTCTGAAGCACCTTGTGTTCCAAGGGATAGAGGAAAGCCCAAGACAACCCCTTTTCTTTGGGGAAGAAGCAAGCACACACCAGGGAACATATCAGTTAGTTATACCTATGAGTGCAAATGTTCCAGTTCATCTAAATGGGAAAAAGTAACAGACACAGAGAAGGAAGTGACAGTCACTTAGGAGACCAAAGGCTCGTACAAAGAGCACCTGGAGAAAAAGATGTAAAGATGAATACTTGCTAATTTTAGCAGTCTCTAAACCAAATTTGGGGGCAAGGATAAAGTTCTTGACACCTAGAACTCAACTGTATTGGTAATTTCAGAAACCTGGCAGAATGGAGAAAATCAGTGGGATATAATCCCTAAATATAAACTCTACAGAAAGGGTAAGTAGGTATGCTTTGGAGATGGTATTCCTCTGTTTTTCAAGAAAGAGTCCAATAAACTAGAAAAATCAGAGAAACATACCCTACCACTAAACTAATGTGAGCATCAGGCCTCTAAAGCATCTTAGGACTGGGGAGATATTACTGTCCCTCCTGATCCAAACTTAGAATGACCTCGAAATAACAAAAAAGTCAAGGAGGCAGCCAAATGAGGACATATTATAACAACTTAGGAGCTGTGGTGGCTCAAGTGGTTAAGATGCTGAACTGCAGGCTGTGGAAAATCGGTAGTTCAGCGGTTCGAGACCCGGGTGCCGCATGATGGAGCGAGCTCCCATCTCTAGTTCCAGCTCCTGCCAACCTAGCAGTTCGAAAGCAAGAAACTGCAAGTAGATACCACTTCGGTGGGAAGGTAACAGCGTTCCGTGAGCCTTGGTGTTTAGTCATGCCGGCCACATGACCATGGAAACGTCTTCGGACAGCGCTGCCTCTTCGGCTTTGAAACGGAGATGAGCACCGCAACCCTAGAGTCGGATTCAACTGGCTTTCGAGCAAGGGAACCTTTACCTTTTTATAACAACTTACCCCCCACATTGTGGAAAATACATGTTCAAGTTGTGACAACATTTTTAGACATTATATATGACCGTGCCCTGGAAAATATTGTGTACATTCTAGAACAATACTAGACTTACTTCAGCCTTGCATAACCCACTTTAAAAACACACTTTAAAATCTTCATGGTCTACTGAAATATTGCAGTTTTAAAACAATGCATATTTAATAAAAACATTTATTTCACTGCAAAAGCTGCCCTGGATTAACCATTAAGCAAAATAAGCATATGCTTAGGGCACTAAGGGAAGGGGGGGGCACCACAGAGTTTTTTCCCTTAGCTAGCATACCCATAACTCTTTCACTGCCACACTCGACTTTGAAAGATATGAAGCACTCTCAAAGGAAATACTACCGACGTTGATTACAGTGCAGTACAAACTTGCAAACAATTCAGAAAGGAGGTACCCAGTGATAGAAATGCACCCGAAGTAGATCTGAATGCCAGAGATACATTTCGTACCACCACAATTGTTGACAAACTAGAAACCCAGATGAGAAGAAGAGGAGAGGTGTACAAAGAAATAGCAGACAGATGTTCTTTTCTAAGTGATGTGGCAAATAATGTCACTTCATCTACTGAAACTGAAAGGTACTCTCAGTGTTCCCAAAACCTAATTGATGCTTACCCAGAGGACTTGGACACTAATCTCTTTGCTGAGCTTCAGCAGTTTTACACGTATGTGCACCATAAATTCAGAGCAACAAAAGATGTAAAAAGCAGATTCAGTCACGCTGAACTTTATAAAATAATTTTCGAAGACAAAATTGAATGTGCGTTTCCAAGTGTAGATGTTGCCTTGCGTATATTTTTAACATTAATGGTCACAAATTGCACAGCTGAACGTGCATTTTCTCAGCTCAAGCACATTAAAAACCCCAATGGAACAGCCATGAGACAAGACAAGCTGGATGCCTTGTCTTTGCTAAGTATAGAAGCAGATTTGTTATGCCACATTAGTTTTGAGGACTTGATCAAAGACTTTGCAATTTAAAAAGGAGAAAACTTTTTAAAATATAAATAAAATTATAAGTAGGCAACAATAAGCATTTTGTTACATCCTTTGATCCATATACATTGAAATGCTATATATCTTCGAGGTTAGAAAGCAATGAAATTAAATATTTTTGTTTCGTACAAATAATATTTCTACATTAAAACTTTTTTTTAATTGCCCAACCGACATCGATTTCTGTAGAAAGAGGATTTTCAAAATTGAAAAGTATGCTCTCAAGATCACGTAATTTCAGTAGAGATAATACCAGATCATATTTTGCTAATATTGCTTACTGCTATTTTGTGTTAAAAAATAAAAGTTTATAATTAATATAGTTGTGAGGTCTGGCCTGGAAGAAAACTGACTTTTTAATCTCTTATTTCACCTTCAGCACTTACTGAGTCTTAATGTCTTGTCAGCTAAGCAATGGAAGGGCCGAGGGGCACCATTGCTGGGATGTGCTTTGGGAATCAGTTGGCCTTAATCCAGCCCTGGCAAAGGCATTAGGCAAAAAACTGATCTGCATTAAGCAATCCTGAGTGTTTGCAAATTGGAAAGTACATTCAAGTTGCAGCTGGCTTATGGTGACCCTGTATGGTTTTCAATGCAAGAGAAAAATAAGTGGTTTGCCATTGCCTGCCTCTGCATAGCAATCCTGGTTTCTCCATTCAAGTACTCCTTAGTGGTTTCTCCATTCAAATACTAACCAGGGCCAACCCTGCCTAGCTTCCAAGATATGGTAGCCTGGACAATCTTGCTTAAAGTCATCAGACGTGCCACACTGAAGCAGATCAAGGCCCGCCTGGTCTACAAGAATACCAGCAGCCTTGCTGGCTTACCAGAAATTGGTCAGACCACTCTTAGTCTAGAGCAGAAACACAGCCACACGTGTGGCCCTGCTGTGAATAGAAACCTCTGCTGAGCGCATCAAAAATACACATGATGGCTATTCTCGTAGGGCATGGCAGCACTAACTCAGCAGTAAGGGAGTTATAGACCACAAGAGCCAAAGGGAAGGATGCTGGTTTTCGTGTTCGAATGATTGCATCTCTGCACCTGTGAGAGTACAGACAGAGGTAGCATATCAGCAGAAGGGCAAATAGTCCTGGACCTATCACTCAGTATGGACCCCACGCATCAACTGATTACCCCTGTTTAACCTATAATCTACTGCAGCTCTATGAAACATTAAAACTAATCCAAACATTTCCTTCCCCCGCTGTTTACTCCCTGAGGAACTGAATGTTTTCTCCTCCACTGTCAGTATAACTCAACACTAGCTCCTCCTGGGTAGGAAGGAACCTTTGAAACCCACCTCTAATGCCAACTTGGCACCCCAGGGCTAGCCGCTCCTCTTTCACACCTCTCCGTGTTCTCCCTACTAAGCGGATAACGGCAGCCACTACCAAACTCCAAATCCCTGCAAATATGCTGGAGTCTGCAGATGGAACTCTGGACTCACCTTTAGCACACAAAGCCATGCTGGGAAGGATGAACTCCCTAGCCCTCTCCCCAGAGAAGGATACCAAGAACCTCTCTGCTTGCCAACCCTCTCATATCATGCACAAGCTGTGTGGGTGGCAGTCTCTGGGCAGAGATGTGTCTACAAATAAAGATGTCACTTGCTGTATCACCATCTGAGAACCTACGCCAAGCACTCTGAAACTGAGCCACTTGGCATCAGGTGTCAAAATATAGCTCTTTGGAAGCATTCAGGAAGACTCAAGCTTGCTGCTCCCTGCAACACAGCAGAATCCTTATTTAAACTATAGGCCAGCCCAGGATAACATCCCAAGCAGGTCAAACAGAGGCTATTCCCTCACGGATGAAGGTGATAGCATAGCACTAGAGATCAAGTAAGTAAGCCCACCAACTTTTACAAGCAAGTACAGCTCAGGTGCACTCCCATTCAGCTTGAATGCCCAATTCTGTGTCATAATTGCTGCCTTGTGTTCCCAGTGCCGTGACAAGTTTTCACAAATCAAAGTCCCTACCTGGTTTCCCAGAATTAAGAGACCCAAATGTGGATTCTGGCTAAGCAAACAAGGAAAAACAGCACAGCCTAAAAAGAAATAAATAATCATCTGGAATCTCTCAAAAATGGACAAAATACTAGTATTATTTGACATATTACTTGATTTGTTGTGACATAAGTGTTCACAGGGCAAAAACGGGATGCATCAGAATGGGAGTTGCTGTCTATGTATGTGGGTTGAGAGGGACTGATAATGCCTGTGTCCTGCTCTACCTTCTAAGAGCCCAGAGAAGCGCACATAGTTTTCCCCAGTAGTTTCCCACCCAGTAACTAAAATATGGCCAGATGACTGAGGGCATTATAGAAACCACACAACAAAGACAGTGCTCATAAAGAAGAATTCAGTCCAAAACCAGATGCGGAAGGGGGGCTAAAAAACTCCTGGAGGAAGAAAGCAATAGTGCAAGGCCAGAGAAGTAAATTACTGAGCTATTACCAATTCATTTACTGTAAATGCGGGTCTGTAAATGCTTGATCAATATAGCCACCAATGAGCAGGGGGAGGGAATCTGCTATTGGAAGTCAAGAGAGAAAACAAGAAGATATGCAGGGCTGATTCCCTCCTTTTACCTGGGGGTGTTTCTAATAAACATTTAAAGTTTTAATAGTTTACGGAGTTGTTTTTTTAGAACATAAAATTTACCTCCCCCAAAGGCAAGCATTGGTGTGATTATGCATGCTCTTGGGAAGGGCTTGGCTTTTGCCACTGTCCTTTAAACATTAATTTTAACAGTAAGACGGAGAACTTAGCTTAGTTAAAGTATATATTTGACTTTGTGTTTAAAAATGCACAAGGTAATACAGGAAGCAGCCCAAAGCCTGTCCTTGAAACATAAGCAGTTGCCAGGTCAGCCTAGATATCTGGCCCAGTACCTTTGAACTCACAGCTGAACTGACATATGATGCAACCATGGTTTCTCCTAGCTACTCTCTACTCTTTTCTTCCCCTCTCCCTATCTGCTGTAGGAAACAGCATGCAAGGTATGCCACCAAAAAAGGAAGAGGGGGATCAATAAAAGGACTGGGAGAATGATGGGGTAGGAACTGGGACTCCTAGCCTCCCAAGGTATGAATGCTCCCAAGTTACAAAGAGAACCTCCAAAGTCCTAAGCAAGCAATCCTATTTTTAAAGGAACAAAGGACAAACAATCAATTCAACAAAGGTGACCACAAAGAAAACATTCGATGCTGAAAGTCGCAGATTGCACCAAGGAATGAAGGCCACCTAGCCAGACAAGATTTTTGAACAGAACAAAGTTTGAGTCCACTGGCACTTTTAAGACCAACAGTGTTTAATTCAGTGTAAAACAAAGATGTCTTAATCCTGGAATAGACCTCCTTTGACAATCTGCTTGTATTACCTCCTCCACGACTGCAAGAGGCAAATGTAAACAAGAAGAGCTATTTATGCAGATTTGGGACCAAGGGCGTAGACTTTCCAATTTTCCGGGGGGGGGGGCTGGGGCTGGGCCAGAGGCATTGCTAAGTCATTAAAAGAACTGGGACCCAATGACATCATAGGGAGGATCTAGTGACATCACAGGCATGGTCATTATCTATGGAGGTGGACCCATGTGGGGTTTAGGGATGGGCTCCCCAGAAATTTAGGGAGGCCTGGGAACCGCCCTAGCAATGTCCCTGGGCTGGGCTAACCCCAGGAACAGTTGCCTTCTTAGAACACTGCTTAGAAACTTAGAAAGCCCCCACACACACCCCACACTGGAATAAGAACATAATATCAGGCCATACCACATTGCAATAAAGCCCCTACAACTTTATACAGAAATACTGAGCTTCCCTACCATTTGCCACAACTAGCCCACCACACAAGAAGAAGAAGAAAAGATAGGATTTACACCCCGCCCTTCACTACCCAAGGGAGTCTCAGAGCGGCTTACAAACTCCTTTCCCTTCCCCTTCCCACAACAGACACCTTGTGAGGTAGGTGGGGCTGAGAGAGCTCTGACAGAAACTGCTCTTTTTCAAGGACAGCTGTGCCAGAGCTTGTGACTGACCCAAGGTCACATCAGCAGGTGCAAGTGGAGGAGTGGGGAATCAAACCCGGTTCTCCCAGTCTTTGCTGTTTGCAGCCATCCAGGCGGGAGCAGAAAGGTAGCCCTTCAAGGAGTGAGGCCGGCTCCCCCTCCTCCTCCCCCTCCCGGGCTTGCGGAGCCTGCCCTCTCCTCGCCAGGCACAC